>NC_134409.1:111827166-112172672 GCF_038048845.1 Mixophyes fleayi
ATATATATATATATATATAATTATAGATATAGCTATAGATATAGATAAGATATATATTTGTAATGATATAAAAATATAAAATTACTTTCAAGTTGTGCTAACTGGACTAAATTTACAGCTATTTAAAGTCACATTTCTATGTATGGGGCTATATCATGGTAGCCACTATGGCGGCAATCGCACAACTTTGGAAACAGCCATATCCCCCTACCCTTCATTAAGTCATTACGAAGATACATCGTAGTTTTCGACATATTGCATGTCACCATCTTCCCCAATGGTCAAGTGGATGGCATGGCACGAATTTACTAATGATGGCGAAGGCTCCAAATTAATTCATCCTATAGAAGCGTGTACCCCCTTAATACCTGATACAGCCGATCTTCCTCATACTCCTAACTGAACATTCAATGTTATGACTATCCCTCCCCCTATGGGGACAATGCTGATATATGTATTCACATATGCTGTGTGGTTTGATATGCCATGTTATGTCTGCTCCCCACTTTGTACGCCCCCCCCCCCTTACCACCTCTTGTTCTTTTTTTGTATCCTCCTACCCTATATTTCTAAAACCTTAATAAAAACTATTAATGATAACAAATAAAGTCACATTTCTTTTCAGGCTTTACTACATCAAATACATATATTAAATGATTATTTTTGCCATTATTCAGACATAAGCTAAAGAATAATGTAGCATTCCCTGGTCTATTTCACTACAATATGTCTTTCAAGAAATAAAAGTCAATATTAATCAAAGCTGATGTTTACACCAGTGCTGTACGGTAATTGTTCTACCTGCTGGCCACAATGAAGTGGTTGAGCTGATGTCCCTCCCACTCTCTGCTATGACATTATAAATATATTTTTCTCTAAGGCTTGAATTCTTTTTTTCTTCTGTTTCTGCTTCTGAACAAAAAACTTTCAAGTGTATCTTTTTTGGAAAAGTTCTGTGCAAAAAAGTTAATGTATTTTATGAGCAATCACAATTTCAAGCACTCTAATACATTCCTGAAAATAAAAGTAACATAACTATTATTAAATCAAAGGACTAAAATGTACAGTCCTTAGATTCAGTTAAAACATCAAAAAACTGGTACTACATAATCACGATCATCTATTTATTTATATAGCGCCACTAATTCTGCAGCGCTGTATAGACACATCAGTTCCTGCCCCATTGGAGCTCACAATCTAAATCCCCTAACATACATACACACACAGAGACTGAGAGAGACTAAGGACAATTTAATAGCAGCCAATTAACCTACTTGCACAATATGGGCGAAGTCAATCTTAAAAAGACTGAATATTATTTTCCCAAAATGTTTCCATAACCCTTCCTTGTTCCAGGGGTGTCTTGCGCTGACCAAAGGAATTTTAATAATTCAGTGATGCATTGGGTACAGCAAAATATTTTTTAGTATAATAAAGTTAATTTTAGATTATTTTTCACTTTTTTTAAGTGTGAAGATTGCACATATTTATACTGATATTAATTGCGCAGATATTTTATGGCCTCTAAATATACGCAGCCAAAGCAGCTTATTTTACCACTAGCCCACTCCAATGTTATCGTTATTTGAGCTATTTTATTATTATTTTCTTTAACCCTGATATTTAGCAATTATTTGCCTAGAAACACGTTTTTGGCAATTTTATGTGTCTGAAGTGTGATTAGAGGATAATACGGAAAGCATCCCATGTTACAATCTATAAAGTGTAGGCAAATTACACTGTCAGGTAGCAGTGTCATTTGTGTAGGCAAATTACACTGCTACCTGACAGTACTGGAGACTTTCTGTGTCAAACTCGCTGTGATATTTGTTGGTAATGGATCCCGGTGGTAGTCACTTCACCGACTACAGAAACCCAGACACCAATTTGCCCTACATGACAACAGCGATGAAGTACTTACCGACAGTTTGTTCCGCCTGACTGCTTTGAAAACAGACTTCAAAGAAATGCATCAACAGGCCGTCCGGCCAAAATGACGTCACTATAGAGAGCAACAATGTCATTGCTGGTATTAAGGTGCTCATTTAAGGAGGTACCTGGTGTACCGGTGGTACAATGTAGCAGGGTTTGTAATAAAAACATTGTACCACCGGTACATAGGTCCAACCGAATGAGTTTACTAAAAAAAAAAAGAAAAAAAAAAGGCTAAAACGTATGTTAGCATTTGTTTACCTTAGGTCAAAACACATGGCAGACATAAAATTGTTGGATACCCTGTACAGACAAAATTGATATTAAAATGGGAACAGTAAATTTATCAAGAACTGAAGACTCATTAAGGTAGTAATGTATCTCTGACAGGCAGCACAGAACGTGGAACAGATAATCTGTTGTTTATATTTCTTTATGCTTTCCACTTTTTTTATCTTTAGGTAATTATAGAAATAAGTAACAAACCCCTATGCACAGGGTCTTATAGCAAAATAAATCTGAGTTTAGATGGAAACTTAAACGGGTTAGAACTACTGCACCTGATACCATTTTTCAAAAGTAATATTCTACAAAATACATTTACAAAATTGAAAGCAACATACAAATAAATAAATATTTTGTAAATTTTTTAACCTTTTGCTCTTCCAATACAGAGAAAATTCTTCAAAACAACTTTTCTTCTATATTACAGTAATAACATTTGTAAATAACAAAAATAGAAATTCCACCCCAGATCCAAAGTAACAATAAACTACCCAAATCATCTGCACCACAGAATGTACCCACCTACCAACCCCAGACAATCGACTAGAAACCTCATTCTTTTCCAAACACTAATTATTATTATTATTAATTTTATTTATATAGTGCGCAATGATGTACAGAGAAAATATTTAATCATTCATATCAGTTTCTGTCCCATTAGAGCTTACATTCTAAATTAAGTTATAAAAAATTGGGTCCTTCAAAATAAACCAGTAATTATGCTTGATGTAAAAAAACAGCACTAAATGAAGATGGCGTTAGCCATTCAATCCTATGGGGACAGCCTCGCAGGAGAGGGATCTTCCTGCTATCCTCTGCGTTAATTAATGTAATTGACCTCTTTGCATGCGCAACGCTAAGTCGTGCATGTGCAGTAAAGACTCCGGGTTAGAACCCGGAGTAAAAAGTCATTGCAGTGACAGCCTTCTATCACACACGCTGTCCTAACATGATTTTATTAGTAAATTGACCTGTTAATTCACCTGTAACGGGCAAAAGTGAAATTAATAGTAAATAAGCCCCATAATCGCAGGTTTCTACTTCAAAGTTTATGTGGATCTTGAAGCATTTGAAACATTTCAGATAGATAGATAGATAGATAGATCGATAGATAGATAAGGTGATATAGATAGATAGATAGATAGATAGATAGATAGATAGATAGATAAGGTGAGATAGATATATAGATAGATAGATAAGTTGATATAGATAGATAGATAGATAAGGTGATATAGATAGATAGATAGATAGATAGATAGATAGATAGATAGATAGATAGATAGATAAGGTGAGATAGATAGATAGATAGATAGATAGATAGATAGATAGATAGATAGATAAGGTGAGATAGATAGATAAATAGATAGATAGATAGATAGATAGATAGATAAGGTGATATAGATAGATAGATAGATAGATAGATAGATAGATAGATAGATAGATCGATAAGGTGAGATAGATAGATAGATAGATAAAATTAGATAGATAGATAAGGTGAGATAGATAGATAGATAGATAGATAGATAGATAGATAGATAAGGTGAGAGAGAGATAGATAGATAGATAGATAGATAGATAGATAGATAGATAGATAGATAGATAGATAGATAGATAGATAAGGTGAGATAGATAGATAGATAGATAGATAGATAGATAAGGTGAGATAGATAGATAGATAGATAGATAGATAGATAGATAGATAGATAGATAGATAGATAAAATGAGATAGATAGATAAGGTGAGATAGATAGATAGATAGATAGATAGATAGATAGATAGATAGATAGATAGATAAAATGAGATAGATAGATAGATAGATAGATAGATAGATAGATAGATAAAAATGAGATAGATATATATGAAATAGATAGATAGATATGAGAGATAGATAGATAGATAGATAGATAGATAGATAGATAGATAGATAGATAGATAAGATGAGATGAGATAGATATATATGAGATAGATAGATAGATAGATAGATAGATAGATAGATAGATATATAAATAGATAGATAGATAGACAGATAAAAATGAGATAGATAAATATGAGATAGATAGATAGATAAGGTGAGATAGATAGATAGATAGATAGATAGATAGATAAAAATGAGATAGATATATATGAGATAGATAGATAGATAGATAGATAGATAAATAGATAGATAAATAGATAGATAAGATGAGATAGATATATATGAGATAGATAGATAGATAGATAGATAGACAGATAAAAATGAGATAGATAGAAAGATAGATAGATAGACAGATAACAATTATATATATATATATATATATATATATATATATATATATATATATATATATATATATAAGATGGAGCTTGTGTAGATTTGCATATGTTTGAGGAGAATACATGAAAAGCGCATTCATGTTTATAGGTTCAGTCGAACACATCTCAAGGTCCTTGTGCTTTTATCACAAAATTTCCCAGTGAATTCTACTATCCCTACATATAATCTTGTATACACTGTGTATATCTCATGTCAGTCTAATATTTGTCAGATCTCATATACACTGCAATGAACCACTTAATTCTAAGGGACTTTGCTAAATCGCATATAAATTTAGGGTTCTCCTCTTCCTTTTAACACAAATATACAATATTTCATGATGTTTTATTGCCCCAGAAAGAACATTAATTACTTCTGCACCAAGAGCAAGACCCGAGCATTAAATAACCGTGATCTGTTGAAAGGGAATTTGCTTCTCTATGTTGGCCATACATCAAAATACTTCCTTTTTTTTTTTTCAAAAGAAAGTGTCTCAGAGTGTTCGTGACATCATGTGCTAAACATTTCTCTTTTTTGATGTAAATTCTTTTCAGACATTTCTCCCTATTGCCCGAATTTGACTTTATTTTACTCGTCAGACAGAAGAAAAACCTAAAAGTTGTTTGGTTTTTGCATAGCTGACATTGTGTTGCAGATAGCCAGGATTCTCTCAGCAGCTCAGCAGCATTTTCTGATGAACAGTCGACGTTGTTGTAGCAACTGGTAGCTGATTTGTGAATAAAGGATATGTCAGGGTGGCAATGCAAAGAAAAAGCCGTCTATCACCGTGTTCCTAACACTTTCCCTGCCCAAGCAAATCGCTGAAATGATGGTTTGGCTCTGGCACTCATTAATTACAGAAAAAAATGCATTTTTTTCATGTCCCTAGTAAAGAAACTGATATGCTTCTACATGCATTGCATACTTCTACATCTGCCAAAGGTTTAACATAGCCAAAAAAAAAATGAATGAACAAAATATGGATGTGTGAACAGTTCACTGAGGAATCATAATACATTTTATAACTTCTAAACAGTTTGTTTCTAAGCTTTAAGTCAACAAGATTAGATAAGCATGGTTTTGTTTTCTATAGATAAAAAGTCAAAATTCATGTCACAGCAAAGGATTTTAGACAGGACTCAAAGGACAAACACTGTTATAACTTCCTGGGGATTTATTTACCAATACGCTTTGTTATACTGAAGTTCAGTAATGTTGTCTTTATATAATAGATGCCATAAAACTATTTAGTTTTAAAGTGATAATGTTCAAAGCCTCTTTGGTGGGAATTCAATTAGCAAAGTGTCTTGTGACCACTCCGTCGACACCGCGGGCAGATTTTGACAGAATTCTCTGCTCATTTTTCCTTCAATCCATTCGTCGTGCGAGGGGTAATGAGCGGAAATGTCTACCGCAGTATAGGAGAAAATGCACAGCCGCGATATTCCCCCCTTAGGGGGTGTATTCAATTGTCCGCAAGTTTGGTTTTTTCCCCGCAGCATTAAACAAAAAAAATCACCCGCGGGTTTTTAACTGTAATACCGACCGTTTTTAGTTAACGCAGAGCGATAACTCGTGCAATTCAATTGAAAAAGAGGGAACGCGTTAATCATTGTGTTTGTGAGTTTTTAGGGGAGTGTAGGGGAGTTTTAACGCGGTCATGTATAACACAAAAAAAAGATTTGCATACATTTTCATACATTAGATTGCATTACACATTGATAATATCTTACAGTGCCTTCTTTAGCATATTTTTTTATTGAACTATTTTTTGACATAGAATCATCTATACATGTCAAAACACATTAGTACATAACATATTTGTGCCAAAAACATACATAAATATAATTAATTAGTGATTTAAATTTTTTCTTTTTTTTATGTTTTTTTTTTATTTCATTATTTTTTCACAAGAAAATGAACTTTTACATGTTAGGCATTAGTGATAAACATAGTTTAACTTTTTTTCACATTATTACATGATTTCAAATAGTTTTCAGAGGTTTTTTATTTTTATCACAGCCCAAAAGAAGTGCAAGATAAAACAGCATATTTGCTTGTTTAACGCGCCGTGTTAAAAAACAATTGAATAGTTTTTAACGCGGCTGTCTCTCGCACACCCTATACTATAATAGACTAGTGGACCGCGAGAGGACCGTTTCATTAAAAAAAAAACGGAGCATTAAAAATGGAATTGAATCATAGGTAAAGTTAACCTGCTCGAAAATAACAAAAAAAACAGCGTTAAAATGACTTAAAAAAAAAACTTGCAGACAATTGAATACCCCCTTAATGTCTAATGCTGTCTACACATGTCAGGATCTGGTCTCAGAGTTATTTTAATATGTTAGTGGGCCTAGGGCAAAGATCATATTAGAGGGACCCCAAACCCCTTGTCCCAAAAGTGGAATGTGTCAAGTCTTCTCTGGAGCAAGAACATTTCCACTGATACTAATTAGTCTTTATATATATATTGATACTAATTGTCTTAGAATTGAGGAGATACAGTGGACATACGGATACTGCAATTGCAGGTGTTTGTGATGTAAAGCCTGAAATTGAGAGAAACCATGTTAGACCTTTTCCGCTTTTAATGTTGAATTTTGCTGCAAACAGCAAAATTCAAAGAAAAATAAATAGACAGTATTTAGAAAAAAGAAGTGCAATAAATAAAAGCTTACACATGCAAGACTGCTTCTGACTAGCTAACTGGCTATTATGTAGACAGGCTTTTTGCAAATCACCGCTATGCAGTGACTTTTCATGGTGAATTTAAAGCGGCAATAGCTTTAAAGGCAAGTTTTGCCCTTAAAACTATTGTCGCTTTAAAATTACCATGAAAAGTCACTGCATCGCGGCAATTTGCAAAAATTGCTATTTGATATGCTTACCCCTTTAACTCATTTGCCCTAGGAGCTCCTAGTGGGCAGTCAGCTTCAGAGCTATTGTTTTTGGGGTTTTTTAATCCAATGGATAACGGTAGATTAAGATAAGAAGATGGTAGGTAAGTATTATTATTATGTTATTAATTAATCACGATTTATACATTTATAATCTGTGAGAGTACTTTACCTTTATATATTATCTAAGGGGGCACAATTTTTATTTTTTTTCCCTTGTACACGGTCACCAGGGTGCCACCAATACTAAGTACCGCTTCCCAGTTTTTAAAAAGATCATTTTTTTTTGTTTTTTTAATAATAGCTATCGCTCCTGTCCCAAACGCCTCTATTTTTTCTGCACTTTTTATGTAAGGTTTTGAAAAACAACTGATTTAATATCTCTGGCGTTTTGTATGCTTATAATATGTAAAAATCAGAGTGGCGATTTGAAACATTGTGCTTTCTCCATTGGGTTTCTATCAGTTCATCCTTACATCCTTTCAGCTGTGGATTGCAAATTGCCCCCTAAAAAAGAACAGAAAGCCAACAATTATTGCAACTCGCAGCTTGATACATTTCCCACAAAGGATCTCTTGTCTTTTTATGACAGCAGGGGGCAGAGGCGGAACTAGCGAGCTGTGGGCCCCGGTGTAGGGAGGCAGGGAGGAGGGAAACAGGGGCCCCCGACCTTCTGCATCTGTCATGCATTGAGCCCCATTATCTTCATGGGCCCCATTGCACTGCACCTGCCGCATCAATGGTAGTTCCACCACTGAGCAGGGAGCCGAACGAGGCTGGTGCTATCACAAGGCTACAATAGGCACTTTTTATATCCATTCTGTAGAAACTGTACTATACCTACATCATCACCATTTATTTATATAGCGCCACTAATTCCGCAGCGCTGTACAGAAAACTCACTCACATCAGTCCCTGCCCCATTGGAGCTTACAGTCTCAATTTCCTAACATACACAGACAGGCAGAGAGAGACTAGGGTCAATTTAATAGCAACCAATTAACCTACCAGTATGTTTTTGGAGTGTGGGAAGAAACCGGAGCACTCGGAGGAAACCCACACAAACACGAAAAGAACATACAAACTCCACACAGATAAGACCATGGTCGGGAATTGAACTCATGACCTCAGAGGCAGAAGTGCTAACCACTGAGCCACCGTGCTGCTCAGGAAGAACATACAAAGTAAATTCAGCATGGAAACATAAACCCTGTTGCGATAGAAGAGTATTGCTCACATTATCTTAAATTATTTTACACTGTTGTCATTTATTGAAAGTTCATTAATATATATCATGTGGATGCCACTGTCGGGAGATGTTACACAGCCAAGTACCAAAGGTCCATGTAAAATAAATGTGCTTTCTGCACTGAGCAACTTCTCCAAGATGTGAATGTTTTGGAACTCTATTTACATATTTGTAACAATTGAGGATTATTTTGCAATTTATCATTGCTGACTGTAATGAATATCCACAGGAAGTGTATTATCGCCTGTATAAAGCACTTTGTTTATTCTGGATGATCTCCATCCTAGGAGATTTAGATCACTAAAAAGTTTCTTTATAACTTTTTATAACAGCTGAAGTCAAATCAATTCCAAGATTTTGCACCTAAGTAAGCTCAGGTCATTTTGTAGAAGTGTAAGTATACAAACTATCAGTTGCCACATGAATGCCTTTCATCTGTCAAACAGATGATCATGCCCCTGATCAACATAACCATGTCCCCCCATTAAAATTATGTTCTCAAATCAGGAATTACCACCCCCTTGGATGTTGAAAATTGGAACTGTGTAACAAAAATTGTGACTGTTGGAGATACAGAATAAACATCACAGTGCTGCATTCTTTCAGCTTGATTTAGGCTTGCAAACTTGCATTGATGCAAATATACACAGTCTCGCAATATTTAGAGTTGTATCTTTCATAGAAACTTCTGAACTCTAAATATGGATTTAACTATCACATAAATTGCAAGACATGCATAGAACACAATACTTTTTATAGGCACAATAAATATGCCTACAAACCACACATTTTAACTTTTTGTTACACTTATTAAAAAGTGTATATTTGAGTCCTGTGCACAGATTTTGCTATATATGCATACAATACAAATAGATAACCATGTATGCCTATATACACACAACACATCATAGGGACAATCATACTTATATCAAGAAAGATTGCACATAGATGTATCTTCTTTATACATATATATATATATATATATATATATATATATATATATATATATATTTATTTTAACACACATATCTTGTAGAGTAATTTTATACATAGCAAAAAACAGAAGCACAGATGGTACAATACACCATCAATATTCCTTTACTCTGAATTGTTACCCATTTTATATATGTGTTTAAATATTTTAACCATGTTCGTGTGCAAGTTTGTATGTTTCTATATGTGTATGTTTATGTATCCTATATTCCATTACAATTCCTAATACAATTCTCATTACACATAATTATTACAATTCTCAGCATTACTAACCACAACTGACAACATACAGATATAAAATCTCTCACAAACGCCTTTAACAATATCCCCCATAGCCCCATTTCCGCCTATAGGTCCCCATAGCAGTGTCCCCAATAATGTATTCCTCATTGGTAGGAAGGGAGGGGAACGTGAGGGAGCCTTCACTAACTCTTTAAACTATATGGCCTCCATATAAATCACATTATATACCAAGTTATGCCCTAGTGTTGGTAACTCATTTGGAGCTGTTTATCTCATTCACCAAGATGTCTGTGGGAATAAAGATATTTGCATATTCCGATGGGTCTCAAAGGAGAGAAAAGAGAGTGCCAGGACCTGGGCTTTAACAATAGCCTGGGTTCCCATGATCCTCTATGTCTTCAGCACCCAAGTGTATCAAATGCTGTGAGAGATGCTGTGTAATGTCATGTCTGCAAAATATTTTGTGAAAGCTAATAACCCAGACTACTTGTGCCTTTAACCTTTAGTAATCATACTTCCTCAGAGCTAGATGTGCTCACCAGTACTCTATTGCCACGGAGGCTTAGATTTACTAAACTGCAGGTTTGAAAAAGTGGGGATGTTGCCTATAGCAACCAATCAGATTCTAGCTGCCATTTTGTAGAATGTGCTAAATAAAAGAGAACTAGAATCTGATTGGTTGCTATAGGCAACATCTCCACTTTTTCAAACCCGCAGTTCAGTAAATATACCCTCAAGATTTCTGCATGAACTTGTTGGCGCTCATTACCCAGATATAAAGAGGTTAGGCAACAGAGGACAGACAAAGTCAAATGAACTGTACAAAGTCAGCAGGTAAAAGTCAGGAATAGAGCCAAGGTCAGGGCTGTCAGAGTACATTTAAAGCCGAAGTTCAGGTAGTGTCAATACCAGGGCCGTAGAGTCAGGAGGCCGACCCGTTGACTCCGACTCCTTTACTTTACCACTGACCGACTCCGACTCCCGACTTCTAATAACAAATCTACTGTAGTAGAATGGTAGCACAGGGCATTTTCATCACACACTGGAAATCATCAGGTTACTTGGATTAATTGAACAGAAAATGTATTATATTAACATTTCTGAACAAGAACAGTGCTAAATTCCTATGAAAGTAAATATGCAACAAGCTATGGATTTAATATATTAAAAAAGAATTTTAACAGAAACATAGGATATACCTTAAAACTAAAGAATATATAAAAGACTAACAGAACAAGGTCATAGTAAGCAGTCCTCTGCTAACAAACGTTTTATAATTATATTACAAAATGCTTTCTTATAAATATATTTAACTACTACTCTACTGTGTCTGATAAATCTAATAGAAAAGTGATTACAGAAAAATAGGATATCTCTTTAATCAACATTATATAAATAGGACTATTAGACCAAAAATATATTTACATGAGCAAAAATCCTGAACGAAAAATGCTGTGAAATGAAAATTTACAATACTGTTGCTCAGTGCACACTAAGGGGTATATTTAGTAAACTGCGGGTTTAAAAAGGGGAGATGTTGCCTATAGCAACCAATCAGATTTTAGTTGCTATTTTGTAGAATGTAATAAATAAATGACAGCTATAATCCGATTGGTTGCTATAGGCAACATCTCCACTTTTTGAAACCAACAGTTGAGTAAATATAACCCTTAGTATTTTTCATAAATATATGAAGACTTTGTACTCAGTAAAAGAATAACCTCAGTCAGATTCTCCTTCGTGGATGCCCTCAAATCTGATCTAATCAATTTAAGAGCAGAGAGCAACTTCTCAACACAAACTTGGGTTGGTGGAAAATCAATAGCCACCAGTGCAACATCTCTGACAATTACTGGATATACGGGAATGGCTTATTTCACTGATAGTTTTGATGAATGATCTAACCTATTTTTTTTTTTACTGCAGGTGAGAAATTTCATTGAAATTTATTCAATTTGTCCTCTATGAGTTGTGACGATCCAAATATTGGTCAAAATCAAACTGATCATCAGTTGATGAGGGTAAAGACATGGCAGCGGCACTTGTCTCTCCCACCTCCTGATGTATAATCCCTTCATCCTAACTTCCACCTCAAACAGAGCATATTTCCCTTTCATCCGCTGTTGATCAACCAGCAGAATCCGGTGATTTAGGTCTACATAAATAGCTGTCAAAATAATCTTGGCAGCTACAGTTTTCCCCCCTCTTGTTTTCAGCCAACAGAACAACCTTGCCCTGTTGTGCTTGTCTCTGTTTTTGTTTGTTTTTGTTGGCTTTCTCCTCCTGCCATTTTGCATGTTTATCTTGTAGCTGTAATACATTATTACGACTTCGACTCCACCCAAAATTGCCTCTGACTCCACGACTCCTACTCCACAGCCCCAGTCAGTAGATAAGCTAATAACAGAAAATATGACCAATGCCCACATGGGTAAATATGTGTGAGCCACCATTTAAATGCAGCGTCTATCAGTATGCACTTATGGATCATAGTATTGAGCACCATGGTGGCTCTGCCATCATATTACTGAGCACCACCTGGAGAGTAGTGTGTGGCCATGCAGACACAGTGCCTGACGATATATATAACTGATGCAAGAATTGGCACAAACTCACCTAAATAGTCAGCAAACCGGTAAGACCCTGACAGTAACACAGAATTCAGAAGTTAAAATAAAGCAAATTTACTAATGTTCACTCTTGCCTATCTTATAAGAAGAAACAGTCTGGTACAAACCCACCTCTGACATTCAGAGAGCACCCGTAGTCCATTACTTGATTGCTGATGAAGCAAGGGAGATACAGCCTGAGCACAATCTCTATCCAGGATGAGAATCAATCAGGAGCATCCATGTCTTTCTTTATCTACTCACAATATTTCTGGGTCTGCACCAATGACATTTAATTGCACTGTATAAAATACAGATGATTAATGATATTCAGCTTTGCACACAACACCACAGCACCATTTACAGGTAACCATGCACTGCTAGCACCTATTAACAAAGATATGATGCTTTGTGGTTTATGCTTTTCAAAACTGGTACAGCAAATTTCATTAACCTATGCTTT
This sequence comes from Mixophyes fleayi, assembly GCF_038048845.1. NCBI lineage: Eukaryota > Metazoa > Chordata > Amphibia > Anura > Limnodynastidae > Mixophyes > Mixophyes fleayi. The sequence continues at coordinate 111,840,134 of NC_134409.1, forward strand.
CAGAGAAGCATAAAATTCGTAACTAGCCTTACAGTGATGATGACAGACAGAGTGAAAATAATACTGGGTTGATAACTCATAATTTAATAGGGTCCAATGTAGTTAGGGCTTTATTGATCAGAAGGAAGATAACGTTTGGTTAGATCTATTTAAAATGTATGAATTTCGAAACGATGTTTATTAGCAAAGTAGTTTTCTTTGGAAATTGCACATTTGAAGGACAATTGTAGTTCTCCTTATTTGTTTAATATAGAGAGATTCTGCTTCTGCAAAATCCAAGGACAGAAGCAGTATGAAGGAAAAGGACTGGATGACACATAAAAAGAAGAGGTTATAGTGAAAGAGTGCGGAGAGTTTTAGGAGTCTCTTTGGGCCAGGGACATTTTTGTACCAGTCCCAGTGATGATCTGGGTACTTTAAATACTGTTCCAATGAATCGTTTATGCATTTCCTCTATTACTTTAAGATTAAATGAACAAGAAAAACATAATTTAATTGCTAAAATCTGTCAAAATTTCTTCAAAAAATTAAATATGAATTGAGTTCAACATTGATTGGTACTCCATGATATATAACTGTGTACTGGATGAAAATAGAAGCTAAATGAGCTTACTGATACAAAATGACTTGTTTTAATAAAGTAATCCACAACCACACAGATTGAAGGGGTAACTCAGTGATGAACTCCACAAATAAATGAGTAAATGGCTGTGTGAGACTTATTTACCCCTGTAGGCCGGACTGTAACAGCCCAAGAGGATATGTTCTGGGGGGTTTATTCCTCCCACGGATCTCACAAGAGTCAAAATATATGAACAGACTGATCAAAAAATCTTGCAAATATTGGGACATTTGATGACAGAAACACCTCTGCTGTTTTCAGAAGGAGCATTATAACCCACAGGTCAGTTTGAAATGTTGTAAAATTGCTTGGTTCTGATATGTAATTTGCACTGCTATTCAGCAGAGGTGTAAAGGATCTGTGATCAGACAATTCCATAACAGTAAATTGAGCCTCTCGATGAAGTGAATTGCAAGAATCTCTACTCAGGGCAATGTTTATTCATTCTGTTGCCAGAGACAGCAAGTAAAAGGGCGCATTTTACAATCACTTTTAACATCTGTTAGGACTCTGCCTGTATTTTGTATGTGGCTGCAGTACCTCAATTCCACCAGAGGTGCTGCTGTTTGCCCCTGAACTTTGCATTTCTCCTGTAGGAATTAATCTCCTTACTTGATTAGTACCAGCACCTGTCTCACAGCTTCATATATCTGCCTCAATCTGTGTTCTGTGAAGTTCATTGTTTATATCTGGCTGCTGCTTGTCTCTTGTTTATCCCTGTTCCAGTTTTGCTTTACTGCTGTCTGATTGCCTGTTGTGACCCTCTGCTTGATTACCGGACCCTACTTGTTTGCTTGTGACCCTGACCTCTGTCTGGCTACTGGATTTAGCTAGTCTGTCTACTTCCCTGGACTGCCTCGTGCCTCTGGCAATCTAGAATCCTAATCCCTGCATCCTTAGTCTGGAGCCTCATGCCTCCTGGCAATTGGGTAACTCTATATATTTGTTTCTGTATTTAAACTGTATTTGTCATTGCTTGGACCCTGTTGCTTCAGTGGACTATTCCTGCCATTCATCACACCTGTTCATATTTGTGTATTGGAGTGTACCTGTTTATTCTGCTAACTTGAAATCTGCATATTCCACAAACTGAATCCTTGTTCACATATTTTGCCTAAATAAAGACACTTTTGGTTCTTATACTTCTGTTGCTGCTTCCTAAATTGCTAGGAATCATAACAACATGGTAGGAACTACTAAACAGGTATCTGCAGTGAGAATATGTTAAATATATTATAGTAAATTTGTATATTTTACATACACACATTCCCCTGCCCACTAAATAACTGCATCAGTTTAACTTGATATGTGTCCGCCACTGGCAATTCTAAGTCCTCTCTCCGATTCTGTTTATTTCTATATGCATGTTTGTGGGAGCTTGAAAACCTGTGTATATATATCACGTGCAGGCTCGGACTGGCCTGCAGGGCAGCAGGACTATCCACCGGTAGGCCCCGCCACATTATAGCCACGCCCCCTCCGTTGTTAGGGAGGAGCTAAGAAAACAGCTGACTCCCGACTTGCATACAATTCATCTTTTAGACATACGCGAGAACAGGAAGGGACAGATGCGTTCCACAGTGGAACGCAGGCACCTTCCTCTCCAACAGTAACAAGCACGGACCACGAGAAACATCCTCTGATTTCAGCACACTGGGTACCCGGCCACCATCTCTATATACATCGAAACTGCAAGTAAACAAAGTTAAATTTGAAAGCATCGCAGCAATAACCATGTGATACATGTGGACAGTGATCTGAATATTTATATTGCACAAGCAGAGACTTAAAGAAATACCAATTCCCATCTACTGGACTTGTATGCTATGAACATTATTTTATTGAGATATCAGTGACTGTGTTATATCTGGATCAATGCAGAATTTATACCCACTGCCATTTGCCTCCCAGTAGCTAGACTAGTCCAGGTCTATATACCTAGGTTTGTCTGATTTTTTATGTATGTTCAATTGATGCCATACCATATGTATGTATATAGAAATCAATCCCTCATAATATAAATACTGTGGTTTAATTGGAGTATTTTATTTGTCTATATTAATGTATTTTTATGTATTTTAACCAGGATTCAATAAATTGTGATAAAACTAACATTAAATGTTATCCCACTAATTGAACCGAGCCTCTTGCTCACAGCCTAATACAAGATATAGAAAAATACGAATTGTATTCAAGATAAAAGAATACAAATTTTATTATTAGCATTACACTTGGAATAATACATAAGTCAATGAGCGCTTAACTTTCAGTATATTATTAGTTCGTAGAGAGGGATAACCTGTGTTAATGCTGCTCTTGCAACAGTAGGGGTAGAGCGCAACTCTTCCCCCCCCTCCCCGTTTTTGCCAAACACTCCCGTTAAACACACTACCACACAGGTGCAGAGAGTCGCGTCTGGGCTCTCTGAACCTGCGCGGTAGTGTGTTTTTCACTTTGAGCAGGGCAGATGAGAGTAGGAGTTCCGGATATCCAACCGCCCAGAAGAGCATAAGCAGGTTAGTAACTAAGTGCGCAGTCAGCCTGTCATTTTAAAAGAAAAGAATGAGCACACTACATTCTTTATATACTACACTATGGTGCTAGCTGTCCTTCGTGGGCTGACCACTCTCCCTTTAGTGTCTGGTCTCGCCTCTATGATGGCTGGCCACACCCCTTCTGGTGGGCCCCTAGCGTTGCAGTCCCCCGGTGGGCCCTTCATGCCCCAGTCCGACACTGATCACGTGTACATAACTCACAATGCACCCTATATAGCAGGACTGTCCAGATTAACGGACTCCTAAAGAGGCGTGTATTTGCAGTAATGATTTGAGAGAATCTGGGTATATGTTTTGGGTTTTTTTGTTTTTTTTATGGGAAAGGCTTATTTGTGTTCCAAATTTTTTGCCTTTTTTTAAACCATTGGTAATCGTTGGTTACTTGGGCAACTTCAGGTACTGTGCTGCAGGGGATGAGCCCCTCTAATTAAGAGCAAATGCCCTAGCAACCAATGAGGCATTTTATTGTCTAACAGCACTAGATTAATCAAGGCTAGTTTGTTTGGTTTTCATGGCTTAATGCAATCTTCCATTTTAGCATTTTGTTAGAAAGTATGTTACGCATTTACATACAAACACCAAGGGGCAAATGTATTGAGGTCCAATTTTTCTAAGCTTTCATAGGAAACCCCTCATACTATAAATAGACCTAGCGCATGAACTAAGTTTATTGTGTATCGGAGCTTCTACACTGTAGAAGCTGTTTGCGGTGGCTCTCCTCTTTTCTTTTTTTTTCAAGCAAGCATGTTTCAGAGTGGATATTACAAATCTGAGGCCCTCCTGGCTGAAGAAAAGAAGACTTCAAGCAACAAGGGGGCCCTCCTGGCCAAGAAGAAATGAAGACTGCAATCAACAAGGGGGGCTTTTTGCCCAATAAGAAGAGAAGACCTTTCAAGCAGGGACTTTTGGATACAAATAATTTTTGGACATTTCAAGCATGACTTTGGAAATTACAAATTTATTTTGGACTTTTTCAAGCTGGACTATTGGATACAAATTTGTTTGGGACTTGGTAGACAGCCATTTTAGGATTAAAAGCTGCTGACACCAGATGAAAACATTAGTGGTAAGTATATGGGGATGTATTACTTTTAATAAAAATATGTGGTATAAATGAGGGTGTTTACTGTCTTTATTGGGGTTTTATGATTTTTATTAAATGTTGTGGTTTTAATGAGGGTGTGGTGGTATATTTAACATTTTCTTTTGTGGAACTACAGGTCCCAGCCAGCCGTGGGTGTCAGGGTATGTTGGCACTTGTGGTTCTCCAAGTGCCAACATGCCCTAGCTGACATGGGTATGCTGGTGCTTGCAGTTATACAAGTATCATCATACCCACACTGTTTATGGCACCCTGGCTGGCTGAGACTTGTAGGTCCACAAAACAAAATGGCGCCCGTTAATTTTTTTACACTTATATCGCTGTTTATTACCCTACACACACCGCCCAGGGGTGTAGGAAGAGCCCTAGTGCTTTCAGAAATGGGCTGGGTGTCCCAAGAAGGGGGGGCACTCATTATTTTTAGCAAATCCCACTCCCTAGGGAATCCAGCCCAGCGCTGAACAGCCTGGGGTTGGTTGTCATTATGGCAGGAGGACCCCTGCCGCGTGTCCCCCTGCTATAGTGCCACCAACCCCGGCTGGTTTGCCTAGTGCTGGTTATGTGAAAATCGGGAGGACCCCAGTCAAAATTTTTCCCCGATTTTCACGTAACCAGCAGTAGACTGGCAACACTAGGGTTAATAGTAAATAGAGGGGGGACCGCAAGCATTTTTTTTTCAACTTTTATTAATTTTTATCACTTTTGACAGCTGCCGGGACCTCCCGCTCTATAGCAGGACAGTGTAACAGTGATGTGTTTACAGAACATGCTGCTAGGATGCAGCGTGTTGTATTTGGCGTGTTTTAAAGCAAACTCAGGAGAGTTTGCTTAATCGCAGCTTCATACATTTGAGACTTGTATAGCTAGAGTGGCAAACAGTCGGGAGTTTGATCTCTATCGATTTTGGAAATAGCGATTTTGACAGAAACACAACTCTGGCGATTTTACATGAAATCTCAGCTTCATACATCTGCGAGTTTCAACTCTCCTGAGAAAATCGCTGGATTTGCAAAATCGCACCTTGATACATTTACCCCCAAATGTACAATAAAGCTGCAAAACATGGTCACATCAGGCAAAGGTAACATAGAACATAGTTGTTGAGATTGAATCAAGTTCATCAAGTTCAACCCATTTTGGATCTCCTTTGATCCCTCTCATACATTTGAAATAGATCCTGATGAGGTAGCTGCCAGTCTGTTTCAATCGGAAAAAAATCCTCCTGACCCTGGATCTGCTACTGTCTTTCATTTTAAGTAACGGTCGTAACTCTGGATACCCTTTTCCGCTAAAAATGTGTCTAATCCTTAAACATATCTATTGAATCTGCCATCACAACATTTCCTGGCAGTTTATTCCATCTCTTGACTGCCCTTCATCATCATCATCATCGACATTTATTTATATAGCGCCAGCAAATTCCATAGTGCTTTACAATTGGGAACAAGCATTAATAAGACAATACTGGGTAATACATACAGACAGAGAGGTAAGAGAACCCTGCTCGAAAGCTTACAATCTATAGGACAATAGGAGTTAGAAACACAAGGGCATGTGCTACATCATATTGCACAATGGACCAGCCAGACTGCAAAGGTAAAAGTACTGAGTGGGCTATGTGTGTTGCAATGTTGGTCAGAAGGTTGTTGTCTTGCGTTAGCAGTGTAGAGGATGGTAATAGGGTAATCTAGGGAAATTAAGATGATGGTTGAGGAATATCATAACCTTGTCTGAAGAGGTGGGTTTTCAGTAAACGCTTGAAGGTTTGAAGACTAGAGGAAAGTCTTACTGTGTGTGGGAGGGAATTCCAAAAAGTAGGTGCAGCCCAGAAAAAATCCTGTAACCGAGAATGGGAGGATGTGATGAGACGTAGATCTTGTGCAGAACGGAGGTGTCGAGTAGGGAGATATTTCGAGACAAATGAGGAAATGTATGTCGGTGCTATTTTGTTGATGGCCTTGTATGTTAGTAGAAGAATTTTGCATTGGATTCGTTGAAATACAGGCAGCCAATGTAGAGACTGACAGAGTGGCTCAGCAGAGGAATAACGGTTTGTAAGGAAAATCAGTCTAGCCGCTGCGTGCAAAATAGATTGTAGGGGTTCAAGTCTGACTTTGGGAAGACCAGTAAGGAGGGAATTGCAATAGTCGATGCGGGAGATGATGAGTGCATGAATTAATGTTTTTGCGGTGTCTTGTGTCAGATATGTGCGTATTCTGGAAATGTTCTTTAGGTGTATGTAACATGATTTAGATATAGAGTCGATGTGGGGAATAAACGACAGTTGTGAGTCAAGGATTACACCTAGGCAATGAGCTTGCGGGGTGGGATTTATGGTTATGTTATCGACAGAAATAGAAATGTCAGGCAGGAAGCTTCTGTTTTTGGGTAGGAATATTATTAATTCAGTTTTTGAAAGATTGAGTTTGAGTTGGCGAGAAGACATCCAAGATGAAATGGCAGAAAGACAGTCAGTAACGCGAGACAACACAGATGGTGAAAGATCAGAAGAGGATAGATAAATTTGTGTATCATCCGCATAGAGATGATACTGAAATCCAAAGGAGCTTATTAGTTTTCCAAGAGAAGTGGTGTAGATAGAGAATAGCAGAGGACCTAGGACTGAGCCTTGTGGAACTCCGACTGATAAAGGAAGCAGAGCAGAGGTGGATCCAGAGAAATTAACACTGAAAGAGCGATTAGATAGGTAGGATGAGAACCAGGATAGGACAGTGCCTTCAAGACCTAGGGATTGTAGCGTTTGTATGAGGAGAGAGTGGTCAACTGCAGCAGAGAGATCCAGGAGAATTAGAAGAGAGTATTGGTTATTTTTTTTTGCTGTGATCAAATCATTGACAACTTTGGTCAGCGCAGTCTCTGTGGAGTGTTGAGAACGAAAGCCTGACTGAAGAGGATCCAATAGGTTGTTTGCTGTAAGAAAGTGTGTGAGGCATGTGTAGGCAATTCTCTCGAGAAGCTTGGAGGGGCATGGGAGCTGGGAGATGGGGCGGTAATTTATGAGAGAGTTAGGGTCAGATTTCTGTTTTTTTAAAATGGGAGTAATCACTGCATGCTTGAATATAGATGGAAAAATACCAGTAGAAAGAGATAGATTACAGATTTTAGTTAGAGGGGAAATGAGCACAGGAGACAGGGACATACCCATTTGTGAGGGAATGGGATCAAGAGGACAGGAGGTAGAGTAGGAAGATAAGAAGAGAGTAGAAACTTCCTCTTCATTTGTGGGATCAAATGAAGAGAGAGTGTCAGAGGGTGCTACAAAGCAATTGAGCAGATTGCTTGTCAAGGGAGATACCATTTCAAGCCTGATCTTATCAATTTTGTCCTTGAAATAGGAAGCAAGATCCTGTGCACTGATGTTAGTTGGAGGATTTGGGGCAGGAGGATTCAGGAAAGAGTTAAATGTGTTAAAGAGGCGTTTGGGGTTAGAAGCCTGAGTATAGATGAGAGATCGGTAGTATGCTTGTTTAGCAGTGTCCAGAGCATTTCTGTAGGAGTGGTAGATATCAGTATATGTGATGAAATCATTAGATGAACAAGAATTACGCCAGTGACGTTCTGCCCTTACTGTAAATAACTCCTTTCTTGCTGGTTGTGAAACTTCCTCTCCTCTACCCTTAGGAGGTAACCGCGTGTCCTGAGTACAGTCCTTGGGGTAAAAAGTTCCCATGAAATTTCTCTGTACTAACCCTTAATGTATTTGCACATAGTAATCATATCCCCTCTTAGACGTCACTTTTCTAAGGTAAACATGTCTAAACTAGCTAACCTTTTCTCATAACTTAATGACTCCATATTCTTTATCAATTTTGTCACCCTTCTCTGAACCCTTTCTAGTTCCAAAATGTCTTTTTATAGAGTGGTGCCCAGAACTGTACTCCCTATCCAAAATGAGGTCTTACCAACGATTTATATAGTGGCAAAATTACACTGTCTTCCCTTGTATTTATGCCCCTTTTTATGCATACCAATACTTTATTGGCCTTTGCAGCTGCTGCTTGACATTGAGCACTATTGCTAAGTCTACTGTCTACAAGCACTCCCAAAATTAGCATTGTGCTCAGAAAAATGCTTAATGAGAAATCAGACGTATTAGACAGATTATACAAGCAACAGTAAAGCCATATAAAAGTCTTCTGGCTTTCCCAGGAACAGTTCTCTTTCTTCCAGCCCATATATTTATCTTACAATCAGAGATGAGTAAAACTCTCAAAACTGTTTTCACAGATTATTCATCTCATTCTGCATTTGGCCTTGTAGGTGGAATTTGGTTACACACAAAAAATGAATTGACCATCATCATCCAACTTCTATTAATAGACTATAAATTCAACAAAGTGCAAGTTTATAAATACAGTGTGGATTGGCATTCCCTGGAAAGGCGATACAACAGTGGCATTCAATTGTAATGCCATGCACCTCTTCAAAGCAGCCTGTTTTGCTTGATAAGCCCAAACTGTCACCGTGAATTTGCTCACTTCTATATCACTATATTACTTCTTCACACCACACAGTAAAATTAATTAGCCAGTGTCATCCCAGCTGTATTGAATACTATTAATTCAGCAAAATTTATTATTGAAATGCCAATTTGCCAAAGCAAGAGTGTTTGTGAATCAGCCTGTTCTGCTGTGAAATTTGATTTGTATAACATTACATTAAAACTTTTCCTATGATATCAAATCCTGGTGAAACTAAGTTAATAGGATAAGTGGGAATAGGTTCATATAACCATTTTTCCTTACTTGGGACCAAAAACAGTAGCAAGTGGATGTTATAGCCTCATGTGTGTTACAGTGTTTCATTTCAAAATTATGTGAGTGGGCGCATGTGCCTGAGCGCACATGCTCAGAAGAGAGCCGCACTCTACTCTTTTGAGAGCGCAGTAAGGAGTCAAACTACCCAAAATTTGGTATGAGGACCAGAGATGCACTCTTCCACCCCTGCCACTAATACCAGGAAACGATCACGTTGTCAGCGAGCACTGAACAGAAAAATTGGCAGTAGAAATTGGCCTCACTTGCACCAGTGTTTACCTATATGCATCCCACACACCACAGAATAAAAACATGTACAGGTGATGGAGGCAGAGCTAACATTAAGGGGACAAGTCTTCTGTATAAGCAAGTTGTGTATTGGGTATAATTAACTGATATAACAAGGTTTTCATTAAGTTGTTGGGGGCAGAACATTATCCATTTCTTTTTACAATAGGATCTATCTGATTCTAAATCTGGTATATCTGGGTAGCTCATGGAAACCACTAACTTCAAAGAAAGAAATATATCCCATAATATAAGGTGAGATTACTAGATACATTTTGGTAGCGCATTGGCGAGACTTATTTTATAATATTCTGACAACACTTAAAGGGGGGGGAATACTAACCAGCACGAAGTACCACAGGAGCCTCATGTGATGTACGACTGCTCACACTACTGGCTATTAAGGTAGAGAGATGTCTTCTAATTTTTGCTTACACATCTATGAGGTACGAGTAAAATTGAGCAGAGATTTCAACCCAATCAGCACAGTGGAATGTCCCAAACTTCAGGTTCTCGCGCTGAGTTGAGTTCTCCCCCAAAGAGTACATATCACCTACACACATTGGAGGCAGCCAGTTTGTGTGCAGAACCAAAGAGCAGAGACATTGCTGTGACACCAACCACAAAATGCCTCATATCTCACAAATGTCACTAGTTCATATTCAACTGATAAGAATGTATCTACTATTTTAGAATCAATTATAGGATATTTATGTCACTGCTTCTTGGCTGAAAATTTCAGAACCACAGCAGTGCTGAATGTTACACTATTCCATAATATAATATACTGCTATTAATATACTATTTCACAGACTCGTCAACTTGTGAATAGATAATAAATTATAAATGAATTCCTCTATTAAGATTTAATAGAAGCACCCAATGTTATCCATACTTGCCTACTTTGGGCAAGTTCTTTCTGGGAGAGGGGCATGACGGGAGAGCACGGCCAAACGCATCATTATGCCCCCCCTCCCGTGACGATAATGTCGATTTGTCGCGGGGGCGTGCCCAAAATGACGCGATTCACCGCAAATCGTGTCATTTTGGGACGGCAGTAGCGGAATGCGGGAGATTTGCCTGCTCTCCCTGGAGTCCGTGAGACTGACTCGAATTTCGGGAGTCTCCCAGACATTCTGGGAGAGTTGGCAAGTATGATGTTATCCATCTTTTTCTTTGTTGGAATAGATAAAAATCAATCCTGCGAAAAGTTAGTCTTTTTGTGGCTTGATAAATTGAGAGCTCGATGGCAGTGGTGCAAATGGAGTGAGCACAAGCAAAATCAGTGCCAAGTTAATTGTTTATTAAATACAGTGAAATATAAAATAAGCCTTTCTCAATATAGCCGCTTTTGTTGGAGTTAAAGTTTTTCACCTGATAACAGAATCCAAACTGTGTTGTGAATCTTATACATTGTATTTGCAATGTTTGTACAGAACCTCCTACTAAAAGAAACATTATGTTGTACCCTTAATATAGTGTAACATTTTAAAGAAAGTTCTCTTATTGATCTAAAGATGAAAGGAAAAAAGACAAAAAAACATATTTCAGATCCATATTTTTATTGCGACTAAAATGGATTGAGTAGCTGATAGAGTAATTGAGTTCACACTGTATATTACTGGATGAATGGGGGGAAAAACAACAAATTCTGGAAGAAATCATCCTAGCGGAATGCTTTAAGATGAAAACAAACTACAGAATTAGACCTATGACCATTTAAAAATCCAGGACATATTCTGGACTGTGACATAAATGTGTCAATATGATTCATGTTTTTTCCGTAATATAGTCTGTAGTAAACTGTGGCATAGTCATTGTGACCAATGAAATAACCTTCTTACCAGAATAACTATATTTCAGTAGTTAATTAAACAAGAAAATTCTTTATAAAAATATTTGTATTTCATTTTTTTATCAGTTCAGTAGTCTGACAATAAATTAATCTCACCTAAATTCTATTCTGACATCTTATACACTGATGTACATTGGTCTAACACTGCTTACAAAAAAAAAATGGGTGTAAGGACTATAAAAATACTGCTCTAATTGTTAATTGTATTGGGTAGTGTTTTTTTAGCTTTTTGCTTTTTTATTTATTTTATTTATGATTTAGCATCACACATCATTTTAATTTTTTTTTGTAAGAGGGAAAAAAGTGAGCAAACACTCAAAGCAATTGGATTAAAACCTGTAAGCTTTGTACGTTATCTGTGAGAATGAGACTGTATGTCAGGTTAGTTTGTACAGTCATAGTCTACAGTCTGTCACTGATAAAATCAAATTTGACAGTAACACAATATAGAGATTTAATGGGCAGCATACACAGCACATTTGCTAATAATAACCCAACAGTTTAATGACCGATGCACGTGGGAAGCAAATTCAGATTTCTCTTTTTCCTCTTCCGAACGGGATAAGCGAGCAAGTATTTAATGCTAATCACAAATTTAAGCCGTGTGATAAGTTGAAAGCTACATGAACTCTGCCAGTTGTGTGTATTCTGCAAATTGCCCATCATAAAAAAACACACACGACATCTATTAACAGTTAATCCAAAAAAAATGCAAATCTTGAATTCTTATTATTAGCTATTTCAGAATGAGAAAAAAAAATCAGCTTTTATTCTGGAAAGCTGAATGTTAACGGACTAAAATTGGAATTTATTTGTTAGACACCACAAGTGAGATATTGGGTGCATTCTATTTTTAAGATTGTAGATTATAGAGTTATACAAGCAGACATAATATAAATAAAATATTCATATAAAAATAGTCTCTAACAAAATATACTCTTTTCCGCGTGGTCCATTTTCCATAAGGTTGACATTATTTTGTCTGGAATATTCCAACGAATGAAGTCCAAATTGTTTCATTTAGAAAAAAAAAATAACATAACCAGACAATTAAATATTGAGAGTGATTATTCCAGACACCTAGCAGCAAACAGCATTAAAGTATTTAAGAAAAGATGTCTGCTTTCACCATAAGAAAAATAAAACAAACGAGATTATCCCTTGTGCACAGCTATAAGTGGGATCTGAGTAATATATACTATTTACACCTCCATTTTTTCCAAGAGAGGGTTCTCGTTTTCTAAATAATTAAAACAAAAAAAAAAAAGATTTTTATGATCTATTGCAAATGGCAGTAGGTTTTCTTTCTGTTAAATAAATTAATATTAGTTTACTCTAAAATATATTGTTAAATATTGTCACTAACATTTAAAGTCCCTGTGCCAACAAAACATAATAATTAATATATATATATATATATATATATATATATATATATATATATATATACATATATATATATATATATATATATACAAATATAGATATATATATATATATATATATATATACAAATATATATATATATATATATATATACAAATATATATATATATATACACAAATACATATATATATATATATATATATATATATATATACATATATATATATATATATATATATATATATATATATGTAAGTGTATATAGATATATATATATATATATATATATATATATATATATATATATATATATATATAAAAAACAGCGCCTTATTAACAATACAAAAAAGATCAATCAAGGAGCAAATACCCTCTAATTTTGAAGAAATGGTGGTAAAAAACTTGAGAGCTTTAACAGCCTTAATCTGCATAATGCATGCTCTAAGCAGAAATGCACACAAGTTTATGGTTAGCCCATCCTAATTTGACTTTGTTGAAGTGGCAGAGATTTTTGTAATAACCCTTCTGTCTCCAGAATTCATTTTATGTTCCAAAATCCATAATTGCTTTCTCTTAAGGTGTGAACCAGCAGTTCTCTGATTCATCTGCATATTCATGTGTATCCATAAAAAAAAACTTAAAAGAGGCTCCGCCTTCTTGTTTGACATCACTCAGTTTAAAATAACAGAATGCATTACGGAATGTTTTAAAAACAATTCCTAGATTTGGAGATCACCTCATATCATTATCTTGTAGTTCCTTTGTTAATCTCTCTCTAACTGAAGACAATCCGTACGAATCTACGCTGAAATATTTCTGACATGCCAGGCTGTGCCTGAATGAGTGTTCTCGAAGTACTCAAACAAAGGACAACAAGGATCTATTCACTTGGCTTCCTGAAAGGCAAAGGGACTCTAGGCCACAATCCTGCAGCATGTGGCTTGAGATCTTGTGCAAATGTAAGTTATAAGTTCCCAGGGTTGAAACGCGTTCTCATCCGGGTTATTCTCTCATTTACATGTGAATACTTCTGTTCTTTCACTGCACGTGTTACATTTCACGTAGCAGCACCAGTGGAATTTACAGTTACACTGCCATATCCGAGAGTACTGGTGGGTGTTGTACCCTCTCCCACAGCACATCAAGTCACAGCCACTAGTGTGTTGAGCAGTCTTGTTGCACATTCTGCCCTGTGTCCCGACGCTGCCAGACACAGGGTCTTCATCGCAATAATTTGGAGATTTTTCAATATATACTAAGTCTGTGTCCATGGGTTTGCGGTAGGACAGTGGCTTCTTAATTTTGAGGAACATCGGCCGCTTATTTCTGCTAGCCCTGACTGGTTCAACTTGAATAGCGTCACTGTATTTGTCTTTCAGGATAAATCCCACCTCGCGGAACTTCGGCAGTGTGGTCCAGCAAGTCTTTGTGGTGCAAGATCCGGAGACTCCATGACATTTACACTCCAGTTTCATGTTTTCTTCCAAGACCTGCAAAAAAATTAGAATAAACAAAAATATTATTTGCATGATTATATATACCTTAGAATGCAGTACACATCCTTATGTATACAATGATCGCTGCTGGTCTAACGTGAGAAAAATAGTTAAAACTGGTAAGAAACATGATGAGCTTTCTCAATATTCCAGCATTCCGGGACTATCCCACTGAAAAGTAGAAGCATCGGGATATGGCTCTGGGCGTGAGTATTGGTGCTAGATATGGGTCTGCACATTAGTCTTCACATCAGGTGATGATGGGCATATTATACCTGACTCAAAATATATGTTTTTGTATTGGTACCAAATATGACTCTACCCTTTAGTCTTGGCCCCAGATATAACCCTGTACATTAGTTGTGGCATCATACATTGCTTTCTATATTAAACTTGGCATCAGATATAGCTGTGCGCATTACCTTGGTAGTAGCTATATCTCCTGGCACTAGCTTTGACACTAGATATGATTTTGGACATTACACCTGGTACAAGGTATGGCTCTGCATATTAAACTTGGCAACTGGCATGACTCTACATATTAAAGTTGGTAGCAGATATGGCTTTGCACATCAGTCTTGACGCCAGATAAGGTTCTGCACATTAGTTTTGGCACCAGATATACCTCTGCACATTAGTTTTGGCACGAGATATACCTCTGCACATTAGATTTGATATCATGCATAGCTCTGTATATTGAATCCTGCACCAGTTATGGTTCTCTATAAAGCCAGTCCTGTTACTTGCGTACTGATATTCAGTAAGCGCTAGTTTAGTTAACATAAAGCAAAGTCCATGAAGTAACAAAGGAAACAGGAGGTAGGAGCTATAACATTTGACAAGTAATGCACTACTATACCCTTTCAATCCATATATTATACCATGCACCATACACTGCAAACACACCTCATTACACAATATGCCGTCTCATACAGATGGGTAGGGTCTTAATTGAAACACCTTGACAAGGTTACAAGGCTTGCCGTTACTTGCAAAAGGTTTGCCATATAGGTACACCTCAGTCTTCATTTTTAATTCTGTACCTTTCCAAGGTTCCACAGTGTCGGATAGTGGGGACACCAGAGCATACGTATAATTTTCATTATACATATCATACAAAATAAACACATTAATAGCAGATGTGAAAAAGAATACAAGAACACATAGATACAAATAAAAATGACATCACTTACAAGCATCAGAAATAACAAATTCTTAATTACCGCCCAAAAAATTACATATTTATGTAAAGAAAACACTAAAGGGGGGTGGATGGACACAACCAGTGAAAAGCTGAGTGACGGAAGAGATTGGGGTTGTGGAGGTGGCAGAGTTAGGAGGAGGGCGGGGGGAGCTAGTGTAGCAACTGGCAGAAGGGGGCAGCAGAGGTAGGGTGGCACGAAAGCAAAATGAGATGAGCAGCAACACTGAGAATGCATTGTAGTGAGTGAGTGTAAGGAAGGCCAGAGAGCAGAAGGATACAGTAATCCAGGCGAAAGATAATAAGAGAGTGGATGAAAGATTTAATTGCTTCCAATTTGAGAAAAGGCCTGATTCTGGAGATACTATTAAGGTAGAAGCTGCAACATTAGGAGAGGGAATGAATGTTGAGTGTGAAGGAGAGGGAGAGGTAGAAGTCAAGTATGACACCCAGGCAGTTGACTTGAGGGACAGAGGACATGGTGGTATTGTCAATGGAAAAGAAGAGGGGAGAAAGGTGACAGGATCTTGGAAGAGGGTTAGACAAGGATTCTGTTTCAAATGTTCAGATTAAGAAACCCCTAAGACATCCAAAAGGAGATGCCTAATAGACAACAGGTGACGCATGAAAGAACAGAAGTGTCATTGGCATAGAGGTGGTATTGGAGATCAAAGAAGCTGATAATATCAGAGAGGGAAGAAGTGCAGAGGGTGAAGAGAAGCAAGCTGGGGATAGGGGGATTGGAGTGGGTAAGAGGGAATAGGGTCATGTGGGCAGGTGCCCCAAGACAGGGTTAAAGGAATAAAAAATAGGTAAGCCAGATGGGGAGGTAAGGGATGAGGGGAGAAGAGTTTGATTGTAAGAGATGTCCCAGCAAACAGAATCAATTGTGGGGGTAAAGTGGGAAGCAAGGTCAGGTGCAAAGGGACAGGAGTGGATGTAGATGGGGGGTCAGAGGAGAGAATAGAATGTAGTAAAGAAGTAGCAGGGGTTGGATGATTGAGAGCAAATCAGATTTGAAGTAGGACAGTTTAGAGAGTGAAAGCACAAAACTGTAGGAGGAGATAGTGAATTTGAAGTGCAGGAAGTCTACAAGAGTGTGATTTTTTCCAGTGATGCTCAGCAGAGCATTTTTTTGCTAGCGAATCAGTATAGGATGCTACAGTTGAGCTGGAGATAGACGTAGGCTGAAAGTGACTGCAGAGACACTGGAGTCCAGGGCAGATGAAAGGATGCGATTGTAAAGAGAGACAGTCTGATCAGGTCAAGAGATGGTGATGGGAAAGAGAGGAGAGTCCAGAAAAATCAAGGTTCCAATTATTGAGAGTGGCCTTAGTAGATGTAAAGGGTTGGGGAGATGATTTTTACAAATCAAAGGAGTGTTGTGAGAGGAGGAAGAGGTCCTTTGAGAGAGGCCACATGAGGATGAGACCGAGAGAGAAGATATGAGGCTGCAAGGTTGGTGAGAACGTCAATCAGGATTTTGAAGTCTCCCAGGATGAGGAAAAGGAGGTCAGAGGATATCAAGTGCAGTGAAGGCAGAGAAGTTCTCAAAGACATGGGAGACATTACCAGGGGGATGATAGATGATACATAATAGCCCCTAATAAATACCGAACCAATGAACAACTTCAACCCCAATGACAGCTCTATTCATAATAAACATCCTATTATAGAGCTAGTAGTGGAGGGTGTCTTAAATAACTGAAGCTGGCCTCTTCAATATGGGGTGACACAAATTCCCCAGAACAGGATATCATAGTTGGGTTGCAGTGCATAAACTGCATCACTTTTGGCAATACATATTTGTTCATTTCAGTGGTAAAAAGGGCACAGGCAGTGGACTACCAAGCAGTGGAGGAAGGTGCTATGCTCATATGAATCATCCTTCACCATGTCCTTGACAAACAGACAAGTGCACTTGTGGCACCAATCTAAAGAACTCTAGAGCCCTAATTGTCTGTTTCCAGCTGTGAAGGGTTGTGGTGGTTCTGTTGCATTGTGGGGTGTATTTTTCCTGGCATGGTTTAGGTTCAGTACTTTGCTTAGAAAGCAAAGTCATTGCTAATCACTACTAAATGATCATATGTACCCCATGTTGGAGCATTTCTGTCCTGACAGGAGAGGTGTCATCCAGGATTGCAAATGCACAAATGGTTTGATGAGTATGATGCAGATGTTAACCTGTCACCAGACCTGAAAACAATGGAGCATTTTTGAGATATTCTGGAATGACACCTGAGACAGCATTTACTACCACCAACAGCCAGGCATCATTTAGTGTCTGTCTTGTTGAAGAATGGTGTTGCATCCCTACTATACAATTTCAGACATTGGCAGACTTAATGCAACAGTGCATACTGAACCCAACACTTCATACAAGCTTTACTGGCTGCATGTGGTCGTGCAACACCTTAAGCTATTAAGTGACTTTATATTTCTGTTTCCGTTTTTTGTCCACTACCTGTAGGACTGGTCAGAATGGTCATCCTTGATTCCTCCCTCTATTTCAAGCCTCACATTATGTCCCTCTCAAAATCTTGCTACTTCCACCTTCGGAATATATCCAAAATTCGCCCCTTTCTCACCACGGAAGCTATGAAATCCCTGTTCACTCGCTTGAAATCTCTCGCCTTGACTACTGTAACCTCCTTCTCTGTGGCCTACCTGATTCTCGCCTTGATCCTCTTAAGTCTATCCTCAATGCTGCATGCCCGCCTCAATTTTCTCCCCTGCCGCTCTATCTCTGCTGTCTCCCTCCAACAGTCACTACATTGGCTCCCCATGGCCTACAGAATTAAATTTAAACTCCTCACCCTCACCTTTAAAGCTCTTAATCAATCCTCTCCTCCCTACATCTCCAATCTCATCTCTACCTACACTCCTAGCCGCCCCTCTGCTCTGAATCTGACCACAGCCTCACTGCTTTACTGACCACCTTTTCTCACTCCCGTCTCCAGGACTTTGCCCGGGCTGCTCCCCAGCTGTGGAACGATCTTCCACGTTCCATTAGGTTAGCATCTACTCTCAAAGGCTTCAAGCGTGCCCTTAAGACTAATTTCTTCATTCAAGTCTATCAGTCCTCCTCCTAACTCTCTCCCCCAGTTAGTACCACCCTATTTGTATCTCCCCTTTCCTTTAGGATGTAAGCTCTCAGGAGCAGGGCCCTCTTTCCTTGTGTGCTCCTTCTATTCCATCACCCACTGTACCTCTTGTCCTGCTTCCCTAGCCCTATTTTCTTAAGCTTCGGCCTACTTCTCGCTGATTTCTACTATCACTTTCACTCATTGTCCCAGTAATTATTTGATTTGCATTACCATGTTACCTGTGTCTGTGTATATATTTTTGTTCATTTTTGTTCTTTCTGTATCATGTTGTGTCATGGCTCACTGTTTTCTGTATGTCATGTACGGCGCTGCGGACCCTTTGTGGCGGCTTATAAATTAAAGATAATAATAATAAAATAATGGTCAGATAGGCTATGAAAGAAAAAAACTGAACACCTCTGCAAAATCAAGCACAACGTCCAGATGTCTACATATAAAAATTTCACCACTACTAGCCCCTTTTGTGTGATATTGTAATAATAATTAGGATATTATTGTCAGGACCTTTTATGCTTCTTAGAGGGTAAAAGCATAAAATGTGGATAGATATCTAATTAAAAAAATAATTCTATAAGAAAACATTGCTGACTAGCTCTATTTCATGTAAACAAAATTGCAAGCCTTCTGTTTATCATTAATTTATTCCAAATTTGATGTATCCCCAAAACGTTAAACACATATACAGTTTCAGCAAATTGTGCTACTGTTTTATGTTGGCTTCATTTCTGTTGTCAGATGCATTGTTACTGTATAAAATAATAGAATACAAAGAAAAAGAAAATCTTAGTGTTGCCAGGTTAGAATCCAGCTAAGAACTCAACTGAGCTGCTAATTTAAACTGTCAATAAATTGTCTATCCATCCATGTGTTCCTAATACGCCTCTTCCAAACAGCATAAATTTTCTATCCACGTATTTCATTAGCAGCCAAGTTGCAGACAATGGTACCGCTCTGAGGGAATAAACGGTTTGATTGGAAAAAGCTGAGTGTGCTTGTAAAGTGGATCAACAAGCGAAAGAGTCCACTGCTCGTGGAGCCCCTATGCAATATCACACAATATGCCAGCTGAGTCAGGAGCTTGGGGAGCCGAGAGCATTCTGGGTCTCATATACCTGGCAAGGGACCACTGTATGGATTTGGTGTCCTTTCTAAACTGATAGCTAAGTAAATGTGCTCAATTCAGCTTTGCCTATTTGCATTACATTTAACCCAGACAAGCTATGTGGCCAGTGTTTCTTATGATATCATGCACTGTTTACCCAAAAGAGATAATGTACCTTTAAAAGAGGCTTTTATCCATACATTACTTAAAGGATAAGCACAAATACTGAGAATTGTTTATAGAAGATATAGTGCACAACAAAATGAACAAGAGAAGTGGTACTGTGCGTTTGCCTGTGTATAAGGATGGAACAAGGACTGCTCCCACACTTACAGAATAAAACAGATATTAAGAATAATATACAGAATAAGGGGCCTGATTCATTAAGGTACTTAAATTAACAAGTTTCTTATTTCTGTCTCCTGGACAAAACCATCTTACAATTCAAGGGGTGAAAAGTAGTTTTCTGTTTTACACATAAGTTAATTACTGACTGTTTTTTCATGTAGCACACAAATACTTCACAGCTTATTTGTACACTGAAATTTAAAGTTGATATTTGTGTGGTATATGAAAAAAACAGTCAGTATTTAACTTATGTGCAAAACAGAAAACTAATTTTCCCCCCTTGAATTGTAAGATGGTTTTGTCCAGGAGACTGAAATAAGAAACTTTTTAATTTAAGTACCTTAATGAATCAGGCCCAAGTTGATTAAACAGTGCCATTTGTTAATATTAAATCAGAGAAACAGTATAAATGCAGATATCATAAAGATACTTCAATACAGATATCATAGGTCATGCTTACAATGACCATAGTCTTTCCTGAGCTTACTATAGCATCCCTGGCTAACCTGTGGCTCTCCAGGTGTTATGAAACTCCAAGCCCCAACATGCTTTGCCAGTAGATAGCCAAGCAATAGCTGGCAAGGCATGCTGGGACTTGTAGTTTTACAAAACCCGGAGAGCCTCAGGTTGGCCAGGCCTATACTATAGTTTTTTTTTGTCAGAAACACAGTTATCCAGATCCATTAAAAAGCACAGTGATGATAACTTGTAAGTTTACAACAGCATTACATCTAAATATGTACAAGTGATATCAGCAATAAGTGAAATGCAAATAAATAGCAAGAACACATAGTTCCTTTATTTTTTTATCTTTGTGTGTACTGTTGCCTATAGTAGGGAGTGCTCTATCCAGCCAGTGTAATTGAATATGAAGAGGAAAAATATAATAGATAACGCTCCCAATATTACTCATCAAAGAACAATGTTCCCTGACAGCTAACCGTATTGGAAAATACATGCCTTTACAATCTGTATTAAGTGTTATGTTACTTTAAAAGGACAACTAAGCCTAAATGCAAGGTCTTTTCTATAACATATATATAATATATATATTTTCAGGGCCAACACCAGCCCCCCCCCCCAAAAAAAAATGTACACAGGGTGAGCAATTGTGCTTAGGCTGGGTACACACTACAGGTTTTCCAGCCAAGTATCGGGACAGTCACAAGATAAAAGACTGTCAGGTCCGATATAACTGTGTACGCTCCCACGATCATGTTTTATTTTTCCAAAGCACATCGTATCGTTTGATTTGATTTTATAAACGGACTAAAAATCACTATCAACGATGGAACGATGTCGAACAAATGTGGAAGTGTGTATGTTCTGATGACCAGCAGTGTGGGCAGATCTCCATAGAGTTTACAGAACCACAATCTTTTCAGCAAATAGTAATGACAGATCACAGAGCGAAGATCTGTAAGTAAATCATGTACACATGAATTGGGAAGCTGATCGGGACTTTCAGATCTTATTCTAACCATTTTTTAGATGCCAAGTTAGTAGAAATTAACAAAAGCTTTAACTTAATGGATGTTCATTTTTTTTAAGCAAATATATATGTATAACTATATATATATATATATATATATATATATATATATATATATATATATTTGTGTATATATGAATAAAATCAGGTGTTTTTCAGAACTTTAGATATTGTACTTTTCTACTTCTCTCTGCTGCATGAATAATATAAATAATGAAAGAATCATGACTATACTCACATACATCACAACACTACATTGTATGGCTATAAATAAGAGAAATATAACCACTCTAGAGGTAAAAATAAAATATGGAATATAACATTTGCAGTGTACACTTTTGTAGATGGTACTCTATAGAGTATAGAGGTATATTGTACTTCTATACTCACAATGTATTGATATAACCGGATGACTAAAATAATGCAGTGCAGCTGCCATTATGCCAATGGTATTTAGAACAGTCACATCATACCAACAGTATAGCTCCCATGCCAATAGTATACAATGCAACCCCATTATACCAATGGTATACAGTATAGTATACAGTAGTACAGTAAATAGTAAACTAGTAAATAGTAATAGTATACAGTAAAGAAACCATCATGTTAGTACTACAAAGTACAGCCCTCATTATTCTAGAAGTGTGCTTATCATGTCAATATTGTACATACAATATTATACATAAAAGCCCTATTAAGCTAACAATATACAGATCTCCCATGCCACTGGCTACATGTATGACACCCACTGTGCTGGCATTTTCCTTCAGACTGCACCTTTTAGCACTGTGGCTTAGTAGTTGGCACTTGTGCCTCACATCACATGAATTCGACTCCAGACCATGGTCTTATTGTATGTTCTCCCCCAGGGCCATCTTAACAACATTATGGGCCCCCGGGCAAAGCAGTGCACTGGGGCCCCTATATATATATATATATATATATATATATATATATATATATGTATAGAGATACAGTAATAGATATATATAGAGATAGAGATAGATAGATGTACTTGTTCAGTGACCCTTGAACGGTTTTTTTTGCAGGTTTTTTCTTTTGCAGGATTATTATTCTAATTAAGAGCCCTGCCTCTGGGGCCCTCTTGCCCGTGGGGCCCCCGGGCACCTACCCATCGTGCCCAATGGAAAAGATGGCCCTGTTCTCCCCGTGTATGCGTGGGTTTCCTCCGGGTGCTCTGGTTTCCTTCCACACTCCAAAAATATACTGGTAGGTTAATTGACTGCTATCAAAACTGACCCTAGTCTCTCTCTCTGTCTGTGTATATTAGGGAATTTAGACTGTAAGCCCCAATGGGGCAGGGACTGATGTGAGTTCTCTGTACAGCGCTGCGAAATTAGTGGCGCTATATAAATAGCTGATGATGATGATGATACTTATTGATAGATATAGAGCTACAACTAGCTAATCACAGGCAATCTATTTCTGGATTTCCTGTTCTTGGATACCTTGGGCAAATTCACATTTTGCCTCTTTATTTAGATGGAGGAAAGGACCTAGTACACATACTGACATACTGTATCATGCAAACTACAAGATGTAAAGCTGATGCTTTATCAACACAAAATTACATTTTCAACTATGTTGCTAATTTGTAATACTAAGACGCTGTACTTTGTTCATGGAGTTAATTTGTTTTATACACCTGTTTCAAAGGAAGACATATTTTTTTTCCATTAACTTTTCTACAAATAGTCAGTTAAAGGTAAGTACCTTACCTAAAGTAAATCCTAGAATTCACCCTATTTATGTTATATCTGCCAGTATGATCTAGGATAACATAAAATTATATTGTTCCTGCTGTCTTAAAATATTTTTGGGACAAGCAAAACAAAACACATTAGGTAACTACTCTTTGTAGTTAGAAAACAACAGTAGAGATGATAATTTATTTGAAATTGTACAATGTTTTCTAAACGTTTTTTACTAAGCAAAGACATTTATAATCAACACCTTCTTTGTTTTGTAAACACAAGAAGACACTGGAACTGTATCTGTCAGACAGATTGTCCTATAATTTCACTTTTAGGATCTGAGAAATATGCCTTTCTGATAAGAACAGTGGGTGTACGTACATTCTGTAGCTTATACAGTTGGAAAAAACTACCAAGTACCGGCTTTCAAACTATGCAAAAAACAGCAACTAAGCCTAGAGCACTAAGCAGGACCTTACATGCTTACATTCATATCATACTATTTTAAACTTGTCATAGATACCTTATGCGAGGAAGAGGGAGTCACAAGTTCTTCAGAATGCCAAGTATTTCTATGAGTGGTAATCAATAAGACTATTTATAATGAGTTGTTGTGGAATAGGGGTTCCAAGCCATGCAATAAAGGTGAAGCCCACCTGGTACTCCTCTTTCCCACTAGGTGCCAATTCACAACTGTTTTATTTTAGCTCATTCACCCAAGTTTACTCTAGATATCCCCAACCCACTCATCCAAGAAACAAAACGCATGTATAACACACTGGAAAGGGATAACCTGATCATGTCACTGGAGAAATTCATTGGTGTAAATTCAATTAGCTCCTTTGTTTCGGGACCCACAGCAACCGACCTGCTGGGGCTTCCTTCACAGAGCACCTGGGCAAGGACCAAATGACAGTTATAGCCCAGCCTGGCCCCTCTACTAGTCTCTAGCCCAATAAGGACCCAGAATCCTATGAAGAAGCGAAGGGTGAATAATTGACAAGGGCCAAATTGTAATGGCTAGATAACAGGGTCAGAACATCTACAAGATGGCAGATCTTGTGATGTGTTCCAGTATGCAGTGGTTAGTACCTACAAAAAGTGGTCCAAGGAAAGAAAACTGTGGAACCAGCGGAAAGGTCATGGCACCCAAGGCTCATGCATGTGGGGAGCAAAGGCTAGCCTGTCTGGTCCAATCCCCCAGAAAAGCTACTGTTGCACAAATTGCTGAATACGTTAATGCTGGCTATGATATAAAAGTGCATCGCAGCTTACTGTTTATGGAGCTGCGTAGCCGCAGACCGGTGAGAGTGCCCATGGTGATCCCTGTCCACTGCTGAATACACTTACAATGGGCACATAAGCACCAGAGCTGGACCATGGTGCAATTGACGAAGGTGCCCTAGTCTGATAAATCCCATTTTCTTTTACATCGTGTGGACAGCCGGGTGCATGTCCATCATTTACCTGGGGAAGAGATGGCACCAGGATGCACTATGGGAAGAAGGCAAGCCAACAGAGGCAGTGTGATGCTCTGGGCAATGCTCTGCTGGGAAACTTTGGGTCTTGGCATTCATGTGGATGTTACTTTGATACGAACCACCAACCAAAACATTGTTGCACACCAAGTACACCCTTTCACGGCAATGGTACACTCCGTCATGGAAATTATTTGAGGATGGTTTACGGAACATGCAAAGAGTTAAAGGTGTTGACTTGGGCTATAAATTCTCAATCCAATCAAGCATCAGTGGGATGTGCTGGACCTCCTGTAGAGGTTTTGTGGAGTCCAATCCTTGACGGGTCAGAGCTACACATTATTAGTCAGTGTGATCTATGATTAATTACTTTGTTAGACGTGACACTTTTTATGAACCCGTGTGAAGGTGATAACAAATTTGAATTATTGCTTTTCAGTCTTGGGGGCCTATTTATTAAGCCATGAACTATGCGGAAACACCTTTTTGCGCATGGTTTATGCATTTTTATCCCTTCTATCTAACAAAAGCTATATTATAGATAAGTTTTGTATTAGATCACGGTCCCCATAATTTTCAATAGGGACAGTTGTCTTGGGTCCATTTAACAAGCTCCAGAAATTGTAGTGTTTCAGAGCTTAGTCTCAGTGGCTAACACCATCTGAAGATGGTGTTCGACGTTCTACCCTATGGGGAGAGCATTTTGGTAAAGGTCAATGCAGCTTTGCAAATCCGTGAGCTTAGGTCGCGCATGTGCAAAATCACTTTGCGATAGTAACTGTAGGAGAGGGACAGACTTTCGCAGTGTTAAGGTAAGTAAAGTCTTCGCCAGGACAGCCTCCTATGAGATGCGCTGTCCCAGGATGATTTTTGATAAATTGTTCCGAAAAATCATCTGTCATCGTTGGCAAAATCCTGTTGATTAATAAATAGGCCACATGGTGTGAACTAGTATTCCCAAACAGCATAGACTGCCTCCTAGTCCTTAAATTGAGTTTGGGGAAGATAAAGGTACTTTTATGACAAATCTGAGGGGTTTACGAATGACAGCTGTTTCCCAGGAAAGTCCCAGAATAGTTATCTCCCTTGAATATTGTGATATACTGCTGGCAGCAGAGGGCTAGTTCACCCACCCCTTAAAAGAATTAAGGCTGGGAAGAAAACAAGTGCCCTTACTAATACTTAAACCCAGTCACAAATAACCAGAGACAAAATAAAATGTTTTTCCCAAATATGTCTGAGTAGCAGGTCAAAAAAGAATAAGGATAAAATTACTTAATAAACCAACATGAGAAAGGCTGAATTGGAAGCATTCTGTCGATTGCAAAATGCAAAGAGATATTAGCTGGACTGATTTGAGCCCTTCAGGAGTGAGAGATCACCTACCAGCTGGAATACTGACAGTAAGGGACAGAAAGAGTGCCACTTAGGCCAGCCTCAGTGACATGTTGAATGCCCTAGGACCTCTAGCCTCATAAGAAAAGTAAGCATCAGTAATCCAAAATGCATACAGGAGTGATGGTGCAACTACTCATAGACACAGACCAGTTAGTGGATTGATCTCAGGCCATCCATGCTACGTTTGTGGCCGCTGACCAAATTTGATTAGACCAAGCAGGACATTAACATCCACCTGCAGTTATTGGTGAGGATTCTGTTTGTGAACAAAGTCTCAAGGGCAGAGTGGCTGCTTCCTGGGGCCCAGGCTAATTAGACGTGTGCTAGAAGCCTACAATGCAGTGTCTCCCAAGACTTTTTTAGACTAAATATGACCAAGGAGACCCTTCTCATTTGTTTTACCATTATCCCACAGTCCTGCTGAACTTGGTTCTTAGAGAAGGAATGCCCAGTGGGCAACAGGCATGTTCGATTTGCAATTTAACTGCACTACTACATCCAGAGGTGGGAGAAGGAGTATGAGACTGAGACTGAAACTGAGACTGTGGAGTATGTGTTGGACTAGCTTGGGAGCAGTTCTTATCACATTGTCTACTTGTGATTCAAGATATAAACATTCCCTCAATTTACAGCAGGCTGGCCAGTGGGTCAATGATTTCATGTCTGTTCAGCCTTGGTTACACCTTAGACAGCCCCATTTGTACCTAGTGTACAAATGCTCACAGAGAACAAAGACCTCCAAAGTTGCTACAAGTGCAGTCCACAGGGATATTTGAAATTGAATTGTACCACAGGAAGGCTACCTGACCCTGGACCACAAATTACCTACATTTATCCCAATTTGTTGTTATATTTATTGACAGTAGGGGAATGAAAATGAACCAGCCAAGGGCTGGATATCTTGTGAGAGTCATTCAGCATCAGAACCCACCAAACATGCACAAATACAGACAGTGAAAGTCCTTTATAAGCTAGTTCAAGGACTCTGAGGCATCAGAGCATCCATAACCATTGTCTGGTCAGTACTGGTTCCCCCAGTGAATTGTGGAGTTGACAAAGGCATCCTGAGTTGGGTAGATCATGGATGGCCTTCATGCAAATGTGGCCTTAGCAAATTATATGATCTCTTTCATCATTCCAGTCACCAGTACCCAAACCAGATGAGGGGAGACCAAACAAACTATGACCCCCATCAAAGATCTAGCAGCTACAGGCCCACCATCTCCGATAACACCACTATGCGTTTGAGAAAGCCCCTCCTTAGTGGTAGAGTGGAGAACAATGCTGGACTATTGAAGTGATGTATTGGAACATTTATCAGCAAATTTATCTGTAGTGTCTCAATAAAGGTAATTTAATGAAAGTGCAAACAAGAAAACCACCTGTGTTCATGTTAAAGCAAATAGATTTTGCAGGGCAAGATAGCAGTGTCTGTGGAGGTGCAAAAGTTGGGAGGATCAGGCCATTGTTTACTAAGTGCAGATTAGGCACATGAGAGCACTTACTATTGTACTGAAAAGGAAAAATTAGATGACTTTTTCTGGGACTGGATTATTTAGAGGAGCTAATAGGTGGAGAAGGTGCATTTACATAGACTACAGGAGGGTGAACAGCCTTTCTTTCCTTGCAATATGATTTGCAATCTCTAGCATTTTTGGAGTGACCAAGATCAGGTTTCATCCTAACTTCCAGTTGGAATTTAGAAGACTAACCGAGCAGTATTTTAGGAGGAGAAATAAATTAAATTAAAGTGTAGGTTAAAGAATGGTATGGTACTACATGGAAGTAGGTTACACTTTGATGCGTTGTTTCTATTTTGCAACATGTGCATTTTCTGCTAAATCTACCAGCCTGCAAATAGGCAGAGGTTAAGTTTATGGGGGCATGTCCAAAGTGAGTATTACTGCTCAGGATTATAGGTGGGACCCAGACAATCTAGTTTTTTTCTACCTTGCAAAACAGCAAAAAGAAGGAAGGGAAGAAAGGGGCGACTTCGCAGATCAATGGGAAGCCACATGCAGAGTTTACAGCTTTCAATTAGCCAATGGTCAATGGTCCACACTGTTACACCCACTAGCCTGTCTAGCAGTGGTGTCAGTCCAGGAGGGGTGAATCATGTGGCTTTCTATTGGTCTGAGCTGTGTTGAAAAAAAATGCATCCTCAAGTCACATGCCCTGGGCATCCCCCCTTACTCAATCCGGTCCTCGTGGGCGTGCACCTTAAATATGCTCTGCAGGCACTACTTTCATTCAATATAGATAGAACAAAAGGACACAAGCAGCATTAGTTGACCTGACAGCTTTTGTGGTGGGTATGAGTGCTAGTCTTGAAACACCACTCTTACTAAGTATAGGAAATATTAAATACCATACGTGGAAAAGTGTGCTTATGATCTTTGTGTTTTAATGAGTAAAAAAAACATGGCACATAGCTCATGTAGCGACATATAATGGTTAATAGGAAACACTGCACTGAGCAGCATGGCCATCATACGATCCTGTATGACACTACTTAATGAACCTAATTCATTTTCAGAGCTTTAAAAAAGAGCATGAAACTTAAGCAAAGTTCCGACGATATTCAAATCAAAGCGGCTCTCAAGATACGTTTCGAATGGAATCTGGGCATAAGTGCGCTCTTCCTAAATGTTACCTGACGCATATAGACAGTCATAACATACTGCAGTATATGCACAAGCATATGTGCAATATAAGGTCACAGCAGCATGAATAAAAAAATGATGCTATATTATATGCTATAATACATATGTACAGACGTGTAGTTTTTAAAGCAAAGACTATGCTATGTCAGTCATCACTATCAGTCGGCATTTATACCTGCCCTGTAGCTGGTATAAATTATACAGGTGGAACCAAGAGTACTTTCGAGAAACCCAGGACTTCAATCTACTGCATCTGTTTTGGAACGTCCTCAGCAGGCGCTCGCTGTACCTGATCTACATTAGTTTATCCCTTCCCTCCGCCCTCCGCCTCTCAAGTCGTAGGCAGTTGTAAGTGTCCTTTGCCTTCAGATATGAATTGCATGCAAGTATGTTCATTGGTGTACTGTCTGTTTCAGAGCTATTTCACACAAGATACAGCCCGCAAACATGAATCAGGCCCATAAGCACAGTTAAGCTGCATTTTTTATTTGGAGCATAAACAGCTTAAAAACCAGTTCGTTTGACACTAACTTAATGCTGAACATTGTTTGCCACATTCTGCCAGGCATAGCTTACCTAGATAAAATAACTGGAAAAATAACTTGCTAAGTTACTGAATAATAAAATATACAGGGTGTTTTAAAAAGATGGACCCGATTTAAAATCGCTATATCTCTGCAACCACAAACTGCCCATGGATGAAACTCTTACCACTTGTAAGGGCAGGGCATAGAGTTTCACATGACTACGTTAGATGCCTCTCCCAGCGCACCAGCAGCCCCTAGCCTCAGTCATTTGGAAGATGGCAACCCTGCAACAAAACGGCATTTTACGTTCTGCAGTTCGGCAAGACTGAATCCGTAATTGCGCTGAGGCGTGCATTTTAACAGCATTTTGGCATTGATCCATCAATGACAAAACACATTCGTCGTTGGTTCCGACACTTTGAGAAGACAGGTTGTTTATGTAAGGGGAAGAGCACCGGGCGACCACGCACTTCAGAGGAAAACGTGAGAAGAATTCAAGAGAGTTTTCTGCGTAGCCCGAACAAGTCCACTCGTCGTACCAGCAGAGAACTTCTGATCCCTCATACGACTGACTGGTACCTGCAGGTTCAACGTTTTCTAAATGGCACACTGCCTCAACGTTGGATAGGTTGCACGGGGCCCCAAGACTTGGAGCTACACTCTTGGCCCCCAAGATCCCCAGACATTATACCCTGCGACATTTTCTTGTGGGAATATGTTGAAAACCGTGTTTTTGTACCACCATTAGCGGCTAATCTGAATGAAATAAAAAACAAAATCACAGGAGCGGTTAATTCAATACAACAAGACACTCTGAGAGGCATTTGGAACTAATTAAATTGTAGTCTCGACGTTGTCCGTACAGCAGGTGGAGGGCACATAGAGCATTTCTAAAATGCTTAGTAAAATTTGATAACTCATTGAACCGTTTGTAACTTTTTGTGTAATTGTAACATGTTGCCATTGTGAATATATTGCTATGAAATTGGGTCCATATTTTTGAAACACCGTGTATAATACATATATTACAAAAGTTTGACAATTACTGCAAATATTTTAAAATGTTCACTAAACTTCAGGTGAATATCTCTTTAATGCACCTGTTGATACACATTAAAGTAAACTACATATTTACTTTCATCTAGGCCAGAATACTTCACAGCCTCAAATCCTGTACACGCAAACATTCAGCTTTTAATCACAATAAGCAAAATAGAGGAGTGAAATTAAGTCAATCTTTAACAACTTCTTTGATAAACTGGAACAGATAAAACAACCGTAAAGCCAAATTTATGTAATGGATTCCGGCTGCTGTTCTCTATAATTCTCACTCATAATTTAGGACTTTAATGTCTTGCTATCAGCTGCAGTTGAGAAGATGCAGAACTTGGGTGTCAAGTCTAACCTTCCTATATAATACGACATAAGTGTTCCACAATAGTCGTAATCTCTCCTAGTGATCTCTTAACACAGAAACACTGTAATCCCAGGAGTGTCAGTAATTTGTAAAGCATTGTGCATATTCATCTGCATTACATCTGAGGGGGAGTATAAGGAGGAAGTGTGAAAGTGTTTCAAAATTGCATCGCTAGGAAACATTTACTTTACAATTTACTTTCTAACCAAGTAGGAATGTTATATACATAGAATAAATATTTTCTGCAAGCCTAGGAAACTATTAACTTTCATTCAGCTCAATTAAATAACTACCCAAGGAGTAAAAACACAGTATAAATAAATATATAGGAATAAAAACACACTACTCTAAAAATGATAGTAGTAAAACAATTTTTGGAGTTTCTAATAATTTCAGTGTTTGATATACTGAGAAATAGTTAACAAAGAGCACACAATAAAATTGTGGAACTCAGGACATAATTTTCTTTTACAATATAAAGTTGAACAATAAATTAAACAAAATAGAGGCAAAAATAACCATAAGAGTAACAAATGACCATTATAAGAGATTTTTTATTTACCTTTAAAAACATTATCATTTCAAGTTGGAGATATGTACATTTTTTGCATAAGATAATCATTTCCATACCGTTCGTATGCACCAAAAATATGTACGTAAATGTTTGCATATAGTCTTTTTGTGTATGGTTGACTGGAGAAGTGAAACAATAGTGGACAAGTGCAAACTGAATACAGTAGGGGTGTGTTTAAGCAATTGTGACATAATAAGACGTATACATCAGCAGATATGCCTTTTAGAAGGCGTATCTCTTGCCGGTGCCATAGGGCTGGTGCAAACAATATTCAATGTTGATGATGACTATCAGCAACATTATCTGATTGGCTGATTATGTGTTGACACAGCCCTTGTGCTGGTAATAATTAAATCATTAGCGTTGTGGCTGTATTGTATGACGTCACAGCTGTCTGTTCAACTCAATTGACATTTCTGTTTGGTCTATAGCAAAAAAGAAAATTAACATTGGATTTAACTGAATTCTACACTATCTCTAGTCTATCATGGGTTGTAAGTATATGCACCTGTTACGCTTGACGTGCATCTGGCACTTATGCTGCTTTTCGGCAATCGGATACATTTTCTGGATCATCTTGAGATGCGGCCAAGTTAACATATGCTTTTTTTAATGTGTGCCTTTTCCCACCTATATTCGGGGCACAAACATGTCTACCTCTAATTGAGCTCCATAATATTCTTGGGCCTGATTCATTAAGGTTCTTAAATGAAGAGGATTCTCATTTCAGTCTCCTGGACAAAACCATGTTACATTGCAAGGGGTGCAAATGTGTGTTCTGTTTTGCATATAAGTAAAATACTGACTGTTTTTTCATGTAGCACACAAATATCAACTTTAAATTTCAGTGTACAAATAAGCTATCAAGTATTTGTGTGTTACATAAAAAAACAGTCAGTATTTTACTTATATGCAAAACAGAACACACATTTGCACCCCTTGCAATGTAACATGGTTTTGTCCAGGAGACTGAAATGAGAATCCTCTTCATTTAAGAACCTTAATGAATCAGGCCCCTTATTATTGTTTTATGTCTTCTTGCAAACCAAACAATAGGAGATTAACTCATCTCCAATCCTTCCAAAAATACTGATTTTGAAGCCAGAACATTTTAGGCCACTCCTGGTTTGCACAAATCATGCCCAATTCCCAAGCCATGCTCCTACATAATTAGGCTCTTTCCTAATGGTCATCATCATCATCATCTATTTATTTATATAGCGCCACTAATTCCACAGCGCTGTACAGAAAACTCATTCACATCAGTCCCTGCCCCACTGGAGCTTACAATCTAAATCCCCTAACATACACACAGACCGATAAATTCCACCTCCTTTCAGATCAGGACTGTCTTTAATAAATTGGCGGCAATGCATCTCAAATGCAGTTATTTATCTCTGCAAACAATATTCGTTTTTGGAGTTTGGAAGCAATAAGTTTCCCTCTGTGAGGTCTAATTGTCAAATTTTGCTCAGGTCGGTGTTTTTTTGCCTTTCTCTGGTCAACCCAATTATTATCTATAAAGGATTTCATTTGATGCACCTAATGAACCTGCATTTACTGTATATACTTAAGGTGCACATGCAGGGCAGTAGTCTGGTAGTCAGATCACTGTTAGAACTAACGATACACATGCTGAAGATGGTCACACCCACCGCAAGATCCAAGTGATGGTTCCCCAGACAATGACATTGGTAATTACTTGTTTTGGAGGCTGGTTTTGGAATTTTATAAACTACCCGTAAAAAATGGTAGTGTTAGAAATAGTCAGGCATCTGCATGGACTTTAGGTTGTTCTACTTATAAACAGGCTATTCACAACTACATGGATGAAATGTTGTTGGGAATGGCTTGGACATAAGCCAAATTGTCTGAAGTTTGTGCATGTGTTTCTTTGCTGTTAACTTTATTGACCTAAATGTACGACTAAGGATCTGAAAGATATGTCATGTAGGAATGCGATTAGTGGGTATAAGGCTGATCACTAAAATGTACGGTCAGCATGGATCTTGAGTGCATGAGGCTGGGTACAAGACTTTATCTTGCATAGGACTGGTGGGCAAGAGGATGGTATGCTTGGCACAGGGGAGTAGATGATGGGCATGAGTTTGCTGTACAAGGCATCATGATGTTATGGTGGGAATGAGACTGATAGGATGGACACTGGACTGTATTTGATGGACATGTAACTATAGGCTAATATGCTAACCATACTGACCATGGGCTAGTATGCTGATCATAAGGCTGTGTATGGAAGACATATAACTTATTTAGCACTATGTGTACAAGTATATGAAGGGCGTAGGACTGTAGCTGGTGACCATGACACGATTATGCAGGGCACAGGCCTTAAAAAATAGATACATATTAGCAATGAGGTCAGTAATGGTTTACTGCAGAATTGTATATCCATCTTCACAGAGGAAGTGATCTGGGCATACTAGACTGCCTGGTTGGACCATCAGGTTGACAAGTATTCCGGATCAATCATATGTCTATTTTTCTCAGCTTTTTAGTCTAATCTAAAGATTGATAATTTACTATGGGCTAGTATGCTGAAAACTTTTAAGCTTTAAGCCCAATTTAAGAACCACATTGGAACAGTTTTGAGCATCTCTATACATACGCGAGTAGTTCTGCAATGCTAGAAATGGTTGTGCAATATTTGTCTCTATACATACACATGTAATCACAACTTCTGTGCTGGCCTACCGATGCAAATGACACTTGCGGCTACCTACAACATGAAAAGCGGAACAGGGGAGGGAAGGGGCAGATGAATGTAAGCTATGTACAGTAAGGGCGTGCCGAGGATGTGCCGACTCATGTCCTGGGCTTCTCGTAAGTGCATGGTTTCAGCACACTCTAGTATTGTCATACTGTTATAGTGCACCAATATGTATAGTTTTACAACAAAATGGCATTGACAGCCATGCAGAATCCAGGAGACGCTAAGTACTCTCCCTGATTCTAAATTACAGAGTGAACAGTCACATCCCCAATTACCAGAACCACAGCAGCTGGCCACAAACAAGCTGTGTGGGAGCATTGTACTCCAAAATTGTTTTGTCTCCTCTGGCAGGAGAACTAATCAATACAGAGGTGCCAGTCAGGTGAGTATCTGATGAAGGTGAAGGTCCAAGACACTAACCACCTGCTGTTCTACTTATTGAGGAAGGGGTTGGGTTTTATCTAATGTATGATCAGGATGGAGTAATTTGAGAAGAGAAAAGAACTCCTGTGCTCTATGCCACCTCCAAGACCCTTGATCCCCCCTGATGTTCCGACGCATAAGAAATGGGCCTTTTCGAAAGCAAAGTGGGTGCCCAGGAGGCAAGAGCAGCCTGGGAGGCAAGAGCAGAGTGGGGGCTCATGAGGCAAAAGCAGCATCTCTGAGCCCCTACCCAAATGTTGCTATGAAGCCTGGCGGTGCACTGTTCCTCCCCTGCATAAATATATGTACATACTTATGTATGCATATTACAAAATAATGTTTCATATACCACATAAGCATTTCACACTGTGTAATACTAAAAATACATACCTATTATTTATTAGTATTTAACGGTTCTGGTGTTTAGTAAGTTAACATTAAAATTATTTAAATTGCAAATGTGATGAAATGTTTGTTCCCTAAAAGCTAAATAAAGTGGTATTTCATATAAAGGTAGACGTCTCTGACAGTGTTTTCCCTTGCAGAGCTCATGTCACTTCAGATGAGTTCATACAGACACATAATACAGAAGCACAATAAGGGCCGGGAATGTCTTCCTGCTTCACTAGTAAAGGCAGCCCTTTCTTGGCCAAAAGACTCTGCCACAGAAAATGAAAAATTAGCCTCTCGCAGCTGCCATTGTTGAAACCTTGACTTCATTCTTCAGGAAATGCTGTGTCTGACCTACAGATAAAGGCAACTCCCAAATTCTAAATCATTTCATGTTACAAATACAGCAGGAAAAAAATACTCTATCATTAAAAGACATAATTGAGTAGAGATGAACATGTTTATTTAATAAAGTGTCCTTAATACAAACCTTACATCTAAATGTCAATGTTTTTTGTTTCTTTATGAAAAAGTACAATGTACTTGTTTTAATATATACACATTCCAGCACTCCTTTAACGGCTGGATGCAGAGCCAGTGGTTCAAGAAATTGTGTGCAGTGATTGCATAGTTGCCAACATTTTAAAATCGTTTCTATGGACTTTTGCTGCTAATCCATCTAAGCTTTTCACTAGTGATACTGTCTCAGTGGATCTTGTAGTACTGCAATCCCCATCGTGCCATGTTTACTGAATTTGATTAGAATGTAATTCTTGGATTTTAAATACTCCTCTTCAATAACTAGACATGTATGAAGCCCAGGGAAACTGGAAAGAATTGTATGCAGGAAAAAGTGCATTGTAATGTGTAGCTGGTCAATTATGAAAAACAGGGATACAAATTTAAAGGGATACACATACATAATCCCGGCCTGTCCCTGAAATTAAAGTCAGTTGGCAGCTATGTGATTGATTGATTGATTGATTTGTGGTACTAAAGGGTGGGGTGGAAAAGCACTTATGGGCAGTACAGTGGTTAGCACTTCTGCCTCACAGCACTGGGGTCATGAGTTCAATTCCCGACCATGGTCTTATCTGTGTGGAGTTTGTATGTTCTCCTTGTGTTTGCGTGGGTTTCCTCCGGGTGCTCCGGTTTCCTCTCACACTCCAAAAACATACTGGTAGGTTAATTGGCCGCTATCAAAATTGACCCTAGTCTCTCCATCTCTGTCTGTCTGTCTCCCTCTCTGTCTGTGTCTGTGTCTGTGTGTGAGTGTGTCTATATTAGGGAATTTAGACTGTAAGCCCCAATGGGGCAGGGACTGATGTGAATGAGTTCTCTGTACAGCGCTGCGGAATCAGTGGCACTATATAAATAAATAAATGATGATGATGATGCTGGTAAACGTAAATTGTGGACATTAATGTAGGAGTAATGTGTGTCTGTTTTATGTTTGTGACATTTGGACATTGTGCAGGGCAGGTGTGTGAAGGAATGGGCCAGGGCAGAGGATGGAACAAGCAGGGGAAGAACACTACATCGCTGGACCCCATTGCAAAATATTGGGGAGCAGACAATACAGTTCATCCTCATGTGGTTCTGCTCAAGCACATTGAAGCTTTCTTTCGGCTTCAGTGTGCCTGCTCTGAGAAGATAGTGGTTGCAGGCAGTGGTGGAACTATTGTCGTTGCTGGGTGTGTGGCGTCTACATGACCTCCAAATCTCCAAACCCCATAGCCACTGCACCCCCTGCAACAGTGGTTCTACTACTATGTACAGGGCATAATATGTTTGATAATTAGAGGGCTACTATAAACTAGGGTAGTATTATATTCTTACGAATGGAGGGCTATATTTTATGTTGTTCAGTCATTCAGTATTATATTTTATACAATTCAGGGACAGCATAATATGCTGAAAAACTGGAGCTTTATTGTTTAAGAATTATGTTATAGTCAGGATTATATTACATTTGGTGCTATTTGCATAGCCACACCCACTATTATGCATGGACACTTTTTAAACATGTTTCATCACTCAAGATTCAGAAGCTGTGGGGGAAAGGATGCTTCAATCTGTTTGTAAGTTTGTCTTAAAATTGCCCCTGCCATGAATAGAGTATAGTATTCTCTGTTTTTACTTGGATGAAGCCAAAGGTGCGAGGGAAAACCAACTGGAGGGATTTAAGCCAGACTTAAGTCAGACTTGTGGCAACCAAAGACAATTCACAAGCTCATCAGAGCAACAGAAAAAATGCAGTCTATTCCATGGCTACTTGTTGCTACAGTAAAGTTTGTATGGCAGAACGAGGCCTTCAAGGTGCTCAACAGACATAAAGACTTTGCCTGGATGTCCATCCATGGGGGTTTGCCCCTCAGAACTTTAATGCACTCCAGTGTATAAAACCTAATATCTGAACCTGTGCAGATATAGATATTGTGCTTGGTGCCTCATCAATTAGGAAACATCTAAGCACCACTTTTGGGATTTGCTTCTGCACAGGCAATTGTGGATACACTAGAACGTAAACTCAGAGACAGTGTGCCCAGGAACTTCATATTATACAAATCAGTACTTTATGGACTATTTCCTGGCACTCATCATACTTATGCTGCAATTCAGGAGGACGGGCGTCTTATGAACTGTGTTAAGGATGCTTTATGGCTTGCCAGGAATCGCCTCGCATTTTATAGGGAGAAGATGCCTTTCCAGGACTGTCACAGGCTGATACACAGCCTGCTAAGGAACTATTCCATCATGGGCAGTCCTAAGAGTGAAGAGGACTAGACACTTGTCTTTCTCCCCACTTCTCCCTATATGTGTCTGTACTTCAGTATAGTTTTGGACATGTGATTTGTCTCCCTTACCCTCCTTTCTATCCCCATCATACCACTAGAACCAGAGGAGGGCTGGAAATGTTTAGCCCAGGGGCCCCCTGCTCCTCAGCCCAGCCAACCCCTGGCTAGAACTTACTGACTGTCTTCCCTATTTATGCACCTTTGCCTTTTATGTGTCTGTCTATCAGTAAAACTTCTGGGCAGTGATTACTCTCCCTTACCCTCTCCCCCTACATCCCTCTTCACACCTATTGTTCTTTGTTGGAACAGTTGTTTTATTTAAGTAATGAATGAATAGTGCAGTACTTGATGTATCATGTAGGATGTTATATCGTACACCATATGTCTTGCATTGTGCTATAAAGTATGACTAATTTATGTCTCACAGTGTATTGTGTTTCAGCAACACTATAATGCAATGTATTATGTCTGTTTTTTGTATATTTTTATGCAAAATAAAGTATAGATTTTTCAATCAATAATATCGTCTTTATGGAGGCTACATAGAAAGCAAGCTATTCCCACACAGAACTAAAACATGTACGAAAGTCCTACAAATGCAGATAACCGCATTTTTAAAAAAAACTGTCTTGGTGCATTGAATTTTATAAATGAGTTCAAGCAGTAATATCTACTGTTGAGCTTGCGACTAATAGCAGAGGTAAGTGATCAATGGTACTGCAGCATCTTCCACCCAGGGGCATAACTAGACATTTGTATGCCTCAGAGTTTTGTAAGGGCCCCCATGCAGGCCCGGCGCTCCCATTAGGCAAGGTTAGGCACTTGCCTAGGGCGCCGGGCTCTGGAGGGCGCCACAGTATTCTAAAATACTTTAAAACTGTGCGGCGACCGCTGACCACCTGTCACGGCCGCCGCACAGCATTCAGATGGACGGGGAGGGGGGGAAGAAGCTATTTTGTCACCACCGCCGCCTCTCTGCTCCGTCTCCTCCCCTCCACTTACTAGTGTCAGTGAGTGGAGGGGAGGAGACGGAGCAGATAGGCGGCGGTGGTGAGACAAGGTAAGGAGAGGAGGGAGGAGGGCGGCGATTTTTGTGGGGGGGGGGGCGGCGATTTTTGCGGGGAGGGGGGGGGGCGCTGCTTTTTTAAAAATGCCTAGGGCGCCGTGGACCCTAGCACCGGCCCTGCCCCCATGTACCACTCAAAGTTTAAAAAAAAACACATTTACACATGGGGCATTGACAGGGGAAGCATCCCCCACTTAGCTGCAAGCCCTATTGGAGCTGCAACTCTTGTTTTGTTTACACCAGTAATATCAACAAGTGATCTGTGGTCTAGCTATTGCAGTCGCAGCTGTCATCAGTTCCACAATCTGGTCCATGAACCCAAGGTGGCTTTCTGCAGCATTGGACTCTGCTAGTTTTGTGGTTGATTAATGACCTCAACTGCGGTCTATAAAATTCTATACCTGCTGAATATATATTATACTCCCATCTAATAAATCTTATATAAAGATTATGAGCAGATTTTTATCAATCAGGTTATTATCGGCATGTTGGAAATGCAGTCAGAAGATAACCTCTATATTTCTGTGTGTGATCTTCCAACCACACAATAAGGACCCTGTGAAAGCTGCAGGTTGGGTTACATGTGACCAAACTGGACAGTGATTTGTTACTCAGCTTCATGCCTCACTGATGTCACTTGTTCCTAGTGAACTGATAGGCTCAATATTGTTTCAACCCACAAAATGGCTGTTTCCACTAAGTGTTGGTAACTGGTACAACACTGAGAAGTTCCGCCTATGGAACAAAACATACAAAAAGTTGGCAGCAGGACTGTGGAAAATCAATACCACAAAGATAAAACCTGAACAAGCCAGCAAATAAAACCATTCAGAAATAAACAAGAACATGAGTTTAAGCTGTACAGAGGAGATAGCCTCAAAATGTTTCATTAATATACTATAAAATAATTTGCAATTCATTGCTATTCATTTTTCGTCTTCCTTGGAATTATAAAACAATACCAGCTGCGCTGAAGCATAAATGTTCTAATTATAGGCTGAGCAAGCTCCATGTCACATGGATATAACCATCTTCTGAATAAAGGAAATGGGACTGCGAGACGTTGACCCATCAACTTGGATTATCATTTAGGTGACATCAAGTGGGCAACACTTAATTTCCGGAACCCTTAGCAAAAAAGGGGGGTCGGCCTTGATCTGCTCACAGGACTGAAAGCCCGAAGAAGGCTTCACTATGCATGCACACGCCCCTGCGTATGCTCAGAAGAGCAAAGCATGGGCCTCTGCAGCGGATGGATCAGCATGGCCGGGTAACCGTTCATGCTGCTCTGGCAGTAGTTCCACCCATGGGTGACATGTAGATTGAGATACACAGGAGAGAATAATACATAGGAAAGTTGGACCTTTTCATTCATTGTTGCAGTATTTGCTCGTCATTATGTTCAATTTATTTTTTTCCGTGTTTGTAAAGCGCTGTGGAACATGTAAGCACTTTATAAATATAACAATAATCATAGTCATGTACTAAGTGTATGGATAACAATGAGAGCCTGGGATAAGATTCATACCTTGCGTCCAGCCTCGTTGTTGTGCAAGTTCATGAGGGTCCTCGCGTTCTGCTTGATCTCCCTAGAGTCCACAAAGTCCTTGGAAAACACTAATCCATAGCGGATGTCAGCAGAACAGCCTCCCCATTTCCAACCTTCTTCCCTATGAAATTGTCCTTGTTTTTCCTTATCACAACCACAGTCACTCATGTTTCCTTGAGTACAAGCAGACGTGATGGCGTGGGCCACTCCAGCCGCAATGATGGCGTAAGTGAATGCTGCCTCCCTGCTGCCTGTTGGGTAAGATAGGACATGTCAAACACCTCTATTGTATGCCATACCATAGGGCAAGCTAGTGTTATATTTCATATGGTTATTACATGGCGAGAAAAATAATCAACTTTTGCATTTAGATAAAATTGTTAGAGACACTCTCAGCAGTACCAGTATTGTAGGAACATCCTTTATATAAAACACTATAAGGAAGTACAGGGGTTTCAACTGTAGTTTTTCATGAATTTAGTAGCCATAGGGGGAATTCAATCCCCCCCCCAAGTACCGCCACGTTAAAGCTATTACCGTTATTACGGTAAGTTTAACCCAGCTTTCTGCTCGCAGCTCAGGGAGGTGTGAGCAAAAAGTCAGCATTAAAACTACCGTAATAACGGTATTTACGCGCACTATTACCGTAATAACAGTAAAGGTGTGCAGGCCGCGTTACTTTTTCAAGTAACACACCCAATTGAATTCCCCCCATAATGTGCACTATTAGGTTTCTATGAAGGGGATACTCTGCAAGATTATGTATTAAACTCTACGTCTAGGCATACACATTTACAGTTCGATCTCTTTTGTCTCTGCAAATCAAAAACATCCACCTATACTCCAAGCTATTGTAATTTTGCATTGTTGTATCTATGAATACTCCATTTAAATTATTTGGTGCAGCTACAATGATAAAAATATTGGTGTTGAAGGAGACAAGTAACGACTTATGTTAAACATTTCTGAATGTATAATATCAAGAGAAGTGATATTGTGCAATGGCTCATAAGGAATAAAGAGAAACAGATACCAAGATTTACATGCATCATACAGAATAAAAGAAATTGATGCTGTGCAATTGATACAGGCAAAATAATAACAGATACTGAGATTTAAATTGTGAAGTCAAATTTAGTTGTTCAATACTGACAGCCAGTATAATGGTGTGGTTTATTGAAACAAGGGATATTTTGTAGTTATTGTTTCGGAACTAAACTGGATCAGTAAAACTTAAACGTAATTTTAAAAGAAAATTAGGAGAACCGGCATATAACGCAATTTAAAAAGAAAATACCTTAAAACAACGTCAGTTGTAGTTACTGTACTTGTATGATATATACATGTAACCTCCTGTCACTGCGTGTGGGAGATGGTAATGTATGTCCTGGTTAACGCTTCCTCTGTCCTGGCTAGCTCTTGGGTGTGGGCATAAGTGACCAGTTGGTCCCTGCTCATACAGGATTTACAGCAATGTCTCAATGTCTGTGAAGTGTGAACACAGGTGTTGTCGCGTGAGGGTACACCCTAAACTGCATAGTGTTGTCCCTGTTCCACCAACTGGTGTACTTTACCCTAAATTTCAGTAACCATAAAGGGCAGTGGAGTTCAGGCACGTAGAATGGGTTTAACAGTGCACTGTCCACTAATTTTGGTTGTTTTACCAGCTGGGACAAGTCAACCCCGAGCTCAAAGTAACCATTTTGTCACTGAGCATTAAATACAAATTCTGCAACTTGGTTTAAGTCACTCAGCCACAAGTAATGTTTCCAGTACCTATAACAGAACACCGTGTCCTTTTACAGGTATATTCTTCGTACTTGATTCTCAGATGCTTCTTTATTTCAACAACCTGAATGATCATATATGATTCCGTCTACACTTCTCTAGCTACTGGAAAGCCTGAGTCACTTTCTTGGTCTCATGGTTCAGCAGAAACATAGAAACATAGAATTTGACGGCAAATAAGAATCATTCGGCCCATCTAGTTTTCCGAGATTACTACATCCCTCTCAACAACTAATTAATCTCCCTGTGCAACCTAGCATCCGACTGGCCTTACTCATTGATTTGTACATTGATTGCCTACCTTTAAGTCTCTTGAAAATAGTGACTCCTAGATCCATTTCCTCCGTAGTAGCTGTTATTTTAGTGTTCATAATATTATATTCAGGCTTTGGGTTTTCAAAACGAGGCAAGAGCATGATTTTGTATTTATTTTTACCATTCCTCTTATACCAGAGGGATCCTCTGAGAGCATAGTTTTGGGTGGGGAAACGGTTGCTTAGCAATCTTGATCACATGTTTTCAGTGCAGGTGTCACGGTGGCTTAGTGGTTAGCACTTCTGTCTCTCAGCACTGGGGTCATGAGTTCGATTGGCCTTATCTGTGTGGAGTTTGTATGTTCTCCCTGTGTTTGCGTGGGTTTCCTCCCACACTCCAAAAGCATACTGGTAGGTTAATTGGCTGCTATCAAATTGACCTTAGTCTATCGGTCTGTGTGTGTGTATGTTAAGGAATTTAGACTGTAAGCTCCAATGGGACAGGGACTAATGTGAGTGAGTTCTCTGTACAGCACTGCGGAATTAGTGGCGCTATATAAATAGCTGATGATGTTGATGTGTCTAGTAATGAATGCGATACTCAGGATGTCCTGTTCTGGGCGATGGAAACACTGTAAAATCCCTGTCCCAGGTGCTGGATAATTAACTTTAGCACCCCAGTTACCCTTTTCAAACTTATTCTACAGTCATGGCAAAAAGTTTTGAGAATGACACAAGTATTGGTTTTCGCAAAATTTGCTGCTTCAGTGTTTTTAGAACTTTTTGTCAGATGTTACTATAGTATACTGATGTAAAATAACAAGCATTTCACAAGTGTCAAAGGTTTTTATTAACAATTACATTAAGTTTATGCAAAGAGTTAATATTTGCAGTGTTGACCCTTCTTTTTGAAGACCTCTGCAATTCGCCCTGGCATGATGTCAATCAACTTCTGGGCCACATACTGACTGATGGCCGCCCATTCTTGCCTAATCAATGCTTGGAGTTTGTCAGAATTCGTGGGTTTTTGTTTGTCCACCTGCCTCTTGCGGATAGACCACAAGTTCTCAATGGGATTAAGGTCTGGGGAATTTCCTGGCCATGGACCCAAAATTTCAAAATTTCAATGTTTTCATCCCGAGCTATTTAGTTATCTCTTTTGTCTTATGGCAAGGTGCTCCATCATGCTGGAAAAAGGCATTGTTCATCACCAAACTGTTCTTGGATGGTTGGGAGAAGTTGCTCTTGGAGGATGTTTTGACACTTATGAAATGCTTATAATTTTACTTCAGTATACCATAGCAACAATCTGACAAAAAGGTCTAAAAACACTGAAGCAGCAAACTTTGTGAAAACCAATATTTGTGTCATTCTCAAAACTTTTGGTCATTACTGTATGTGCTCTCTGATTGGCTGCATGTATCATACTTGCAGTCCATATTTTTACAATACAGTCACTGGTTTCAGCATCCAAAGGGACTTTACCCGAAATGTTTGTGGTCTTGTCTAATATATTTCTATCTTAGATAAATCAGGGGTGTGGTCTTATTTGTCCTTATATTCCTACTAAGACTAGCTGTTTGCATGACTGCACATTTACTCACTGTATCTATGTGCGCACTGTTGTAGAAGACATATACAATCTATGTTATCTGTGCTGTGGGCAGCACGGTGGCTTAGTGGTTAGCACTTCTGTCTCACAGCACTGGGGTCATGAGTTCGATTCCTGACCATGGCCTCATCTGTGAGGAGTTTGTATGTTCTCCCCGTGTTTGCTTGGGTTTCCTCTGGGTGCTCCGGTTTCCTCCCGCACTCCAAAAACATACTAGTAGGTTAATTGGCTGCAATTAAATTGCCCTCAGTCTCTCTCAGTCTGTGTGTGTGTGTGTGTGTGTATGTTAGGGGATTTAGATTGTAAGCTCCAATGGGGCAGTGAGTGGTGTGAATGAGTTCTCCCTGT
The DNA here is from genome assembly GCF_038048845.1 of Mixophyes fleayi. Classification (NCBI taxonomy): domain Eukaryota; kingdom Metazoa; phylum Chordata; class Amphibia; order Anura; family Limnodynastidae; genus Mixophyes; species Mixophyes fleayi. The sequence goes on from NC_134409.1 coordinate 111,884,198, forward strand.
ACAGCGCTGCGAGATTAGTGGCGCTATATAAATAATGCGGAAACCTTGTGGCGCCTTACAAATAAACGATAATAATAATAATAATAATAATAAATAGATGATGATGATACTGCTAGTATAGCCTATAGCCAGAGCTCCATGTCTGCCCCAAATGCAGCTTTGAGACTCCCAAGCGTATGTTTTTATATCAGGAATTATTATATGTAATTGTATTATTTTAATCTCTTCTTCTAATCCTGAAATAAGGTGTATTATGGAAACTCCATTTGTTCTAGCACCAGATGTTTTCTACATGGATTAGGGAAAGTCTTATCTCAATTTTCCGAGACTAGCTCTGTGAGGTCTCTTTTAAAACAGTGTGTGGTGTGTTTTTTTGTAGAGGGACTAAATTAGTCCCAAAGAAATTACACAAATAAGTTTCATATACGATCATATATTATGCCAAAATTGTATACAATGTTTAAGCCCTAATTATTGGTTATTCTTTACGGAATAAAGGGAGTCATCAAAATATAAATTAATTTATTAAATAAATACAAGCAAAAAAAATAATAGATTTATATCAGAACTTAAATTATACTATAGTCCTGTTAATTGTGGCTGGCTAAATTGATTAAGGCAACAAATTGCTAAAAATGTTGGCTAAATTATTATTTGTAACAAATAAATGTAGCTACAACTATGCAGGACACATGGTTTGATATCAAATCAGAAATCCAAGGGAAAATATAAGAATTTTAACTAATGCTTAAATGCTACAATTTTTGTAGGTTAAAATCTGAAAATAAACATTTTAAAAATAAGACCACAGCCCATATTTAGTGTAATATCTCTTAAATTTCTTGCTAGGTGACACATTGACAAAAAATATTATTTATTATTCTGGAAAACATGTTTAATGTCAAACGATCATCCCTATAAAAAAGCACATTTCTGTCTGTTAAAAAACAAAGTAAAGTTTCCTAATCACCTCCCAAAAGTTCCAGTGACAGACGCCATCTTTTTTTAAAAAATACCCAGAATGGTAAATCTGCCTTCTCATTCCCACATAAAAATATGAGGCAGAAACATATAAAGGTAAATAATTAAGTAAATATTTCTGGCGCAACTAACTAGAAGAACATATGGGTATATCTTAATGAACTTTTGAATACAAATATTCATGGTCAAAAAAGCTGAAATAAAATTATTTGTCCCTAATCCAGAACACTGTATCCCCAGGACACAAAACTGTTTATGCATAGATGAGGGACAATTCTCTCTCATTAGCATGTTAAAGAGTCATAATACATAAAACATACATTTTTTGGAACATACAGCTTAGGTTTAAAGTTTCTGACATCTCCTTATTTAGAGAAAGTGACAGTAATTTAGAACATATGAAATAAAAGAAATATGAATTGAACATGAGGATTTTTTTTCCAAAGTTCACTCGAGCACATCAGAAAAATTGTGTACTTGTTTAAAGGTCCATTGTTCAAAATGATCTTTATTCCATGTTATTCTGTTGATAATGCTGACCTAAAAGAATTGTTTTACAAGGTGTGCTATTTGAAGGTTGAATATGTATTATTATTATTTTTAAATATAGTAATTAATGCGGAATGACATGCTTTCTACATTTTCTGAATTATATACATAAATCACAACATTATGATTAAAGTCGATAACAAAAAAGCAAAAATTAACTACATGAAAAATTCATCTGGAACAATGGAAACTATGTATGGAACGATAACAATGTTTATAACCACATAGGTATGAAAGTAAAAAAAAACAACTAAAATGATATCATGGAAAAGGAAGTTTTTCTGTGTCCTGTACTTTTAAATACAGGGTAATGGTCTGTAACAACGTTACTCAAAATTGTTAACAATTTTCTTTCATCTATTGATTTGGAATCACTGTTTGTGCGAGTGCTGTCTATCTACAAGGATGAGGCTTGCACAGCAATAAGGACTGACATGGTGATATGTGTGTTGATCCACTAGCTCATATGAACTATATTATATATAGGCTGGCCACACATGCTGCAATACTGCAGCCAATATTAAAATTAAATGGCGTGTCCTTATTATTAATTATTTATATAGTGCCACCAAATTAAGCATCATTTTATAGAGTCATTCACACCTGCCTCATTGTAAATTTGGAGAGCAACCAATTAACTTTCCGATAGGTGTTTGGAGGAAGCCCTTGCAAACCCCATTATGCGCGTCAGGAGGGCTCCGCTCTCTCCGGGGCACCCTGCAGTCCACCCGCTGCAAATTAATTTTTTAGCGGTGCGTGCATCTGTCCTCTTAATGTCCAAGTCCCCACTCAGAACAGAGCAGTGACCAGAATAGGTACTGAGGTACGGGGGAGCGGCCCATAAGTCATGAAGCCCCAAAGGGATTCTCCAGCAGTGGGGCACTGGAGATGCTAGCGCAGGCCCTGGAAGACCATTCAAACTCATGATCAGAACTGAGCTCTTGGCCATTTTACTGGGAGCCAGCAATGCTAACCACTGTGCCATATTAGTCTGTTTAACATACTCAATAGACTCATGAGTTACTATATATATATATATATATATATATATATATATATATATATATATATATATATATATATATATATCCCCCATTACTTTACTCTGTACTAATAGTTTACAAATTATTTTACAGATCAAGCTCTTTAGAAATGTGTGGAATATTGCATTTGCAGAGCAGCTCATGCTTAAAAGAGCCCCAGAACCTAATTTATTTCTTGTCTTTAAACAATCAACATTGGCTATTCTGATGAGATCTCTGTTCCTGCAATTCATTTCTCATGATGTCTTTGTAACTTTACTTAAAGAAGAACCAATGCGGTTTCTGACTTGGGGGAGTCTCTAAGAATTGAGAATTCTGCTATTTGTTCTGCTCATTGCACTTTGTGAGAAATTGACACCTGGGCCCCTCTTAGCGAAAAGCTTTGAAGCTGTCTTGTCCACGCAGAAGTGCTCAGCTTTCTTTAAATAAAGGGATCACAATTTTATTTTGCAAGGAGAAGACATCTTTATAACATAAAGAGCATGAACCACCCCTCCTTGTCATAGGTCTTTGTGTTCACTGTGATAATGGAATGAATACTCAGCTCTGATCTGTTTTTGTTGAATATTTCAAATTTAGAAATTCGCTTTCAAGGGATTTTACTTTTCGCAATTGAACCCTGGCTTTATTTAGTATCTATTGAATGTCATCTAACCCCAGGTCACCAATGATATAATGAGCCGATCCCGCCCTTCTTTTCTCAAGAAGCTTTCTCTTTTTACCAGCTTTGATTTAATACAATAGAGACTAGATTACTTTACACCTCTGTGTGTGCTATTATCAATTTCGAAACAGAAAAAAATTCTCATCTCTTCCAGTAGCCACCTAATAAAAATGTTTAGTTTACCATAAAATTGTGCTAATTCACAACCATGGACAATGTAAAATGTTCATTTCTCAGTAAAATTCTATTTTAAATGTATTATTTTATTTATGTAAACAATAGCGTATACAAGTGCATTACTGTAGTTCTGTTGTTAAAGATATACAGGGCCTGCTTTTGAGTAAAGCTAGGTACATACTACACGGTTTTCGTCCAATAATCGGCTCAATCAGCTGACATACGACCGCTCGTTCAAAAGTCGGGTCAGTGTGTGCAGTGACACGATGGTCAAAAGTCTGCCCAAATGGACGATTGTCGCCTCATTTGGTTGTTTGTACCGTTTAATATTTTCGTTTCTATCTCGTTTCCGCTGTGTAGTGTGTATAAACTTCCGACCGATCCACAACAGTGAGTACGAAATTACAGTCATTGCTCACGACAACATGGCTGTAAAAAGTCGGTAAAGGGACGTCCGCTCTTCCCTTTATCGTCCTAAACAAGGCTAGTGTGTATGCAGTCCATGGACCGAGCGATCGGACCATCGATCGCATGTAAAATCGCTCGGCATAAAAAGTTGGTCGAAATTTCTGTAGTGTGTACCCAGCTTTAGAAGCAAAGAAAAGGAGCAAATTTGCACCTGGACAAACCATGTTACAGTGCAAGGGGTACAAATTGACTTATTTTTTTTGCAAGCAAGTAAAATACTGGCTGTTTTTTCATGAAGCACATACTTGATAGCTTTATTTTTACACTGAAATTAAAGTTGATCTAGGACATGCCATATTCCAACTATAAATCTGTCCCTACATTTTAAATTTACCTCCCCCTCCAATGCAACATGGTTTTGCCAAGGTGCAAATTTGCTCCTTTTCTTTGCTTTGCTCCTAACTGAAAATCAGGCCCCAAAGATCTATGTTGTCCTTAACATATTTAAATAATATGCTTAGATAATCAGGTTTTGTTAGACCGTGAGAGCTGACATGTGATAAAGGATAGAAGTGATAATGAAACCTGTAATGGTTTTCAGAGACTTTCAATAGAGATAAGTCAATTGAGACAGGCTTATTCACATGCAAGAAAATGCGTGAAAAATTGCCTTGAAAGGAAAGTGAAAAATATGTCATTCTGTTGTAGGTTTCAACTTGAAAGGATTTAAACAAAACATATAGTACATGGTAAAAGATCAAATCAAATGTGGATTAATAATGATTGGTACGCAACAAGTGAATATAGATGGATATCATGTTAACAATTAAATTTGCAAGCTGTCCCTTAATAACCGAAAATGTCACCTTTTTTTTATTCTCTATTGAAATATTGCATACATAAGTACTATATTGTTTATTTGTAGAGTTATGTTTATCCACAGTGTATTTTACCACCAAAATAAAGTGAAAAATTGTTAAGAAAATAAAATCTGTGTCACAAACTCCATTCTGAGACATTAAAAAAAGAGGGTTTTGCCACAAAATATACAGTATGCTGCAACAAATATATACTGAAACATTTTAATATTAACTCTGTTTACAAAATTAATTCTGCACCACTAAATAATTCATTTTGTGCCACAGAATAATGTTTCAGTACTAGAAAATCCATTGTGTAACAGAAAATACTTGTTGAAGGATTACATTTTGTACTTCAAAATTGATGCTGTGTCACAAAATGCAAAATTAGCAGTGCTACAGAATTTGTAGTGTACTGCACCAGTCTGTTACTACATTAATTAGAGACACTTTATTTCAGGATAAATGATATACATCATCATCATTTATTTATATAGTGCCACTAATTCCGCAGCGCTGTACAGAGAACTCATTCACATCAGTACCAGCCCCATTGGAGCTTACAGTCTAAATTTCCTAACACACACACACACAGATACTGAGAGAAAGACTATGGTTAAATTGATAACAGCCAAATAACCTACTAGTATGTTTTTGGAGTGTGGGAGGAAACCGGAGCATCCGGAGGAAACCCACGCAAACACAGAGAGAACACATAAACTCCACACAGATAAGGCCATGGTTGGGAATCAAACTCATGACCCCAGTGCTTTAAGGCAGAAGTGCTAACCACTAAGCCACCCACCGTGCTGCCCAATATACAGTACTTGTTGACACTTATTTTTAAGCTCCAGTACCTGCTTGTGCAACAGTTGAGGACAGTCTGCAGGGTTGGAACCGTGCATTCCAGTGTCCCATAGTAATAGCAAAATTTGCTGCCCAGCGGTGTCATTCCCGCCTCCCTGTCTACCCCCCTTTCTGCTGCTGTGTGCGGTCGCATAGAGATATTGGGGAAACAGACCTGCAGGAGGTGTACTTGACAGGGCTATGACAAGCTGTTGCTAATGAGGGCATTACAATGGTTTACAGCAGCACAGAGTACTTAAGCTCATGGATCTTCACATGTGCAGGCAAGTTTGAAGTGGGAAGCCAATACTAGCATAGAAATGTTAATAACAGCGCAAAGTGGTGATGTGACACTCCTATTAAACCAGTGTGGGGAGATCGTGATTATGATGTCATACACACTTCAATACTTCACTCCAATTCAAAACCAGCAAATTCCTACATCCAAACTGTTTCTGTGCTCTGTTTATCATTTAGTATCTATCAGGGATACTGTTCACACTTTGCAGGTAGAAAGGTACAAAGAGCCGGTGATTTACCATCAGAAGGCGCCTCATATTGTTTACTAGGTGTTGTGGGTTATTGCATTATCTGACATTGTGCTGTTTTGCAGTCAATAATAACTTTATATGAATTATATAGATGAAGCTGATTTATTATAAGCATTATTCTATGATTTTTTGCATTCATATTTGTCGCTAACTGTCCACAATATCACAGGACTGTGTAAAAATTAAAACATTTGTCCTGGAAATATTCCGATTTTCAAATGCTCACCAATTGTCCACTACATCTCCTCTTACTCTATATATGTAATACAATACTCACTGTCTGTTATTATTCTCTGGACTTTAGAAGTTAAGATTTTTATTGACGATGAGCATTAAAACTACAAAATAATAAACTTATAGCCAAGTTGTCTACTCTCCCTGAATGTCCGGGAGACTCCCGAATTTTTGTGAGTTCTCCCGGACTCCCAAGAGAGCAGGCAAAAATCCTGGATGCAGCTGTCGCCGTTGTTGAAGACTGTGGGGGTGGGGCTAAATGCGCCATTGTGGCCCCACCCCCTGCTGCGATTGGCTAAAATTGCCTAAGATAGACAGGAGTGGAGCCTAACGGCGCACCACGCGTGGCCACGCCCCCATTGACGGACCCCCTTCCTGGACAGCTGCCTTCAAAAGTAGGCAAGTATGAGTTTAGTAAACATATAATGATGGGTATTGTCATCTTGTGTAAATACTAACAGGCACAAATGGTACTGGGGGGTTGAAAGATCAGTCCTGGTCAAATTTGTCCACCTACTTGTGTAGCTAAATTGGACATTAGTTTCCTGCAGCAGCAGCAGGCAGATTCAGCTCATATGTAACACAAACACCATTTGTCTTGTAATTAAAAAACATCCTTGGCCAGCGCCCTTTGACTTCTGTGGCTGCAGAAGTGCAATAAAACAGGAGTGGTTGTTGGGTGGTTTTAGTACTTTAAAGGTTGCTAGTTTTCCAAAGGCAGTCCTGGTACTTGATGTCTAAACCTCATAATCAGGGCCGTATTAACCCGAGGTCTAACTGGGCTAGAGCCCAGGGCCCTAGTGCATCTGGAGCGCCCACCGGCATTCAACGGGTCAGGGACGTCCCTGCCCTGGCTCCGACTGTCAGCTGGAGAATGTCAGGCAGCTAACAGCAAATGTTATGCCGTTAGCTGCCTGCTGTCAGTGTAGTGAGGAGATCTCGTGAGAGTGAGACTATAACTCATAGTGTCCCTCTCACGAGATCTCCCCAGTAAGGAGATTACTGCGTGCCGTGGGAGCACTACAGGAAGGGACAGAAGAACGGAAGGAGGTAAGCGCTGGGGGGAGGGGGGGGCACTCACAGTACCCTTAGCTCAGGGGCCTCCATTCCCTTAATCCGGCCCTGGTCATAATGCACGTTTTCTAGCAGTGAGACTACTGATATACCCCAAAAGTAAAGGGATATTTTTATTAACAAAGAAAACTTCATAACACACGACTGTCCTGATTTACTAACTCAAAATCGAGCAGTAGGTGCATTTAATATAATATTCAGTGATAGAAATAGCAGATGAGAAATTTGTGGTCACACTAAGGGCCTGATGTAGAGTGGGAGGCAAGCGCTTTTGGCTACTGCGCATGCACAGAGCCAAGGATCCGCCCCCTTGCACCTCTTTACGCTTACAGAGGCGAAACAGGGTAGGTAGTGGGCGAGCCTAGCGTGTAAAGCTGTGTTCACGCTGTGCACATGCAGCGCTGAGTTGCCTGCAGCCGCAGATAAGGTCTCTAGGTGACGTATCTGTTAGTGCAACAGACCCTGCTGTATGTATCAAAAACAAGAATAAATAATAAGTAAACAAAAAAACTGCGTATCCCTCTCCCATAGAGCTTAACCAACCCTAGTGCTGGCAGCCGCCTAGGCAGGTAATAGGAAAATGGGGGGGACAAAAAGCGTGGGGTCCCCCCAATTTTACTATTAAAACTAGGGGGACCACATTTTTTTGGGCAGACCCCATCTCCCTAGGAAATCCAGCACCGTGATGACCAGCCTGCAGCTAGTTGCCATTATGGCAGGGTGACCCCAAGCTGCGGGTTTCTGTACTACAGCGCCCAGGGCCCTCTTAACAACATTTGGGGCCCCCGGGCAAAGCAGAGCACCGGGGCCCCTATATATATTAAAAAAAAAAAAAATGATTATATATATGGGCCCTGCAGCCCAGGGGGCAGCGAGAGAAAAAAGTTCCTGGAAAAAAAGAAGATGTCGGGCGGGCGTGATGACGTCACTCCCCACATGCACTGCGAGCGTCACACGGAGGAGGAGACCAGGGAGGGAGCCGGATCGCCAGCTGAGAGCAAGGTAAGTATTGACTTCTTCTTTTTTTCAGGAACTTATTTTTTCTAGCTGCCTCTGACGGGCCCCCTGGGCTGCAGGGCCCCTGGGCACCTGCCCATCGTGCCCTATGGAAGAGACGGCCCTGACAGTGCCACCTGTCCTGGCTGGCAAGCTTAGTGCTGGTAGTAGTAAAATCAGGGAGACCCCACGCTGTTTGTCCCCTCCCCCTCTAAAGATCTGTGCGACTCAGGATCCTATGTAAATTATGGGATGCAATTTACACTTACGACTTGAGTGTAAGTTTTTTTGCTTTGCTCTCCTTAATGAATCAGGCCCATTATGTGGATCTGTGTAGAAACGATAGTCTGACACTTTCCGGGAGCGTAACAATCCCATCTTTACTTATTATTTCTTACCATTTTATTTACACTAGATTGTTTTCAGCCATCTATTGTCTTCACTGTTCTTTCTCAAATGTATTTAAATATTTTAAATTATTTTGATTGCAAAGGCAGAAAACTGGTTGCTCACATAGCAGCATCTTAAGATGCAGGAAAATCCTTACAAAAAAAGAATAGAACCTATTAATGATCAAACTACCTTATTGTGGAAGATTCCTCACTATACGGACAGGAGACTTTGGTGAATGATTCTTTAGAAATTCTGCTTTGATAAATCTCCCTGTTTGTGACCCACTTGTCCAGCTGGATGGCTGAGACAGATAACACTTTTATTGTTCAGCGGTAATAAAACGTCAGCCGTACAGTATCAAGTCATTGGTAACATACCCACTTTCAGCTCTTTCCCAAACACCGTCCTTTCTCCCATGGCGGAACAGTTCCACCGTCCGTGTCTGAACTGAAACTGACACTCATTGATCCCCATCTGAGCGCCTTCTCCAATCACGATGATAGCATCAGGTCTGTTGAGACAGATAGTTCTCTGTCTGGGTGCCAAGCCTGGAATCTTACTGCAGATCACACTAGCCCCAAGAGCCACCACGGAAGAGAAACCTCTGTTATAGGAGACAGGAGAAAGAGTAACATTAGCACCGTCAGTAAGATCGACTGAGCAATCAATCAGATCTCTTTCTGTATAAGTACTATACCTGGAATTTGGATTTGTGTCTGTGACAATGACCTTATTTTTTTTTTTTTTAAATAATAAAAAGCACAAAGCCACTTCTTTTGTTCTGCATATTGAATGCAATTCTATTCATCATCTATTTATATAGCGCCACTGATTCCGCAGCGCTGTACAAAGAACTCGTTCACATCAGTCCCTGCCCCATTGGAGCTTGCAGTCTAAATTCCCTAACATACACAGACAGAGACTAGAATCAATTTTGATAGCAGCCAATTATCCTACTAGTATGTTTTTGGAGTGTGGGAGGAAACCAGAGCACCTGGAGGAAATCTACGCAAACACGGGGAGAACATACAAACTCCACACAGCTGTGTATTATATGTTTATGGAAGCGGAGTATTTTAAATACAATAAAATTAGATTACAACCATCTCCTATCGTCATATTACATTGAGAATGTATTGTACTTATGTGCTCCTAAATTGCATTGTCTGATCAATATTTTATACATGACTATATATCGCAGCTAAATGCCTCTACAAATAATTTTACATGTAACTGTAATATAGCTATTTCAATTTAAAGGGAATCTCATCAAGATACATTTTTTAATATAGTGTGTAAAATAAAGTATATATTAACTACACAATTACTTTATCAAGTCATCGTATTAACCATATTTAATGACTTGTTATGATGTTCCTTCATTTTTGGTGTTTTGTTATGTCTGTTTTCCAGCACTAAAGGTATCACTGTTGCTATCACTGTCCATGAAGTGGCAAATGTTAAAATCTTTCCACAGATAGTAGCATACTAAAGAGAGGAAACATCAGAAAATAGCACTAAATATGTTCAATTAAACATCATTTTACCCAGAATTATCTTGGGATAATGCAACTTTATTTTTCTCTGCAGCGACCTTGCAAACGAAAACAAAATTAAACCAGTTATGGGGGCTATATGTGAAACAAACATAAGTGCTTTATCATTAATGCATGCATATTTGGGTAGTTTTTACAATGATTTGTGAACTGATTTATCAAAGGGCAAAAGGCCTATTGCAGGTGAAAAATCCAGTTATTTCTGGCCATAAAAGGCTTTTTTTTCCGTTTCTCCCTGTATAGCAAAGGGTTACTGACAGTGATAACACTGCTACCACCTGCAAGGGGAAGCCTAGTCAAGAAGTACCAACCATCTTAGGTTGGTGATAACAGATTAAAATAATTTTTCTGTATTTTTATGAATAAAGTTTTTACAATTTTTTTTATTTTTTTTTACATATTTTTCTATTTTTATACCTAATGTTACATATTAGAGGACATAAAAGCATAAATCTGGGGTTACAGTACCACAGTGCATGTGCACAGCTACAGAGACCCAGCAAAGTGGTAAGTTAATGCTTACGCTCAGGTCCTGGGAGCCAAGTATCAGTCAGCTGCCCCAGTGATATTTTATTATAAATAAGGGATTTAATATTAATTGGTGATAAAAAAAATTCCTTCTTATTGTCCCATTTGGGGACTTATTTATTCATAAACGTAACCTAGTATCTAGGCCCAAATTAATAAGGAAGTTAGTGAAGTGTCGACTCCAAGATCCTCTGTGAAAATAGGCCCATCAGATCCTACCCAAGATAAGAAATCAGTTTAAACAGCCAATTAAACCAGTCCACAAGTCAAAATAGGCCCATTCTTATCCACTCAGCTCTAGATGATGACAAAGTTGCCCTGAAGTATACTGCATTTATTAATAACACTCTTCTAAATATACAACACATTTAAAAGGATTCTTTTTAAACATGGACCGTGTAGGGTAGCACGGTGGAGTACTGGCTAGCACTTCTGCCTTACGGCACTGGGGTCATGAGTTCAATTCCTGACCATGGCCTTATCTGTGAGGAGTTTGTATGTTCTCCCCGTGTTTGCGTGGGTTTCCTCCGGGTGCTCCGGTTTCCTCCCACACTCCAAAAACATACTGGTAGGTTAATTGGCTGCTAACAAATTGACCCTAGTCTGTGTGTGTGTGTGTGTGTGTGTGTGTGTGTTAAGGAATTTAGACTGTAAGCCCCAATGAGGCAGGGACTGATTTGAGTGAGTTCTCTGTACAGCGCTGCAGAATCAGTGGTGCTACATAAATAAATGGTGAAGATGATGATGTGGTCCACACTATGCACGAATTCAGCCATTTTACTGATAATTTGGCCACCAGGTGGCAGTATTTCAATTCAGCGTATATAAATAAATAGATGATAATGTTAATATGGCAAACACTAAGGCACAGTAAGTTAATATCTATATAATATTTATATATAGGACTCTACAGGCTGTATTCAGGCTACTTAACCAAAGGAAATTAGAAGTTTTAAGGGGTTTTCCACTTTAAATATGAATTTACTAAGTCCCTCCCAATAATAGCAGTTTAGCTGGGAAGGCACCGCCACCATTTATTGTATATTACAGGGACATATAGCCAGGACCTCTGCCAGTATTTCTCTATACACACTGTAAAACACAACTACATGAACACGTTTATATAGATCACCAGCATACATTTATTACAGGGTAGTAATTCTGTGATTGATTAGTCAAGACTTACTATTACCAGTAATAATAGTACACAAAATGCAACTAATCACTGAATGTTAGAGAATAAAATGGTATTATTGAATAATGAAACTTGCAGAACAAGAGATTTCCAATGTATATATTATAACTGGTTTCAGAGAGTATCTGTTATTTAAGGATTTTATCCCTACAGCAGGGCTAGGTCTGAAACAGTGAAAGGAGATAGAGAGTAACTTTGTACGTATACATAACACACAACATGGCCAGGGGGCACTTTGCTGCTCGGCGGGGCATCTCTACATGACACTTGTTACAACATGACATAACCACTTGCCACGGTCATATTAAAATTCTATTGTATTTCTCAACTGCTTGTCTCAGAAAAATATTTGTGCAGCATACAGGTGATAAGGCGATACTGAGAAAACATCCAGCAAACAGATTAGGAGAAGTGGCACTGTGCAGTACCAATATTAGATAAAAATAACTACAACCTGAATATAGAAGAAGAGAAGTGATACTATGCAGTTGTACATACACATATAATACCAAGAGATACTGAGAACTTCATTCACTATACAGAAAAAGAGACATTTACTAGATTTACTAAGCTGCGGGTTTGAAAAAGTGGGGATGTTGCCTATAGCAACCAATCAGATTCTAGCTGTCATTTTGTGGAAAGTACTAAATAAATAAAAAAAACTTGAATCTGATTGGTTGCTATAGGCAACATCCCCACTTTTCAAACCCGCAGTTTAGTAAATCCAGCCCATGGTACTGAGCCATTGTCCTTACACACAGAACGAGAGCAAGGACTCAGAATGAAACACTACTACAGAAAAGGAGAAGCTATACTGTGCCGAAGACTTAAGTACATTGTGATGTCATTCCTGAACGCTCACAGAAGTTTATGGTACACTCACTGGAACATTCAAGTCCTAAAGCTATAGAGTGATATTTAATGTTTGGAAGTGGGGGTTTTTTTTACACACGCTGCCCTCCAGGTCATTCCATACATCTTTTTCAACGAGGAGAGAAATGTTCTAAACTGTCCCACAGAATATTCGCCTCATTTTGAACGTTCCACCATCAGAATTCGGCCTTAAATGTTCAGCCCAGAATTCCCCCTCTCATTTTTGAACAGAATGAATTGGCACCGTCATTGTCCCCCCAGTACAGAATTTACAGAATCATTGCAAAGCAAAACTAACAGATTGTATTGCAGGAACTTTGCACCTCAGCGAAACAGCCTATTCAGCCACAAAATTTGATTTAGGCAAACTGTTACTACCACTTCGCTCATCTATAGTCTATAGAATTAAGCTTTCTGCTACTTCATATGATCCCTCAGGGCCATTTTTCTGTAAATTGCACCCTGTTTTATCTGTTGTTAAACAGACCTGTTTGGTTAACTTATTGTCTCCTGTATTCACTGTCTGAACAATGACAAATTCATTCAGCAGCACATCAAGAGCTGAAGAACATTCTAGATTTACCACTCCAGGGGGTAAATTTATCCAGCTGCGGGTTTGAAAAAGTGGGGATGTTGCCTACAGCAACCAATCAGATTCTAGTTATCATTTATTTAGTACATTCTACAAAATGACAGCTAGAATCCGATTGGCTGCTATAGGCAACATCTCCACTTTTTCAAACCCGCAGCTTGATAAATTTGCCCCCAGAAGACACAGCTTGTTCCGCATAGTCCAAAGGTTGTTATTAAACAACTTCTCCCCTTCCAAAATAGCTTGTAATCACCGACAAATGACGCTGAAAGGAAAGATTGTGTAAATTTTGTGGCCATCTGAACCTCGCCTCTTCCCTATCAGTTTGTGTGTATGTTTTTTCTTTTACTATAATTATAACACAGATAAAAACCCAGTGGCTCGTGCCAAAACGTGACAATACTTCCTGACTCATAAATTAAAGAGCGTTCAAGTGTACAGCAACAGAGGGAACTATTGTATATCAATGGAACGTGTCTCAGCTATCACAGTGGCATATAATAGTAATAATAATTTTTGTTGCAGATATCATTATACATTTATTTATATGGTGACACACAGAGCTCTATAACATATATGACAAACAATTTGGGAGCAACAGACGTTAACAGCTGTGTTGTGCATATCTATATGCAACTTGTTGTTCTCCAGCATGTGTGGAACTACAAATCCCAGGATGCCCATTCTGCAAAAAGGACATGGACTTGTAGCTCCATGGCAACTGAAGACCTACAGGTTATCTAAGCTAGCACTTTGCACAGGAAGAAATAAAGAAATCATCTGTATCCTTAAAAAAAAAGTTGTTTTTATAACAAATATTATAGCAATGCTGTAATATGATAATACTGTCAGAAACGTGTTGGCTAAAACAACTCATCCTACTATGTAAGAAGAGAAATAAATGACTGCTTAGCAGTGTCCCTGATAAGTACATGTCTTAGTTTGGCAGTTCTAGAAGTTGGACACGAACATAGTGATGTATGTAAGTGATGGAACTAAATAATCATCTGTGACCACGTCCACTGAAGTATGGGATCTCCCGTGTAAGTAATGTGACACCCATCAACTGAGTTTAGACAGAGGGGTGAAAGGGGCCGGACAGGCAGATCGTGTGTTTTTAAACAGAGACCCGTATAAATTACAGTGAGCCTCAATGACAAGTTTTCTCTATTGATCTATGAGGTTCATCCAGCCCTGTCATTTTTGTCATTAATTAACAGGGGAAGTGACACCACGTATATTTGTTTAACTAGAAAGCAGTCATTGATTTACTGTAGGCGACGCCGGTACTTATATAAACGAGTGTGTCCACAACGTTATAATATTACAGAATAAGAAATATTCACTCACACAGTACAGATATGGAGCTGAATTCAAAATTGACATCTATATATATATATATATATATATATATATATATATATATATATATATATATATATATATTATAGATAGATAGATATAGATAGATACAGATAGATATATACATGGATATATAGATAGATAGATATAAACACACACACACACACACACACACACACACACACACATATATATATATATATATATATATATATATATATATATATTTCACTATACAATTGTCCATTCACAATCTTGGACCTTTCAACCAAAACGTATGATATTCATTTATCATTCATATCCCAACAACCCAACTGTTTCCCAGGCTTACAAATATGATCCATTCTAAGCTCAAACTAGTCCAACACTTTTCCTGCAAGTTACAGAAGGATGAATGAATGAAGTCGGGATCCAGCAGTGACGAGCAGGATAGATGACACTGGGGACTAGTTAGTGGTCCCTGGTTGTTAGTGACCACTAGTTACTGTCACACTACTTACCCTATCTTAATATAGACAATCCCCAGACTGAGAAAGATATGAAAGATCCAACGTCTCGTTTTCCTGTTCATATTCCTTGATTAAGGGTTCCGCAAGTGATGAGTGCTGACAGTTTGGGGGGGTTCTGTTGGTCCAGACAAGGGGTGTCCCAGGTCAAAGTATCAAAGACACAGCACACCAAACCAAACCCCCTTTTTTGTGATATGATCAGGCAGTGAGTGTTTGTAAATCCCAAGGGAAGAGAGCCAATGTCCAGCCACAGATCGCAGCCCACCCCCCCTCTCTTCTGCCTCCTTACTGAGGGGTCCCGGGGATTTGTATGCGGGTCACACGTGGAGTGGAGTGATGCGAGTTTGGAAAGCACACATTAGTGATAACACCTCACCATCACACAGTGCATGTCTGATGATCTGAGTGTCGTCTCTCCCACTGGGGCGTGGATTTGGGGTGGGAAAAAGCAAAACTTCAAGAAGCTGAAAAGAAAGGGTAAAAAAAAAAAATCAAAAAAAGTCTGCGGGACATTCACCTGTTCCCTGATCCAAAAGATCTGCAGCATCTGTGTGGTGGGATAGTGGCGATCATGGTGATCAGCCAGAGGTCTCTTCATGTGATAGTCAACAGGTAGACAGCTTGGCCAGTGTCTTAGGAATACCTGAAGCTAGGACACTGGGATCTTGTTTCATTGTGCACATTCCTCTTGTGTTGTGAATCTGAGCCAGTGCTGTCTGTCAGGGAGGGATGCAGCTGGGTGTGTAGATATTGGTGTTCCTCTACTGTAGTAGGGACAATGCTGCAGGGGGGCTGGTTATATCTGTTTACCACTCATATAACTGCCCCTCCCTCCTTATGTACTCTGCTGCTGTGGCTTATGATATGTTTTAATTATTCCTGTGGCTTCCTCCTAAAGCCATGCCAGGGATATAACGTTGCCCAGGGGGATTCTGTCGGTGCCCACCCCCCACCTCCTTCTCTGAGTCAGGGACGAGCCAGCAGATGAAGAGGCAGCCTCTGCCTGCCACCCTTAGCTATTTAGATCTTATCAAAATTTATTAAAGAAAAGCTAGACAGCACCCACAAAGAAATAGCCCATTGTTGTCTGAAACATATGCCATACTCACTTAGTTCTGATTGATTGACTTAAAGGGGAAAGGAAACTATGGTATTGTTTCTGGCACCACTAGTTAGTCAGGTGCATATTGACAGGGTAACCCTATATCTGTACACAGAGGATAGTTCATCTTTATTTATGAATTTGGGAAGATGGGATCATTATACATTGTCTTTCAAAGATGGTCCTTTAAAATGAGTTCTAAAAATAAGAACACTTATTTTAATCTTCACCTAACAGGTATTCAGTCACATGTGTCAAAGTGTTCCATGGTCTTATTAAATTGACTTGTATTAAATCATTTCTGGACTTTCAGCATTCACTGACTGCCGGCTGACGTCCCAATATTTCTCTTAGGGGGTTGTTTAAACTGAGAATACAGAACACTCCCTTATCAGAAAATGATTTACCTTGTTTTTTAACCCATTCACGACCAGAGGTCTGTTGTGTCTTGACCAAAATAAATGTTGTGTCTTTGCCTTCATTGGGTGAAATAACTTTTTTTCATTTCTCAGTTACTAGAGCAAATTTTATACTTTTCAGACACATTGGTTTAGGCAGCATTTTAGAATATACAGTATATATTTTTTTTTATGCTGCGGGCGTTAGATCCAGCAATGTACAGGCAAATATTGCAAGAACGTACACTTTTCCTGACTTCTACATATAGTTAATTTTACACAAGCGAAGCCAGGAAATGACTTGTTGTCTAGCTCGGCGGCTGTCATATAGTGGCCTTAGGAGCAATGGAATTATTTTTTTTTATTTTAATTTTCCAGGAGGGTCCTTAAGCAGGATTCACCTATTTTTAGCACTAACTGATACATACAGTAGATAGATAAGAAACAACTTCAAAAGGGTTATCCACTTTTTTATTTCTTACTTTTTCCTTTTTGCTTTTTTTTCTCCACTTCTTTATTTCTTGTTTTTTCCTTTCCCCCTCCTAGAGTAACATTTTATTTTATTACAGGCAGAAACCATATTTGTATGTGGGGACATGTGCTACTCCTGATTAGTCTCCATAGTTTGGGGACATGTGCTACTGCTGATTAGTCTCCATAGTTTCTGATTGTTTTACTTAGTGCATTTTACGGAATTGTCAGGTTCTAGACTCCACGCACTGTCCAGACAGTATGTAATTATATTCCATAATAAAGTGAAATATACTTTCTCCATCTATGTTAGTAGATACCTTGACATAGAGGGTTGAGACCATAAAACCTCTGTAGGTTATGTTTCTAATGTTTATGATTACTAATATTGAGGGTGTTCAGCCACCCACAGCACCCACAGAGCCAGCACCTATACTACTCTGTATCTCCTGGTTATGCTGTGTATCTATGTATTTACTGAATCTCATTGGCTGGATCTATGTGAGTTAGTTATTACATGGAAATCGTTACAATGTGATTAGTAAGGCTGGGTACACACTATAGAAGATTTCTCCCCGATGCAATATCATTAACCATTTTACCAACGATTGAAAGTCCCGGTCAGCACGCCGATTCCTGTGTACACACTATACACGTTTTACAAGATTTACCTTTAGATCAGTGATCTTCAACTGTCATAACCATCGACTGAAAAGATTGTGACTCTGTAAACCTTATGGAGATCTGGTCATGAGTGCACACACACTGCAGAGTTGGCACAACATTGTTTCATTGTTGAACGCGATTTTTAGTTTGTTTATAAAATCCAATCAAACAATATGATGAGCTTTGAAACGATAATCGTTCATCGGTGCGGTGTACACACTAACGCGACATCGTGCCGAATGATCGTTTATCGTGAGATTGGCCCGATAATCGGGTGATAAACCTGTACAGTAGTATGTACCCAGCCTTAGACTATTGTTTCTCCATTTGATTTAATTGTACTCTTCTTGCCTAATTCACCCACTTGTTTATAGCTGGCTATAGGGTTCACTATCCTTGTCCCCATCCACACTGGACTGTGGTGTGGTCAATGTAATATGAGCAAAGCCAATGGTGAAGAGGGCTGATGTCAATACCGGGTGAGACTGAGCCACGTACCGGGTGAATTTAAACATCACACTGGATCCGTCATAGACAGATATATGTGCCAGGTATTTCTTTCTTTAAATATTTCATTTCATTACCAGATAGAACCCATAAGTACGATGTATCCTCCATATTGTGCTGGAATTTAGGGAATTTAGACTGTAAGCTCCAGGGACTGATGTGAATGAGTTCTCTGTACAGCGCTGCAGAATCAGTGGCGCTATATAAATAAATGATGATGATGATGATGATTGTGCTGCGTGCTTTCTCTGACTACACAGCTCCCGAGTTCCTGGCTGTAAGATGTTATACTTACAGCTGTTGACGTAACTCCCAAGTTTCCTGCTTTCTCCTTGCAACAAATTTTAAATTATTTTCAATAGTGAACAAAATGCCTCTTGCCTCAGTGATGGCAAAAGTTCATAGTTAATTAGTAAAGTGCATTGTTATGAACATTGGTTCAGTCGACAAAATGACTTCCCCAACTTTACATAGGTATCGGGTACTCTTTAAATGAGATCATGGTAAGACCACCATTCCCTCAATCTGCACGTGGACACACCTGATCAGCCTCTTAAATCACAAAGGGCCACAACTGTTAGATATCTGCAGCTCAACATACTATAGCAAGTAGTGCGCATGTGCAGTACAACGAATTTTACATGACATGCACAATTACGACACAGAAATACACATATGTCTGACTCAGGCCCAGGGTGACTGATTGCAGATAATGAAGACATAGGGGTATATTTACTAAACTGCAGGTTTGAAAAAGTGGAGCTATTGCCTATAGCAACCAATCAGATTCTAGTTCTCATTTATTTAGTACATTCTACAAAATGACAGCTAGATTCTGATTGGTTGCTATAGGCAACATCTCCACTTTTCAAACCCGCAGTTTAGTAAATATACCCCATAGACACAACATAGTTTGAACATAACTACAATCAATCAAAGATATGGAAAAAGCAAACATCAGAGAAAAACGAACCTCTCATAATATGTTATCATTTAAAGTTGGAGATATTTGAATGTATAAAATGGTAGTTAACACACACAGAGGCTGATGGAGAGTGAAGTACTAGTCCAGTTTGCATTGCGTGTCTTGCATGAAATTGCTCTGCACACACCCAGAAAGTAGACGCACACATATATCCCATGCAGATGTGCGTAATTCTGCCACCTACGCCAGCCTGCGCCTAGAGAGATAGCGCTGGGTGGGATGGGGCATTCTAACGTATGCCAAGTATAGTAAGTGCGTATACATGTAATTGTGAATTAATTCAGACCGTATATATGCCTGAGAAAGCTGTATCTTGTGCAAATGGCAGGGGAGAGGTGTAAATAGCGGATGATGATGATGGTCTCCAGGCTCTAGTGATCCGCTTGTGATTGGCTGCTTGTGCTTGTACTACTGAAGCTGATTGGTGATTTCATCTTCGCTCAGCTTGTATTATGCTTTTGTGTGTGTATTCAAGAGAACATTTTATTTTGTTTTGAACATGAGACGAGAGTTGTTTTTGCTGTTTTATAGGTTTTTTTTACCCTTTTTTCCTTATATTGAAGTTTAATAGCAAGTGTGTTAAAATATGGGCACAAGTGGAACTTATGTGTCTGTGACGTGTGACTGACATAACTCAGGCACATATGCTGCTGGTGCTGACCTGCATGGATCTTAAGCATATTTGCCGACTTTTTCGATGTTCCCCTCTTGGAGTCTCCAGAGGGGAGGTGGGGTGTATGGACAGATGGGGCAGAGCTTGACAAATTATGTAATTTTGGCCCCACCCCCGTGACGTAAAGACGCTTATACTTCATTTTACAGTGGGGTGCGGGGGTAAAATGATGCAATTCACTGAAAATCACGTCATGGCAGCTCTGATCCTGCCCACTTCACTAGAAAGTGGGCAGATGCGGGAGGATGCCCTACTCTCCCAGGAGTCTGGGAGATCTACCCGGGAGACTCCCGAATTCCAGGAGAGTTGGCAAGTATGATCTTAAGGTGCATACGACTCAGCATATGGGCGTCAATACACTATTTTTACTTCTGTCTTTTTCTAACATAATCAACAGCCAACTGTGCATTAGGTTCCTATTATTTACATATAGATGTGTATTGATATGGAAATGGGTAATTATAACAGGAAATAAATGTCTGGACTTCTCATGAAATTTTGTGACATCTCAGGATTTGTAAAACAGCTTTTTGCAGGATGTGCTCTGAAATAATTTAAAGGACATATCACACACCCATTTCAATTAAAGAATGCAATTGTGTGAGTAGGACAGGGAGTTGAATTCTAAAATTCCTGACAGTGTGATGGCTTTATCCCTGTTAATGCGCCCTCTGCTGGAAACTGGTGGTTAGGTTACTTCTGAAAAAATGAAAAAAGTGCAATTTGTAATAAATTAATAAATGTATTTATTACCATTTTTATATAGCGCCTACATATTATATTGCACAAAGCTTTACAGAGAATATTTAATCATTTACATCAGTCCATGCCCCAGTGAAGCTTACAATCTATTTTCCTTACAACACAGACACTAGGGTTAGTTTAGACAGAAACCAATTAACCTATCATGTATGGCTTCTGAATGTTTGAGGAGACTGGAGCTCCTGGAGGAAACCCATGCAAACACTGGGAGGACATTCAACCTTACACAAACATATACTAATACAGCAATACTAACCACTCTGCAACCAAGCTGACTTAATTGATGAATGTGAAAAAATGAACACACATAGCATAAATAATGTTTTTGTTTTCTTTTTGTGATGTCCTGATTTTTTATGTGAGTAGTTGGTGATCATGCGAAGGTCCATCATTTCAATGGGACAACTTTTGCACCGCCTAGGTGCATTTTATATAGGAAAGTGCATTTATATTGATACATAAATTAATGTCTTTAAAACATAAAAATTTACATATGTGGCACATCAAATAAACGCATTCCCCATGTCTCCACACTCTCATGGCGGTTATTAAAGGGCTGGTCCTAAAGTTATGGCAGCCTGTGGTCACCAAAGCATCTATAGACATGCCCTTGAAAACAGGGCAGGCGCAGAGAGGGCACATAGTCATATTTGTGCAAAAACTATGCACTGTGCCTCCACATATGTTCTAATAAGCCACCCCTTTTATAGTGGAAGGTTTACCAATATAAGTGCAACAATGCAATATCCCTTAGCAACCAAACATAAAACCACACATTTGATTTTATTAGTATATTTACACTAGATGATCCAATCTATTCTCTGATTGGTTGCAATGGCTTGCTGCTGTTATAGAATTTTGTTCGTCATTCTTCACCAAGCTTTATTTTAGTAACAATATAAACACAGAGGTGGGAATTCAGCTGTAGTGCTACTCAGGGAATTCAAGAGATAGTATTAAAAATGCCCTGCAGGCAGCAGTGTTTCTGCCATGAGGCAAAGTGAATACCTGCCCTCAGGTAGCAGAAAATATTTTTGGGCCAAGTCAGTCTTTAATCGGCTCTCCGGTGAATTCATTAACCCAAGCCCAAAAATGTGTGTGTATCATACTTGCCAACTCCCGCATTTTGCGAGAGTCTCACGAACTCCCGGGAGAGTGTGGCAATCTCCCGAATCTGTCCACTTCACTAGGAAGTGGCCACTTCCTAGTGAAGTGGGCAGAATTAGGTGCCAAACGCCGCGATTCCCGGTGAATCGCTGCATCTGGCCCCGTCAACCCCCCCCCCCCCCCCCCGTTGTCAAATGACGTCATTACGTCACGGGGGCGGGTCCAAAATGATGCACATTTTGGAGGCCCGCCCCCCATCACTCTCACCTCCCCCGGCAGGCTCCCGGAAACCAACTTTCTAAAGTTGGTAATTATGGTGTGTATAGGTATGTACATGACACCTCCTAGCTTTTTTGTCTTCCGTATATTAAAGAAGGAGTTCCATGTACCTCCTCCTGCATCAGTGACAATGGAAGGAACTGTTGAGGGAGTAGAGCTACAAGGTGCACCTACTCCTGCTATCAGAGTTCAGAGAGGAGCGCAGAGGTGGTAGGAAAAAGAGGGCCAGGTACATACAGGCAACCTAGATAAGAATCAAAATAAAGTGATTTTTTTTACCTGTTAATAACATGTAAATCCTCAGGTGCAGCATTTCAGATTGGGAAGGATAATGAAACTCCCTGTTTCTGCACACCTACCTGTCAAGAGTTCTGATTGGCTGCTCCAGTGCCCACATTAACATAACTCAACTGATTGCCAGCAAAATACCCCTTATTGCTAAAACTGATGTGATGTCTGCAGTGCTGTGGAAGCTAATACAGTACCTGACTCCTATCAACTCATAGCAATCTTGCCATGTAAAAAAAAATCCTGTTCTGTTTCCTTTATAACGGAACACAGAGCCGAGTGTCACAAAGGTCATCACCTGTGAAACCCACAACAAGGGACTGGACAAAAAATACATTTATAGGAATTAATGTCTACCTTCACTGTAGATAATAAGAATATTAGATGTCACTAAGGATATCCATAGCCATATAAACACTGACAAATTGTGGCTGCAGGGCAAGCAGAATAAGTGGCCTGTAGTCCTTCACTACCACTATGAATGTTTATAATTACAGGTTATTATGAGAGGAATGTAGACGTAAGAATCTATGATGAGCTTACCCTATTGTCCTTCTCCCAGATAATTATGGCTGTACCTATTTCCTCTCCTGAAGCCTTGAGGGAAATTCTGCTATATGACTGCTGGTATGGACGAGTAACACAGGTGCTACATAGATGCCAACATTTTAGGTAATGTCCAGGGACACCTGCCTCTTAGGGGCCTCATATAAGCACCACCATGTGTTGTACTATCAAGATATATTTTAATGCACTGCTAATCCTAAAATACCACGACAACTTGCTAAGAATATGTTTTTATGCCTTTACAAGTTTCTATTCAAAAAAATATTATATAACCTAGTAAATAATAATAAAAACAGAGGTTCATTCAATAGGCAGAGTAAGAAGAATTGTTGGTCATTAAAAATAGGGATAGTTACAGAGACAAATCTGCCAAACCATAGATTGTCCTTGGAGATAAGGAATAGTCAGCCGAATGCACTATGCACAGATACTGATCACTGAGGAGAGCAGGGCCGTTTAAAGGGGCATTTTCCCTGGACCCACCAGACATCCGGGTAATGGAGTCTGGATAAAAGAGTCTTTATCCAAACTCTTACATAACTCTAGCATTAGCCCAAGTTCCAAATACTGTCGAAGGGGCGTGGTGCACCGTTAGGCTCCGGCCCTGTCTATCTTATGTCATTTCGGCCAATCGCAGCAGGGGGCGGTGCCACGATGTTGCATTTAGCCCCGCCCCCACCCATCTTCAACAGTGGAGACAGCTGGATCCGGGATTTTTGCCTGCTCTCTCGGGAGTCCGGGAGAACTCACAAAAATTCAGGAGTCTCCCGGACATTCCGGGAGAGTAGGCAACTATGATATAAACAACATATCCTGGTATTTTAACCCTTAACATATCATTAGCCCGAGTCTTAGTCAAGGTCCATTAATGTTTTAAACTAGCCCCTACTGAGTGCACAGAGTGTCAAATTAAAAGAAGCCGTGTCCTATTTTCAGTGCCAAAAATAGAAGCTCACCCACCTTGTGCAAATTTAAGGGGACGATTCATTTAGGAGCGAGGTATCTGTTGTTGCCTCTGACATTATTTTTGCGGTACTGATAAAATATGCTTAATTTTATTATTATTATTATTATTATTATTATTTTTAATTTTTATTTATAGGGCGCCACTAGGTGTCCGTAGCGCCGTACAGAGACAAACAGTACAGTAAACAATAAGCACAGTAACTCAGTGAGCTCAAAGCACATTGTTCATTTATGCTCGCACCTCCCAGGGTTAATTGACTACTACTTGTGCAGTAACAAATGAAGCATCTACAGACACCTCGCTCCAAACTGAACCGCCCCCTAAACCTTAATAACTTTGGATATACCCATGATAGAAGCACATTGTAAAAGGCATATCAAATTTGTTTTTCTTTAAGAAAAGAAATAAAATCTAATTAACCCAAAATTAACAACATTATTATAAAAATAATAAAATGGCTTGTATATGGAAGTATTTGCTTCTATCACGCACACATTCAAAGTTATTAAAGTTTAAAGTTGCACAAGTGCTTTGTAACCACCCTGTATTGATTGCTTTGTGTAATCATGCGTCTACTCTTTAGATTGTTGGTGTCCATGGAACTAACATACATAAAAAGCAATTATTTTAAAACTCCATGGGGTAAATGTATCAAGCTGAGAGTTTTCCGGCGGGTTTGAAAAGTGGAGATGTTGCCTATAGCAACCAATCAGATTCTAGCTTTCATTTTGAAGAATGTACTAAATAAATGATAGCTAGAATCTGATTGGTTTTTCAAACCCACTGGAAAACTCTCAGCTTGACACATTTACCCCCTGGACACATTTGACTTCAGCAGTCTATGTATGGAACTATCCAGTGGCGCAGGCAGGGGGGGTTTCTGAGTCTCTAGAAACCCCCCCCTGCGCTAACTAAGTGGCCACTGTCCTATACAGCAGCCGCGGCACTGTCAAAGAAGCGTCCGCGGCGGTGCTGTATTGTATACAGCACCACCGCAGACGCTTCTTAGACAGCGCCGCGACTGCTGTATTGGACAGCGCTGGCGAAACGGAGCGGGCGCATGCGCAGCAGCTCTCTCTCGGGTTGTTGTTTTTTTGGGGTTTTTTTGGGGATCGACGGGGAGAAACCCCCCTGACAATCCTCCGTGCGCCCCTGCTATCCATTATTGAACCATTACGAATTATCTTCAGATACTCATCCACTGGACGGACTTATTTTCTGCATATCTGCATTTTGTTTTTATGTGATTACTTGACTTGAACTACTTTAATTTAAGTCTCGCAGCCTACCTCCTGCGATATTACCAACATCTCAAAATATTGCTGCTTATGCATGTCATAACTCTGTATGTTATTCTGGCCAGAAGTGATAATTTTGATGTTACTGTGATAATTATTACATTAAAGTTCATTTAATTTTAACACACCTGCAATTACACAGCTTCATGTGCCCTAGAACCTAACACAATAATTTCTAGTAAAAAAAAAAAAAATGTAAAAAAACTAAAATGTTTAAAAATAGATACAATGTATTAAAATATTTAAAAACTTTTATATATTATATTCTATTTTAATATTTTCTCACCATCCTAACACGCCTCTGGGTCAGTTGAATCACAATTAATGCTACAATGCATAAGGTTAAATCTTATTTCAGGCAATTATTTCTGCGCATTCATACAACTTTAGTTAGCACCGAGTCTTGATGCAGCTTCTGGAATTGGGACTAGGTGGGACAACGTAGCACAGATATTTGGGTCCTGCAATAGGAATGTTGGGACAGGGGTAAAAAAAAATGGGATAGTCCCACTAACATCAGGACGGGAGTTATGTAACTGTTATAGAGTTATTCATTTCCGATGATCAAAGGTAAGGTACATTGGCAGCCCTCCGCTGAAACAATGACAATCAATATGCTCTGTTACTGTTTGACTTCTATATCATACTTTGTGGGTTTTGGACAGACCTACCTAAAATAGACTTTCAACTATTTTTAGCACATGGTGCTCTAACTGCAAAAATGTCATTGTCAAGGACTAGATATACCAGGACACTTGTTTACTTACAATGACTGAACCTATAAGCAGATCAGCTTGTACCATTCAGAAAATCATAGTTTCAGTTTCACAGTGTCCCCTTGTGTGGTAATTATTTACAGATTATAGTTTACTAACCTTGCCATAGAAAAATTGTCACATTGTTTTATTCAAACTACCCTCTGACAAATGTACCCAGCACAGGAGGTAGAAGCTCCAACCCTGGATTTATTTTCGGGCCATTATTTTTTGGGAAAACAGCTATTTTCATGTTCGTGCTGTTGAAAGTACATGCACTACTCTGGGTAACTTAACTGGTTAATCTGGTTGTTTTGTATAACCAAAATGGTTTTGTTGGAGGCAGGGCTATTATTCTTGACTAAAATGAGCTCTGACGGCCCAGAGAAACTACTCCATAAATACAGAGTCTCCGCCTCTTGAAGTTCAACATCTCGACCTAAAAAAGGAAATCTAGACGTCTATTTTCCAAGACCCTAAGAAACTGATGATGTTCTACCAGCGCCTGTTGAGAGAGGTCTTCATAAATACGGCCAAGTCTAAACTCACGTCTTTGCCGAATTTAAGGCTTTTCTGTATTTGATAAATAGGCCCATTCATTTTTTTTTTACTGTACATAGAATTAGGAACATTATTGCAACCGGCTCATACTCTCCTTACAACGCCCAGATCTACGCATATCCGCTAAGCTTCACCCATAATAATGAACAAACCTGAGTACATTTCAAAGCATGTTCAAATGGGCACAGATAGACCATGACAAAACAAAAATAAATGTATTTTCTGCTACATATCTTCATTTTTCCCCCCAATTTTATATAACATATGTATGTATAGATAGGGTGAGTGATATTCATGCAGGTATATTTTTTAGCAATCCATAATCCCTAATCTCTTCCAAACTAAGGGCCTGATTCATTAAGGATCTTAACTTGAGAAACTTCTTATTTCAGTCTCCTGGACAAAACAATGCTACAATGCAAGGGCTGCAAATGAGTGTTCTGTTTTGCACATAAGTTAAATACTGACTGTTTTTTCATGTAGCACACAATTATCAACTTTAAATTTCAGTGCACAAATAAGCTATCAAGTATTTGTGTGCTACATGAAAAAACAGTCAGTATTTAACTTATGTGCAAAACAGAATACTAATTTGCACCCCTTGCATTGTAACATGGTTTTATCCAGGAGGCTGAAATAAGAAGTTTCTCAAGTTAAGATCCTTAATGAATCAGGCCCTGAGTCTTTTAGCGCCTGTGGTTTGTGTTTTTGTCTTCCAAGACTGGGTACAAACTAAAGTGTTTTTAGCCGATTATCAGGTCAATCAGACTATAAACGACCGGTTGGCCCGATGTCACATTAGTGTGTAAGCTGCAATGATGAACGGTTATCGTTCGAAAGCCCATCATATCGTTGAACGAGATTTTTAAACTGAACTAAAAATATTGTTCAACAAAGAAAGAATGTCGTTCCAATTCTGCAAAGTGTATGCACTCACGACAGCAGTGTCCATAGATCTCTATGGAGTGTGCAGAGTCATGATCATTTCAGCTCATGGTTATGACAGATGAAGAGCACAGGTCTGGCGGTAAATCATGGTAAAATTCAATAGTGTGCACAGGAATCGGCATGCTGATCAGGACTTTTTCCTTGGTAAAATTGTTAAAAATATTCCATCGTTAGAATGTTCCTGTAGTGTGTACCCAGTCTAACTTGTTTGTGTGATACCTAGAAACTGCTGGGCACTAGGATCCCGTGGGACAGCACTGTGTCACAGAATAATACAGGAGAAGCTCTATAACCCAGAAAAAGTCCAGTCTGTAAGACTGCTGGAAAGTTCCAGGGTTTTATGACAGAGACTGTTGAGAGGAGGAGCATCAGAGTGAGTGAAGACTGAGAAGACATTTTGTGAAGAGAGACACGTTTTTATGCTATGCTGTTGTGAGGAAAAGTGAGACAAGTGTTGTTGCTGGGAGACAGACTGCTGCAGAGGGCTGAGGTGTGTTGCCAGCCAAAATACTGAATGTAAAAAAGACTTGAAGACAACACCTGATGCCAATGAGTCAGATTGGATCTGACAACTATCTACACAACAGGAAACAGGTCTGTGTAATCAAACTGGCTGTGTATTCTCACACACTGCCCAGTATATCCTACATTTTAAAAACTGTGAACTAGATTTACAGAGACATTTGCTTAACAAGTGGATTACCTCACCCAACCTTCCAGTACATATTTGAGACAGTAACTACTATTTTTGATTGCTGTACTGAAGTTACAAGACTGCCATTATAATTGTGTGCCACCATTGTAATAAAAGTGCCTCCTGTCCGGTTGTAACAGGTATATTTACAACAGTCTGGCCAGTGAATACATCTATGCTAATTCGCTCTGCTGAGGATGGACTTCATTAAAGGGAATTCATAGACTATGATATCATTTGCTTGTGGTATATTATTTGAAATGAACGTTTTTTATAATATTAGAGACTAGAACTGTATTACTTTATTATTAGACTGTTTAGGTGATGGTTATAAAAAAAAGTACTCAGAGTACTGTGAAGCATAGTTGTAATCAAGTTGTTTAAGTTATAGTAGTATCAACATATAGGAATATTGGGCCTGATTCATTAAGGAAAGTTAAGCAAGAAATTGAGTAACTTTTCTTACCTAAGTTTTCTGGAGAAAACCATGTTGCAATGCAAGGGGTGCAAATTAGTTTATTATTTTGCACATAGGGAAAATACTGTCTGTTTTTTCATGTAGCACACAAATACTTGATAGCTTATTTGTACACTGAAATTTAAAGTTCATCTAGGAAAAAACAGTCAGTATTTAACTTATGTGCAAAACAGAATACTAATATGCACCCCTTGCATTGTAACATGGTTTTTGTCCAGGACACTGAAATAAGAAGTTTCACAAGTTAAGATCCTTAATGAATCAGGCCCTATATTATTAACAGGTGACATAAATTGATTAATTTTTTTAATGTGCGTTTATTTGGGACTTGATATTCCATTTACTTATTGGACATATCCTGCAGTGTCTTGTCTGTTATAGCAGAGCGGACCGAGACCTGTATTCATTAACAGAGGTATCTTCAGATCCGCTCCTTGTTGAATACAGACAGGCGTATACCCGATATAAATGCGTTTTTTTGGAAAATGCGCATTACGTTCATTTTGCATTTGTTAATAAAGGTCCCAAGCCAGAAGTGACATTGATGAGTAAAATTCAAGGATTATGTTCCAGACATGGATTCAAACTCCATACACAGTTGCTTTTGTCTTTTAATCATATTGTTTTTTAGTTTGAACTGTCAAGTTAATGAAATTGAAACTAGACACTTGTACAGTTGTTACCATTATCACACATACCGTATTCCCCCACATGCTTGATAACATAGTAGCTGCAGGAAGAGTAGTTATCAGTATAGCAAAGCCTTCAAAATATTTATATTGACAATCAATATTAGGAAAGTTTCTGCAATTTAGTTTGACATTGCAAAAGTCATCCAAAATCCTATGATTTACGTGTGTAAAATGAGAAATAGCAGCACTGAAGCACAGTACTGAGACAGGGTTTTTAGCTTGTTTAAGAGCAACAGAAGTATTAATATCTTTTTACGTCTGTCCTTCTCTACTGGACTGATACTCAATTGATACTCAACTACTCTATTAAATAACTGATGATGATGATGACTGATACAGGCAAACAGGCACCACAAGTGCCTCCATAGTAGAGACGAAGGAAAATGGTGCAAATTCCACTCACTTCTGTGTTACAGGCTGCTTCGCAGATGTGTGACGTTCTGACTATACAGTAATCAAGTTCCACTTTTGGTCTGCCGTTTCCTTAAATGTCAATCTGCACTATCACTATTTTTATATACATATTTTGTAGAATTTACAATCTATAAATAGAGCTGGGGCAATGAAGATCGATTGATTCTGCACCATGGTGTGGTTGGTTTAGGAGTAGGCATAGGACTGGCACAGCAAAACACTGTAAAAGTAATACATGCAGCAGCTGAAATTCATACAAATAATCTCGATTTGGTGTACCAGAATAAATATTACTAGTATTGGTTATTATTTTTTGTCCTCTGGCTATTGGCTACCCCACATATTATTCACATTAAGAACTGTTAATTGTCGTCCACAACCATATAAATTGTGTCTATAGTTTGCTGCACTGGAAGTAGCTGGTGACAGAGCCGTAAACTAGGGCTTAGCGATAGGGGCGACCGCCCAGGGCGCAAAGCTGAAGAGGGGCGCAGTTTATATATATATCAGGTCCATTTGGTTAAAATTCAGGGCTAAGGGGGCGGCGTTTTTGTTTCACGCTCCAGGCACTAAAATTTTAAGTTACGGCTCTGGCTGGTGATAAAACTTGCTGTCTCAAACTGTCACACATTGCACCAGCTACACCTGCATTATGGTCTGTTTTCACCTGTTTCCCTCTGCATTTACTTGCTGGGCTGAACTGAGCATGCACACACCTGGTCTGCTCATTACTTCTTGCATTCTCTTGATTGGCTAATTGCCTGTCAGCTCTGCCTATTTAAAGCACCTGCTTTTTTACCAAGTTGCCAGATCTTCAAGCCTCTCCTCCTGGTTAGACGTGTCCCAGTACTGACTCCTGTATCCCTGCTTATCTACTTGTGCTCCTGATTCAACGGCGCTACCCAACTCCACAGGATTCTACCAGCAACAGCTGCTGCAGACCATCTTATCTATTTGTGTTCCTGATGCAACGGTGCTAACCCAGCTCCACAGGATTCTACCAGCAGCCACTGCTGCAGAGACTCTTATCTATATGTATTCCTGATTCTGGGCGCTACCAAGCCCTCAGGATTTCATCAGTAGTCTTTGCTTCTGGACTTCTCCTCCTGCTCCCCAGTTTCACTGTTCTCCAGGCTCTCCGTCAGGTTTTGCCCGTTACCCTCTGAGAGGACCGCGACCTGCTGTTAGGGAGCCGCCAAGATATCATCTCTCTTCTCTCTGGACAAGCATTGGCTTGGATATCCCCTCTCTGGGAACTGGATGACCCCATTCTTCATGACTCTGCAGCCTTCATCTCATCCTTCCGGGAATTATTCGATGAGCCAGTCCGTGTCTCCTCTGCATCCTCTAGCATACTCAGACTTTGTCAGGGCTCTCAATCTGTTTCTCAATATGTGATCCAGTTTCGCACTCTCTCCTCTGAACTTCGTAACAACAAGGCTCTTATTCCGACCTTCTGGCAGGGACTGTCAAACCGGATAAAGGATGTCCTAGCCTCTCAGGAACTCCCGACAACTTTGGATGCATTAATTTCACTTTGTCACCGAGTAGACACTTGCTTCAGAGAGAGAGAAGTCTTCCGGGAAAGATGCTCCTCGTCGCCCTCCCGTCAGATTGGCTCCCACCAACTTTCA
The DNA here is from genome assembly GCF_038048845.1 of Mixophyes fleayi. NCBI lineage: Eukaryota > Metazoa > Chordata > Amphibia > Anura > Limnodynastidae > Mixophyes > Mixophyes fleayi. The sequence continues at coordinate 111,915,835 of NC_134409.1, forward strand.
CCGAGGAGCCAATGCAAATTGGTCTGTCGAAACTCTCATCCGAGGAGAGGCACAGAAGGATTTCTAACAATTTGTGTATCTATTGTGCAGAGTCAGGTCACCTCATCGCCTCCTGTCCAAAGCATCAGGGAAACACCAAGCCCTAACCTGTTTCAGGGAGGTCAGGCTGGGGACATCAAAGCCCACTCCAAATCTGAACAAATGTTCAATTTGCCTGATCCCCGTTATAATTATGGGGTCCTCGGGACTAGTCCGTTCTTCGGCCCTTCTGGACTCGGGAGTGGCCGGCAATTTCATATCCGCTGCCCTGGTGAGGCGTCTGTCCTTACCCACTGAATCTCTACCTCAGCTAATTGTCATCGCAGCTATTGACGGAAGCAGAATTTCCAATGGAATTATCTACTCCCAAACCAAGCCATTAACTCTTCAGGTTGGGGTCTTGCATTCCGAGATGCTTTCATTATTCATCCTTCCTCAAGTCACCAATCCGGTCATCTTGGGCCTTTCCTGCCTCCGACAACATTCCCCTATGTGGACTGGTCTACATCCCAGATATTAGCCTGTGGTCCTCTCTGCCATTCCTGTTGTCTCACTCAAGTGAAACTTCTACAAGTTGTATCTTCCTCTTCTGAATCTCCTAAGACATGCTGCCTCCTCACTATGCCTCCTTCACAGATGTCTTTGATAAGGCCAGCTCCGAAACTTTACCACCGCAACAGGCCTGGGACTGTCCTATAGAGCTCCAGCTTGGCAAGATTCCCCCCTGAGGTTGGGTGTACCCCTTATCTATTTCTGAAACACTATCGTTCGGGAAAACCTCCAACGTTTGTTTATTCGGCCTTCCACCTCTCCAGCTGGCGCTGGTTTTTTCTTTGTAAAAAAACAAAGACGGTTTCTTGCACCTATGCATCGATTACAGGGGTTTGAATGCCATTACGATCAAAAATCGTTATCTCATTCCATTTGCGACAGAACTTTTTAACTGAATTAAAGGGGCCCAAATATTCACCAAATTAGATCTGCGGGGAGCTTACAAATTAATCAGAATACGCATGGGAGACAAATGGAAGACCGACTTCAACACCAGAGATGGTCACTATGAGTACCTCATCATGCCCTTTGGCCTTTGTAATGCTCCCGCGGTGTTGCAGTTTCTTCAACGAGATTTTCAGAGATCTATTATATTCCTGCGTTGTGATATATCTGGACGTTTCCTTGGCTTTGTCAACTATTACAGAGAGTTCATCCAAGGGTATTCTACTATAGTCTTTCCTATTGTAGCACTTACTCGAAATGGAGCTGAAACTAGACTCTGGTCTTTGGAGGCAATTGAAGCCTTTAAAGCCCTTAAATTGGCCTTCTCCTCTGCACCAATTCTCAGACAGCTGGACCTAACATTACCTCTCCTCGTAGAGGTCGATGCCTCAGGAGTGGGGGTAGGAGCGGTACTCTCCCAGTTCGATCCTTCTGAGAGGAAGTCTCACCCCTGTGCTTTTTCTCTTGTAAATTTTTGCCCACGGAGAAGAACTACGCGATTGGCGACAAGGAACTCCTAGCCATGAAATTAGCACTCTCAGAGTGGAGATATCTTCTAGAGGGCTCTCAATTCCCAGTTAACATCATCACTGATCATAAAAACCTGCTTTATCTTCAAACTGCCCATCATCATCATCACCATTTATTTATATAGTGCCACTAATTCCGCAGCGCTGTACAGAGAACTCACTCACAGCAGTCCCTGCCCTATTGGGGTTTACAGTCTAAATTCCCTAACACAGACACACACAAGAGACACTAACATGAGACACACAGACAAACAGACATAGACTAGGGTCAATTTGTGAGCAGCCACCGTGTTGCCCAATGTCTAAATCCATGGCAGGCACATTGGTCTCTTATTTCTCCAGGTTCAACTTACGTATTACCTTTAAACCTGGCTCCAAGAACAAAAGAGCAGATGCACTGTCTCGAGCATTCCTCCAAAAACTGAACCTTTGGAGTCTTCTCCCTATCTAATCCTAGACCCCGTGACACTCCAGCTTACATCTACTACCACCTCTCCTATTCCCCCTCTAGGCAAGACCTTCATTCCTCCATCTCTTCGTAAGAAGATTGTCACGGCAATAGGGTTTCTGGGATCCGTCTCGGGACCCCTGGGACTAGCTGTGGCAGAAGTGTAGTGGAAACTGGGAGGCCTAATGAATGCTTTGCTCATAGAGCTTGCTCTAATCCCGTATACTGGATGTTAGGAGGAGGAATGCTGGACTGAACTCTGTACTGAAATAAATGCCTGGAATCTGGATCTGATGGACTGGAACCTGGACGAGGAACAGGGGGGACCTGATCCCATGACCAGAGACTCAGTACCTCCAATAACTCAGAGATTAAGGCAAATATAGTACCACAACTGGGACTGGGAAGACTCAGAACTCAGGCAGAGGATATACAGGGGTGGCAACCTCCTGAACAGACTAAGCCTGGACCTGGCCCTGGACAACTGGAAGTTGGTACCTCGAGACACAGAAATGGCTATAGAAAGTGGATGACTCAGAACAACAACCTACTACCCCAATAGGAGAGACAGGAATAGATTGATGAAAGGAGGATCCACATAGAAGATAACAGCTGGAATCTGTACACAAGCAGATAGAATGAAGGCAAATCCACACGAGGAATAAATAACCAAATAATTTATTTCAGCAGGCAGAATGAAGCTGAATTCACACAAAGGGTTAATGGTTTGCAGTTCATATAACAGGAACAAGATGAAGCTGAATTCACACAGAGGGTTAATGGTTGCAGTTCATAACAGCCAGCAAGATAAAGCTGAACTCACTCAGAGAGTAAATGATTGAAGTCCATAAAAAAGAAGCAGGATGAGGCTGAATTCACTCAGAGAGTAAAGGGTGGAGATCTGAATGCAGCAGGATGATTGAAGCAGCAACCAGGATGAAGCTGAATTCACACGAAGGATAAAGGGTTGAGATCTGTATACAGCAGTTGGAGTGAAGCAGCAAACAACAGCAACTGTGGTGGTCTGGAAACAGGAACTAGGAAAGTGTTGCACTGGCCACTTGCTGAGTGTAGAAGGAGACTCTTATAGTCTGCAGAGGAAGCCAATTGGTGGATGAGATCAGGTGTTCAGAGTCAGCAGGATGTTTAGCAAATGACTCACCTAAGATAGCAGTCTCCAGTACTGCAGACAGAAGTCACACTTGTCCCAGGATAGAATGCTGCATTCGACCTGGAGGGAGATGTACGGTGATATGGTACCGCCGAGTGGTGTAAACAGGACTAGAATCCCGATTCATGACAAATATACTCCAATGGGCTCATACCTCATGTTTTACCGGTCATGCTGGAGCTATTAAGACCATCGAGGTACTCTCCAGGATTTATTGGTGGCCAACCCTCTGCACTGATACCAAGCAGTTTGTAGCTGCCTGCAATATTTGCGCACAGCATAAGACTCCTCGGCTGAAACCTGCAGGTCCCTTGTGTCAGGATTTCTCAGGTATGACCACGGAGAGGAGATAAGTGATTATAATGAGTTTATTAATAAACAGAGATGACAAGGTAACTCATGAGACAGTTCAAAGTGCAGATGAGAAACAGGTAACTGCAATAGTAGATTTCAACAGGCAGCATAGAACTACAAGTACCAGGTATAATGGTTGAAGATGCAGGAGTCCAGGACACAGGTAACAGCAAATAGTGGATTTCAACAGGCAGCGTAGAACTACAAGTACCAGGTATAATGGTTGAAGATGCAGGAGTCCAGGACACAGGTAACAGCAAATAGTGGATTTCAACAGGCAGCGTAGAACTACAAGTACCAGGTATAATGGTTGAAGATGCAGGAGTCCAGGACACAGGTAACAGCAAATAGTGGATTTCAACAGGCAGCGTAGAACTACAAGTACCAGGTATAATGGTTGAAGATGCAGGAGTCCAGGACACAGGTAACAGCAAATAGTGGATTTCAACAGGCAGCGTAGAACTACAAGTACCAGGTATAATGGTTGAAGATGCAGGAGTCCAGGACACAGGTAACAGCAAATAGTGGATTTCAACAGGCAGCGTAGAACTACAAGTACCAGGTATAATGGTTGAAGATGCAGGAGTCCAGGACACAGGTAACAGCAAATAGTGGATTTCAACAGGCAGCGTAGAACTACAAGTACCAGGTATAATGGTTGAAGATGCAGGAGTCCAGATAGCAGATAGAAGCTGAGCACAGGGAATGCTCCTCAGAATGACCTGATGATCTGGCCCAGACTGTTTGAAGCAGGCAGGTATAAATAGGCCTCATGCAGCTGAAACCACTCCCAGTGATCAAGGAGAATAATCAAGTAGCACAGTGGCCCCTTTGGTGGGCAGTGGTACTACAAGTGGAAAGCACACCAAATCCAATAGAGTCACTGTAGACAGCAGCTGCAGAGTGCAAATCGTGACAGTACCCCCTCCTTAAAGGGCGGATTCCAGACGCCCAAATACTAGAAATGGTCAGAAAAGTCAGAGTCATAGTCCAGAATTGGGCATGTATTTGAGAAGTCTTCATGCAAGGACGGGAAGGGTATAGAAACCACACCACAGGGGAGTTGAGATCCAGGAGAATCTTCCTTCTTCTTCCTCTTCACTTTCTTTTTATGGTTTTTAGAGGGTTGCTGGAAATGGAGTGAAGAAAACGATAATCTCAAAGTGGGAGTAGCTGGAGATAGAACATGTGGCATAGATGAAGCACTGGGAGTGAGAATAGCAGGTGCTGGTGTAAATTCTTTGATCACGGCCTCAGTAAAAAGCTGTAAATCAGACAGAATGGGATCTTGGGTTTCAACTAAGGGCTCTGCCCATTCCAGAGCTTCCCCTGTAAAGTTGGCCAACATGTAAAACACTTGCTTTCGTTGAGTATCGAGGAGGTTGGATACAGAGGGAAAATAGGATATACAGAATTTAATAAGAGCACGAAATTGCTGAATATCCCCATTGAAGGTAGGTGGTTGGAAGACTTGAACAGGAGGTGAATTCGAATTAGCATGAGACTCGGCCAGCTCGGGTTGAACATACATCCCTGGGGACTTGGGTAGGACCCCCTTGGCAGAAGACAATCCATACTGGGCAGATGACTTGGCAGGGCGCCCGGACTGGGCGGCAGACTTGGGAGCAGGCCCGGACTGGGCGGCAGACTTGGGAGCAGGCCCGGACTGGGCGGCAGACTTGGGAGCAGGCCCGGACTGGGCGGCAGACTTGGGAGCAGGCCCGGACTGGGCGGCAGACTTGGGAGCAGGCCCGGACTGGGCGGCAGACTTGGGAGCAGGCCCGGTCTGGGCCGCAGACTTGGGAGCAGGCCCGGACTGGGCCGCAGACTTGGGAGCAGGCCCGGACTGGGCCGCAGACTTGGGAGCAGGCCCGGACTGGGCCGCAGACTTGGGAGCAGGCCCGGACTGGGCCGCAGACTTGGGAGCAGGCCCGGACTGGGCCGCAGACTTGGGAGCAGGCCCGGACTGGGCCGCAGACTTGGGAGCAGGCCCGGACTGGGCCGCAGACTTGGGAGCAGGCCCGGACTGGGCGGCAGGCCTGGCAGGGACAGCACTTTGAGAAGCCTGAGGGCAGACAGCACTTTGAGAAGCCTGAGGGCAGACAGCACTTTGAGAAGCCTGAGGGCAGACAGCACTTTGAGAAGCCTGAGGGCAGACAGCACTTTGAGAAGCCTGAGGGCAGACAGCACTTTGAGAAGCCGGAGGGCAGACAGCACTTTGAGAAGCCTGAGGGCAGACAGCACTTTGAGAAGCCTGAGGGCAGACAGCACCAAGTGGCAACTCGGGCTGGACCGCATGGACTGGCAAATCGGGCTGGACCGCATGGACTGGCAACTCGGGCTGGACCGCATGGACTGGCAACTCGGGCTGGACCGCATGGACTGGCAACTCGGGCTGGACCGCATGGACTGGCAACTCGGGCTGGACCGCATGGACTGGCAACTCGGGCTGGACCGCATGGACTGGCAACTCGGGCTGGACCGCATGGACTGGCAACTCGGGCTGGACCGCATGGACCGGCAACTCTTCTGGAGCAGACTGGAGGGACAGGACCCCCTCTGGAGCGGACTGGAAGGGCAGCGCCCCCTCTGGAGCGGACTGGAAGGGCAGCGCCCCCTCTGGAGCGGACTGGAAGGGCAGCGCCCCCTCTGGAGCGGACTGGAAGGGCAGCGCCCCCTCTGGAGCGGACTGGAAGGGCAGCGCCCCCTCTGGAGCAGACGGTAAGGGCAGCGCCCCCTCTGGAGCAGACTGGAAAGGCAGCGCCCCCTCTGGAGCAGACTGGAAGGGCAGCGCCCCCTCTGGAGCAGACTGGAAGGGCAGCGCCCCCTCTGGAGCAGACTGGAAGGGCAGCGCCCCCTCTGGAGCAGACTGGAAGGGCAGCGCCCCCTCTGGAGCAGACTGGAAGGGCAGCGCCCCCACTGGAGCAAACTGGAAGGGCAGCGCCCCCTCTGGAGCAAACTGGAAGGGCAGCGCCCCCTCTGGAGCAGACTGTAAGGGCAGCGCCCCCTCTGGAGAAGTCTTTAAGGGCAGCGCCCCCTCTGGAGAAGTCTTTAAGGGCAGCGCCCCCTCTGGAGAAGTCTTTAAGGGCAGCGCCCCCTCTGGAGCAGACTGGAAGGGCAGCGCCCCCTCCAGAGCAGACTGGAAGGGCAGCGCCCCCTCTGGAGCAGACTGGAAGGGCAGCGCCCCCTCTGGAGCAGACTGGAAGGGCAGCGCCCCCTCTGGAGCAGACTGGAAGGGCAGCGCCCCCTCTGGAGCAGACTGGAAGGGCAGCGCCCCCTCTGGAGCAGACTGGAAGGGCAGCGCCCCCTCTGGAGCAGACTGGAAGGGCAGCGCCCCCTCTGGGTTGAACTGGGGAACCCGGGTTCTCATGGGAGCAGATAACATGTCTGGAATGGAGACAGAAGCTTGTAACTCAGAGCTAGAGATAGAAGTTGAAGATGGTCGGAGTCTACGGAGCAGGCAATCCTGTAAAAAATGTGCATCACTGGCACAGTAAAGACACAGTTTGTAGGTCCTCCTGCGCCATCGCTCCTCTTCGGTCAGGTGAGGGCGTGGAGCACCTGAAAACCTGGAATTTGTTACAGGAATATTGGGAGGTACTGCTTGCAGAGAGTCAAAGGCAGACAAATTTGGTAATGAAATGTTAGCAGCATAGTTAGACTCCTTACAGCAGGATGTATTAGGGGTGGAAACTGGAAGTTGCTTAAGCACTTGGTTCAGCAAGGAAGATACTTGCGCTATTTGAGTGCGAAGTTGAAGAATGTCCACTTGGAGCAACTGGAACAGGGAATTTTCGGAGGAAATAGCAGCCATGGTCTTAATGTTGAAAACGGAGTAGGTCACTTCCCTGGAAATCCTTTCCAAAAGAGATGAAAGCCGTGCAGCAGCAGGCTTGGTTTTATGGCCAGATCATACTGTCAGGATTTCTCAGGTATGACCACGGAGAGGAGATAAGTGATTATAATGAGTTTATTAATAAACAGAGATGACAAGGTAACTCATGAGACAGTTCAAAGTGCAGATGAGAAACAGGTAACTGCAATAGTAGATTTCAACAGGCAGCATAGAACTACAAGTACCAGGTATAATGGTTGAAGATGCAGGAGTCCAGGACACAGGTAACAGCAAATAGTGGATTTCAACAGGCAGCGTAGAACTACAAGTACCAGGTATAATGGTTGAAGATGCAGGAGTCCAGGACACAGGTAACAGCAAATAGTGGATTTCAACAGGCAGCGTAGAACTACAAGTACCAGGTATAATGGTTGAAGATGCAGGAGTCCAGGACACAGGTAACAGCAAATAGTGGATTTCAACAGGCAGCGTAGAACTACAAGTACCAGGTATAATGGTTGAAGATGCAGGAGTCCAGGACACAGGTAACAGCAAATAGTGGATTTCAACAGGCAGCGTAGAACTACAAGTACCAGGTATAATGGTTGAAGATGCAGGAGTCCAGGACACAGGTAACAGCAAATAGTGGATTTCAACAGGCAGCGTAGAACTACAAGTACCAGGTATAATGGTTGAAGATGCAGGAGTCCAGGACACAGGTAACAGCAAATAGTGGATTTCAACAGGCAGCGTAGAACTACAAGTACCAGGTATAATGGTTGAAGATGCAGGAGTCCAGATAGCAGATAGAAGCTGAGCACAGGGAATGCTCCTCAGAATGACCTGATGATCTGGCCCAGACTGTTTGAAGCAGGCAGGTATAAATAGGCCTCATGCAGCTGAAACCACTCCCAGTGATCAAGGAGAATAATCAAGTAGCACAGTGGCCCCTTTGGTGGGCAGTGGTACTACAAGTGGAAAGCACACCAAATCCAATAGAGTCACTGTAGACAGCAGCTGCAGAGTGCAAATCGTGACACCTTGATTCCGCTACCTCTTCCATCCAAACCATGGTCATTAATCTCTATGGATTTTATTACAGAAATTCCTCCTAGCAAGAAATTCGACACAGTATGGGTCATTGTGGACCGTTTCTCCAAGATGGCCCATTTTGTGCCCCTCGTGGGGTTACCCTCGGCTGCCCAGCTGGCTCAATGTTTGTAAAAGAAATCTTTCGCCTTCATGGCTGCCCATTGGAGATTGTGTCAGATCGTGGCATCCAAATTACCTTTCAATTTTGGGGATCTCTGTGCAAGATTCTCAACATTCAACTTAACTTCTCTACGGCCTATCACACGCTATCAAACGGTCAGACAAAGAGAGTAAACCAGGACCTGGAGACTTTCATGCAGACCTACTCCTCAGCTTCCCAGGATAATTGGTCCGACCTGCTACCCTGGGCGGAATTCGCGCACAATAACCTTTATCACGAGTCAACCTCTTCTACTCCATTCTTTATCATTTATGGTCACCATCTAAATCTTCCCAGAATTTCTGCCCTCCCACACACCCAAGTACCGACAATTGATGATCTCTATAAAAAATTTTGTTCTATTTGGACACAAACCCTTAAGTGTCTCAAATAATCCTCCTCCCGTTATAAACATTCTGCGGGCAAGAGATGTCGGGCCATCCCTCTGCTGAAAGAAGGTGATAAAGTGTGGCTAACAACGAAAAACATCCGCCTCAAGGTTCCATGCATGAAATTTGCACCTCGGTTCAACAGTCCATTTACAATCCTTCGGATCATCAACTCTGCATCAGTTAAACTCAAGAGGCCTGATTCATTAAGGATCTTAAATGCAGAGGATCCTCATTTCAGTCTCCAGGACAAAACCATGTTACAAGGCAAGGGGTGCAAATGAGTGTTCTGGTTTGCACATAAGTTAAATAGTGCCTGTTTTTTCATGTAACACACACATATCAACTTTAAATTTCAGTGTACAAATAAGCTATCAAGTATTTGTGTGTTACATGAAAAAACAGTCAGTATTTAACTTATGTGCAAAACAGAACACTCATGTGCACCCCTTGCATTGTAACATGGTTTTGTCCAGGAGACTAAAATAAGGATCCTCTGCATTTAAGATCCTTAATGAATCAGGCCCCAGCTTCCTATTTCCCTTCGCATCTCAGATACTTTCATTGGGGCATATTCAATCGGCCGCATTGTTAAAAGTAAAGCGACCTGCGCATTATTACCATTATCACAGTAATAGTGTGCGTAATTACCGTTATGCGGTAGTTCTGACGCCGGCTTTTTGCTCGCAGCTCCCTGAGCTGCGAGCAGAAGGCCGGGTTAAAACTACCATAATAACAGTAATAGTTTTAACCCGGCGGTACTTCAGGGGGAATTGAATTCCCCTCCATGTGTCTCTTCTGAAACCACTTATCATCAACCAGTTCTCCTCCCACAGAATGCCTCCATCTTCTCTCTCTGTTTCACAAGGTGAAGAGTTTGAGATTAAACAGATTCTGGACTTCAAACGTTCCCGTGGGAGAATCAAAGACCTTATAGACTGGAAAGGATTCGGTCCAGTCCACAAGTCGCCAGATGTATTAAACTGCGATGTTTACTCTGATCTTAAAAATCGCTGGTCATCTCTGGCGATTTGCTGCGATGTCAAACACTCCCGTGTTTAGCGAACTCTCCTATGCTGTCCTCATCTAGCTGCGTGATTAGTAAACACATTCACTGCCCCTGCCTATACAGCCGGAGGTCCAGCGGCTGTTAAAAGTGTAAAAATAGATAAAAGTAAAAAAAAAAAAAAAAAAAGGGTGGGGTCCCCCGCGCCCAAGCACTATTAACCCTAGTGCTGCCAGCCTACTGCTGGTTACGTGAAAATCGGAGAAAAATTTGAGTGGGGTTCCCCCGATTTTCACGCTGTCATGGGAAAACCCCTTACACTATAAATAGACCTCGCGGCTTAGCTAAATTCATTGCGCATCAGAGCTTGTACACTGTGTACAAGCTGTTCCTGCAGTGTCATTTTTTTATTTTTTTAACCAAGCATGTTTCAGAGTGGAAAACAAATATGGGGCCCCTCCTGGGCTAAAGATCAGAAGACTGCAATCAACATGGGGGCCCTCCTGGCCAGAAGAACTGAACATTATTACAAGCATGGACTTCTGGAATACAATTTTATTTATGGACTTTACAAGCAGGGACTTTGAAATTACAAATTTATTTGGACATGGTTTACAGGCATTTTTGGATTAAAAGCTGCTGACAAAAGAAGAAGAATTCAGATTGGCGAGTATATTGGGGTTTTCTTATTTTTAATAAATTTATGTGGTATAAATGAGGGTGTGTATTGTATTTATTGTGGTTTTATTATTTTTATAAAAATGTTGTGGTAAAAAACCGGGAGTTGTGGTTTATTTAACATTTAGTTTTGTGGAACTTCAGGTCTCAACCAGCTCTGGGTGTCAGGGCATGTTGGCACTTGTGGTTCTCCAAGTGCCAGCATGTCCTGGCTGCCATGGGTATGCTGGTGCTTGTAGTTATCTTAAACAAATAACCGAAGAACGGTATAAGTATATGAACAAAAGGCACTCCAGTTAACTATTAATTGTTTGATAATTATTCATGTGTACATATAGGACCTCATTTAGAGTCGGACGCAAAGTCCGTTTAAGAAGTGTAGGAGTGGGAGTGTGCCGCAGCTTGGTAGGGTATTACGAGTGGCAAGCAAACCCAGTTGCATCCCACTCTTAATACTTGCCAAACCCAGTTGCATCCCACTCTTAATACCCTATCAAGCTGCAAGCAGTTCTTGCAGCTAGCTAACGCTTGTGCCACCTAATTCCTGCCGCAGAGCTTTAACCCTGTTTTGACGTGTGTTGCGTCTGCGTCTCACTGCAACTATGATTTATTTACATGGTCACACCTTCACAATTCCGTGTTCCTCCCATTCTCTAGTAGTGAGTCGCAAGTGTTAATTGCGTCCAAGATGCAGGCGGATTTGGTGCTTTCTGCACATGCGTGATAGTGTTTTTTTGTTGACTGCGCCTAAAACTGACTTTGCGTCCGACTATAAATGAGGTCCATAATGTCTAAAAACCAACTATATAGATTCCTATCATTGGGCGCAAAGCCTTTATTATTCGGATCACATATAGGCGAAATATTAAAATCAAAATTTGTTAAAAAATGGGGAGTAGGGAGAGATAAGTTAAAATAATATTAGGACCTTTAGAGGTACTAGCCGATAGGGATATAATATGAGAGTAAGGTGAGATATTTGATTATAAAATAATATTGTACAATATAATCCGATATACCTAAATATATGATGTAAATATATATATATATATCTCACAAGGATTTCATATCCTAATTAATTATTAGATATGTGATGAAAATAATCAACTCACAGGGCATATCACCAAAGGTATGAAAGAGGGGGGAATCTGTAGGAAAAGTATGACACTGTTAATAGATCATTTCGTATTGGCAGACAATTGCTATAGAGTGTAATCAACATTATATATATCTTTTATGCTGATATTATACCATATGCCTTCAAAAAAAAAAAATTCATGGGTTAATCCAAAGGTTGATATAGGGATAGGAATATTCTCCTATAATTACCCTATGTGTAATTCCTTCGCTATGGAGTAATGGTATCTATAAATAAATCAAATTGCAATGTCTAATGGTTATATTGACCTCAGTGTCATATGATTGAAGAGATATTATTCCTACAATCTCATTGTGTATGGGATCTTAAACTACATTACCATTGGGATAGCAAAATAAATGTGTTGATATCAGGAGGCAAATCTGTATTTACCGCTCCTAATGTATAGACTTAATGATACCTATAGTCAGTGCTTTTTTTCCCATAGAACGCTGGGAACGGCATTCCGGGACCTTTTTTTTTGGTTTGCGGCGGCTTCTCCGCCGGTCTTTAACAATAAAAAGTAAAACAAATAAACAAATACCATCTCTCCAGCGCGGCTGCTCCCTCCTCCCTTCACTATTTGCTAGGACTGTCGGGCGTGACGTCATCACGCACGTCGCGCCCGGCATTCATTCACGGAGGTGTGAGGAGCATATTCAACACAAGAAGAGGAGCGCCCCGCCAGAAAAGAAAGCTAATAAGAAGTGAAGAGGAGAAAGGAGGCAATAGAAAGCAAGGTAAGTTAAAGGAAAAATGGGCCGTTTAAAAGAAAGTGTGCAAAAAAATAAATGGTGATTTTTTTTTAAAAAAAGGCCAGCATGAGGGTGGGGGGAAGGGGGAAGGGGGTTCAGTATAAAAATTAGTAGGGCCCAGGGCACAGCATAAAAACTCAAGGGGGACCAAAAAATTAGTAAGGGCACTGGCGTTGGCACAGGATGAAACCTGAAGGGGGACATAAAAATTATTAGGGGCACTGGCACAGGATGACACCTGAAGGGGGACATAAAAATTATTAGGGGCACTGGCACAGGATGACACCTGAAGGGGGACATAAAAATTATTAGGGGCACTGGCACAGAATGAAGACTGAAGGGGGGCATAAAAATTATTATTAGTGTTTGAAATTTACTATGAACATTTGCCTGAAATACAATACATTAAAGGTATGTTTAGACATGAATATATATTTTTTTTTCATAAAATATTAACAAGATGTGAGTTCCACCACCTTTTTTTTTATAAAAAAAAAGCACCGCATATAGTAGTCCCCATTGTCAGTTATTGAACTGATATTTATAATAAAGGATATTATATTATCACAACCATATGGTCAGAATAGTCTAAATAGCGCTGGTCTATATATGTCTGTTCTGACAATTCATGGTGAGTAATAACAACCATGTAGCCAAAATAATATGAGTAGCGCTGGTATATACAGTATATGTCTATTCTGGCATTTCATGGTAAGTGATCAGTACACCTACATATCCCTTATACAAATATAGACAAATCGCCCTATCATTGTTGGATCTGAAATATATTATTATCTCATATCTGTACCTAAATCAGCGGCAATACAGCCACTATCGGTCAGTACTTCCGGGTCTGTGACGTCATCACGCCCGACGTACGTTTCGCCTTTAGCTTTTTCATAGGGTCATAGGGTCAGGCTTGTAGTTATGCAAACATCAGCATGCCCACACTGTTTATGGTAACCCGGGCTGGCTGGGACTTGTAGTTCCACAAAACAAAATGGCGTCTGTTCGGTTTTTTTACTTAATTTTCGCCGCTACTACCCTACGCCCACTGTCCAGAGGTGTAGGAAGAGTCATAGTGCTTTCAGTACTGGGCTAGGAGTCCTTAGAGGGGGGGTGCTCTTTTTTTCGGTGGACCCCACTCCCTAGGGAATCCAGCCCAGCGCTGAACAGCCTGGAGTTGGCTGTCATTATGGCAGACGGACCCCTGCCGCGTGTCCCCCAGCCATAGTGCCACCCACCCCGGCTGGTTGGCCTAGTGCTGCTTATGTGAAAATTAGGGGGAACCCACACAACATTTTCACAGATTTTCACGCAATCAGCAGTGGGCTGGCAGCACTAGGGTTAAGAGTGCTCGGGCAGGGGGACACCACGCGCTTTTTTTTTTAACTTTTATCTATTTTTAAACTTTTGACAGGGGCAGTGTAACAGTGATGTGTTTACTAATCACTCAGGAGAGTTTACATAATCGCAGCTTCATACATTTGAGACTTGTATAGCTAGAGTGGCAAACAGTCGGGAGTTTGATCTCTATCGATTTTGGAAATAGCGATTTTGACAGAAACACATCTCTGGCGATTTTACATGAATTCTCAGGTTCATACATCAGCGAGTTTCAACTCTCGTGAGAAAATCGCTGGATTTTCAAAATCGGAGCTTAATAGATTTACCCTCTGGTCTGCTCATTACTTTTTGCACTTTCTTGATTGGCTAATTGCCTGTCAGCTCTGCCTATTTAAAGCACCTGCTTTTTTACCAGGTTGCCAGATCTTCAGGTCTCTCCTCCTGGTTAGACGTGTCCCAGTACTGGCTCCTGTATCACTGCTTATCTACTTGTCTTCCTGATTCAACGCCGCTAACCCAACTCCACAGGATTCTACCAACAACAGCTGCTGCAGACCATCTTATCTATTTGTGTTCCTGATGCAACGGTGCAAACCCAGCTCCCCAGAATTCCACCAGCAGCCACTGCTGCAGAGACTCTTATCTATCTGTATTCCTGATTCTGGGCGCTACCAAGCCCTCAGGATTTCATCAGTAGTCTTTGCTTCTGGACTTTTCCTGCTCCTTGTTTCTCTGTTCTCCAGGCTCTTCCTCAGGTTTTGCCTGTTACCCTCTGAGAGGACCGAAACCTGCGGTTAGGGAGACGCCAAGTCAATGCTCCCTTGCGGGAGCCTCTGGTGAAAACCTCCCTCTCCGTTAGACTCCGCACGTTAACGGGGGTAGTGTCAAACCGGGCAAACACTTCGGGCTTCCGAAGACATTCTGATTGTGACACAAACTATATGCACAGCGATCTGTATTTTAATTAGAGATGGGCGGGCTCCGTTCCGCGAGAACCGAACCCACCCGAACTTTGCCTATCCGAGTACCGAGCCGAGTAGGCTCGGTACTCTCCCGTCCCCTCGGAATCCAAATTGAGGCCGAACGTCAACGTGACGTCGTCGGATCTCGTGGCTTGGTTCTCGCGATACTTGAAAATTATAAAAACCCGCCTCCACAGCAATCCATCGCCATTTCACAGAGGGAGAGAGCAGGGTGTAGTCACAGGCTGATTAGAGCAGGGACAGACAATACAATTCTGATTCCAATTGTGCTAACAATCGATAGAGAAGAGAGGAGGATAGAGGAGTCTTTTTTTTTTTTCAATATTTGGCACTCAAAGTGCTTTTTGGGTTTCCCCCATTATTTTGCATAAATATTTCTGGCTGTCCAAAGTACTATCTGTGAGCAGATTAAAAAAATAATTTTTAGCACTCCCAAGTGCTATTTAGGTGTTCCCCATTGTTTTGCATTAATATTTCTGGCTGTCCAAAGTACTATCTGTCAGCAGATTAAAAAAAATAATTTTTAGCACTCCCAAGTGCTTTTTGGGTGTCCCCCATTATTTTGCATAAATATTTCTGGCTGTCTAAATTACTATCTGTCAAAAGATTTAAAAAATATTTTTTAGCACTCCCAAGTGCTTTTTGGGTGTCCCCCATTATTTTGCATAAATATTTCTGGCTGTCCAAATTACTATCTGTCAGCAGATTTAAAAAATAATTTTTAACACTCCCAAGTGCTTTTGGGGTGTCCCCCATTATTTTGCATTAATATTTCTGGCTGTCAAAAGTCATATTTGTCAGCAGTATCTAAAACAATTTGTAGCACTACAAGTGCTTTGGGCTCAGAATGGATTCAAAACAGTCCACATATGAGCAGAATGAGCAACCAGGTTCTTTCACCAGTCCTGATGGTAGTGTTCCCAGTACGTCATCTGGGCAAGGCAATGTCAAACTACACAGTGTTTTGAAATCAGTCCAAAAACCACACCCCAAATAAAATTTACTGTGTTGAAGTGAAAAAGAAGTGTAACTGAGGAAAAGTTAAGTGCCAATAAAAAAAAATTGCCAACATGCCATTCTACACACGCAGTGGCAAAGAGAGAATGAGGCCTTCACCTTTCTCTATTAGTGGCAGATCCAAAAAAGTTACCCAGCCTACAATTGGTGCACAACTACTGGTACGCGTCAAAGCCAAGCTGCAAGATAACAGTAAGGCATTAGAGGATAATGTTTGCTCTGAATCACAAATGACACCAATCCCTGTGGAGAGTCCATCCAACAGTGGGATGTCTAATCGTGAGCATTCTGTTAGTGTACCCATAAAGAAGGGCCCTTTCAGCACTTCTGCTGATGTGTGCCTGAACAGCCCGAGTGTAGCCGGTGATACACAAATTGAGGATGCCACTTTGGAATTAGAAGAGGATGAGGGGGAGATTTGTGAAGGCGACGAGGGCGCTAATGAGGATGTTGAGGAGGATGAGGTTGTTTTTGTAAGTCCTGCACCAGTGGCAGCAGTTCTGGCACATGACAAGATAAAGGGCATTGTCATGCCAGGCCATAAAACTAAAAAATCCACTTCTTATGTGTGGAATTATTTCTACCCCAATCCAGACAACAAATGTATAGCCATGTGTAGTGTATGTCAAGCCACAGTCAGTCGAGGGAGGGACCTTAACCATCTTGGAACCTCGTCTATGTTACGCCATTTGACGAGAGTTCATGGCAAAGTGTTGGGAAAAGCTGAAAGTTCTTCCAAAAAAATTACAAGCACTCCATCATCAGCTAGGACCCTCCGGTCACTGACATCCCGACGGCTACAAAATACATCCAACACACCCTCCTCATCAATATCCTCAGTACCGCTCGGAGTTAGCCCGGCATCCCACTTATTAAGGCTGGATGACTCCTGCACTATTATTGATTCCTCTGAAGAAAGCGTTAGTCCCACTGCTGCTGCTGTGGCTGCTGCTGGGGGTGAATCGTCAGCCCAGAGGCAGGTCAAGAAAATGAGCAGTCCTACATTTCAGCAATTAACTGTGAAACAATCATTTGCTAGGGGAAGAAAATATGACAGCAGTCACCCAGTCGCCAAGCGAATCACAGACGCCATGGCTGCAATGTTAGTGTAAGATCTGCGTCCAATCTCCACAATAAACGCAGCTGGTTTTTCACAGTTAATTGAGGTTTTGTTTCCGCGTTACAGAATTCCATCGTGACACCATTTTTCCCGTAAAGCAATTCCATAACTATACCAAAAAGTGTGTAAAAATGTAGAGATTGCGCTGAAAAATTACATTCTGCCCACTGTCCACTTAACCACAGATACGTGGACAAGTGGAAGTGGCCAATCCAAAGACTATATGACTGTGACAGCCCACTGGGTTGGTCATTCACCTTCACCAGCAGGAACAGCAGCAGCATGTACACCACTACGTAACATTTGTCACAGGCAGGCCACTCTTTGTATCACCGGCTTCACTAACAGGCATACAGCTGACAATTTGTTATGCAAACTAAAAGATGTGATTGATACATGGCTTATACCACTTGGACTCTCCCCAGGATATGTCATTTCTGATAACGCCAACAAGCATTACAGCTGGGTGATTTCCAGCACATTCCCTGTTTTGCTCACACCATCAACTTGCTGGTGCAGAGCTTCCTACGAAATAACCGTGAGGTGCAGGAGATGCTTTCGGTGGTCCGTAAAATTTCAGGCCATTTCAGGCATTCAGCCACAGCATGTAGGAGATTACAGCAGCTCCAAGAGCAGTTTAACTTGCCCTGCCACCAACTTAAGCAAGAGGTGGTAACTAGGTGGAATTCCACCCTGTACATGCTTCAGAGGATGGAGGAACAGCACAAAGCCATCCAAGCATATTGCAGAAGCCATGACATTGGGAAAAGAGGGGGGATGTATTTCACTCTTGCACAGTGGGGAATCCTTTCAGTGCTGTGCAAGGTGCTGAAACCATTTGAAGTTGTGACGTGTGAGGTGAGTACAGACTGTGCTAGTTTGAGCCAAGTCATTCCTTTAATTAGACTATTGGAAAAGCAGCTTGAGAAACTGAAGGAGGAGCTGAAAGCAAGCAATTCAGCAAAGTATGTTGGCCTTGTCGATCAAGTACTTCATTCGCTTCACAATGATCCTCGAGTTATTAAGATCTTGAACTCGGATCAGTACGTTTTGGCCACTGTGCTTGATCCAAGGTTTAAGACCTACATTGAGTCTTTACTTGTAAATTAGCGAGATGTGAACTTTTGCAAGGAGCTATTGCTCAGCAAGTTGGCCGCTGAACTGGGCCTCGGCTTGACGACGTGTCCACCTTCACTTTCCCAAGCTGCTGCTGCTCGTAAAAAATTAAATTTCCAAAAAAGAAGCAGGGAAGACGCAGGGGGCAGACCAGAACAATTTAACATCTGGGCTGGTTTGAAGGATTTTTCTAAAAAATGTGTCACCTTGCCCATAACTCCCTCCAATACGAGTATAGACATGCAAAGGTGCCCACCCTCCAGTGTGTACTCTGAATGAGTATTCAGTACAGCCGGGAACTTAGTCAGTGATCGCCGTAGAAGGTTACTTCCAAAAAATGTGTAGAAAATGATGTTTATAAAAATGAACTACATCTTCCACGAGGAAGGCCTTCACCATCAAAGACATCCAAGCACTGACTGTTCTCTAATGGCGGATTCAAGCGGCGATGAATTGATAGTCTGTGATGATGATGTACACACTGATGAGGGTGAGGATGAAGCTCCAGATGATGACCATAACATCTTTTTAAAACTTTCTATTTAAGTCTAGGGTGCAATCTACCCCCAAAGAGGAAAGGGACTTGGGGCATTTCCATATAACGTACCGTCTTGAAAGGCTGCTGTTTGGGCATTTTATCCTTAAGGGTAGGGTGTCATACACACAGTGACCCCAAAATGGCTTTCTCCATTTCAATTAATATTGTACAGTCTATAACGGCTGAATTTTTTTGTATTTTCGACAAGTGGAGGGGGGCCTATAGAGACAGAAACCAAACTGGCTTTCTCCATTTTAATTAATAGTGTACAGTCTATAACGGCTGAATTGTTTTGTATTTTCGACAAGTGGAGGGGGGTCTAGAGAGACAGAAACCAAACTGGCTTTCTCCATTTCAATTAATATTGTACAGTCTATAACGGCTGATTTTTTGGGTATTTTCGACAAGTGGAGGGGGGCCTAGAGAGACAGAAACCAAACTGCCTTTGTCCATTTCTTTACATATTTAACTATAAGTGTAGGGTGTAATATTCATCCAAAGACGATGGCTGCATTGCCAATATGCATAGATGGAGAGGAAGACAATCTGGTTTGTGTGTAGAATTAATGAAGGCCTACCTACCAGGAATTAAACTGTTTTTTTGATAAGTTATTAGCTTTACAATTACATTACTTATCCAAGAAACAGGTGGAGCACTAAATTTGGTTCTTCTAGGCCCAAAAACATTGATTTTCCAACAAAATAGCAAAACAAAACCAAACAAAACCAAAACCAAAACCAAAAAGCGCAATGGCGGTTTTACAAAACCAAAACACAACGGTAATCCAAAACCAAAACCGAATACAAAACCAAAACACGGGGGTCAGTGACCATCTCTACATCAGAGTAACAGATATGACTTGAAGAACCAGCAATGCAAGAATGAAAGGAGAGGCCTTAAAAAGGGAGGCTGACCAATGGTAATCCTGACCAGTACACGGGTGTAGCAAACACAGATGCAGACCATGACTAATCATCTGCACTAGAACAGGAATTAAAGTGACAGTCAGTGTTTAGAGGCTCGGGGAGAGATACCCGGGGAGCGGAGTGTGATAATATCCCTAAAGCATAGTGGTGGGTTAGTTGACAATATTAACCCTAGTCTGTGTGGTAGGGAATATAGATTGTAAGCTCCTCTGGGGCTGGGAGTGATGTGCATGATAAAATATTCTCTGTAAGGCACAGATCATTATGTAGGTGCTATATGAAAACCTGTCAATAAATAAATCTTATATTAGAAATGCTAAAAGAATCCCAGATATACTTCTATCTTTTAATGCTAAATAACGTGTTCAATAGAATATCGTGGACATTTATATCCCTCACTCTGGAAGTTGTTAGCATCTATGGAGATTTCCTTACAGGCATATTTGCTCTATATTCAGACCCATCAGCAATGATAGTGATCAATGGGACACCATCCAATAGGGTTATTATCCGAAACGGTACTAGACAAAGATGTCCGCTGTCGTCCATGGTCTTCACTCTGGTTATTGAACCCTTACCGGCAGTCATTAGATCTTCACAAGTATATCAGGAAAAGTTTCCTCCGCTCTCTTTCAGATTACAAACTGATCTGGCTTTGTGGCGCCCCCTTTAAAATTTATTGGCCAGGCAGTATAATTATGTATTATATGTATTCCTTATTTATCTTTAAACTTTAGTCTTCTTGCCTTAAGGCTTTTAAAGGTGTTTATTCTGCACCATTTGTGCAGCGTGCATGTAACATGTACATTAATCCCCTTAATACTTAAAAGATCACAGTAGACAAAATTCGGCTTATTTTTTTATTCCATGCTTCTTAATTGCACTTAGATTAACCTAAATGCTAAATAACTGAGTGTCATGCTTCTTAATTGCACTTAGATTAACCTTAATTCTTCTGCATTGGGACCATTACCATTGTAAATCTAAACAGATTAACCTACATGCTAAATAACTGTGTGTCATGCTTCTTAATTGCACTTAGATTAACCTTAATTCTTCTGCATGGGACCATTACCATTGTCAGTGTGTCTAAACCTAACTTATTTGTTTTTCCTTTTCTTCTTTTTTTCTTTTTTTTTGTATTTTCTGAATGCTCTTTAGGGTGAGGTGACTCCGGCAGGTGGAGAAGTTCACCGTCATCGTCACGTCTTATGCCTCTAAAACGTCAGACGATTACGTCTGTAACCTGTAACAATGAAAAATAACAGCTTATTAAGTTAAAGATTCACTTTTTCATGGTAGACAGAATTTGTAGAGGAAATCTTGTACAACACTGGTCTAGACTGTAATTTATACATTAGCTGGAACATATATATTTACCTTTCCTTGTGCCTTTAGTAACGGTCACATGCTTCTTCTGCCTTGTGTACCGTCTCCTCTTCCGGGAAGTCACTGCCCGAGTTTTGGGCAGGTGGCCCTTCTTATGTTTCCTTTGATAGGCCATTGTGGTGGCCAATTTGCCTTCAGCCAGGAGCAAATGACTTGTAGGCTCCCAGCCTCCTATTTTATACCCTGAGACTACTTATGATGTCATATGGGTGGGGTTTGGGTGTGGTCTGGACAATTTTTGTGACATTGTCAATTTGTCATGTGGGTGTGGCCAATTAACCAGTCATAAGGGTCATACTAAACATTAACATCTGCGTTCACAGCAACAATAAAACAGGTGACTGAAATATATGTTCCAGGAGAAGAAAGAAGCAAGCTTTATATTTGGTTTACTTTGTAAACACAATCACATATGTTTGGAAACGTTGTGAAAAACAGCTCAAACAGACCTACACGTAGTGGGAGGGTTATTAAGTACAGCCAGGGTTTCCAGCTGTCAGTAAATTTATTGACACTAAAATAACTGAATTTGCTACCAGTCATTAACAAAACTAAATGTCAGACAAAAACAGACCATTGATCACAATAATTTCTTACAGGTGATTATGCTTAATCATTAGTCTTCTCTTAATCCAGAAAACCATATCCATATGTATTGATAATGGAAGGACTCTTTTTGTATGTGACATAACACAAATCAAAGTAAAAACATATTATTTATTACCTGATGACAGCTGGATAAAAACATCAAAACGAGCCAAGCTTCAAATTCGCATATATTCCCCAATCGATGTGTGGATATACACTTACCTCCGCTTGATGAAATACAGGCATGTAGAGTAAGTTCTCCTCTGTGAAGTGAGTTGGTAAGATGCCAGCGACTTGCCTCCGTAGTCTGCGGGTTCGCTGAGTAACCGTCACTGGGTATAGGATCCCCACTACCCTCGTTATTGTAGCACCCAATGCTACATTGGACATTGAGCTGGACAACATCAAATGTCTTCTCAAAAACATTGAACAGATATGAGATAAATGGGATGAGATCATCATAGATTTACCCACCAGTCGTCACCTACCCACTCAATCCGATGCCGAAAAGCACTATAGGGTCAACGTTTTCTATGTAGCTGTAGACTCCATTCTCTCTGGTTTTCATCATCCATTTACTTCTTTGAAAGTAATTTGTGATTTGCAGAGCCGTAACTAGGGTGGTGCGGGCGGTGCCGTCGCCAGTGTCGGACTGGCCTGCCGGGGAGTCGGGGTATTCCCCGGGAGGCCCTGTTGCCTGATGACCCCGCCCTCTTTGTTGGTGGGGCGGAGCAGAGAATTACTGAGCTGCGGTCAGTCTACATATGAAACGGAGACTGTTAAACTAATAAATCCCTGCCTACAGCCAGCACGTGAGAACACTTCCTGCTCCTGAGACAGAGAGAGGCAGAAATGCTTCACAGTGACACAGATCTCAGATTACTCCTTTTGCTGTAGTTGCAGGCGTCCTGTAGTCATAAAGTTGCCGTCCTAACTGCAGTGTGAGTCCGTGTAATCAGTAAGTGTAATAAATCGTGCAAACTTCTCTAGAGCTCTCCACTGTGTGACCTCGGAGGGAGGGAGATAAATTAGAATGGCTTCATGGTGATATATGTCTTCAGTGCCTCTATAAAAGGATCCTATTGCAGCTGACCAATGAATGGATTCCTAATAAACTAGTAACCAAATTCACTGTTTATATCATGTTCCATGTTTATTTGTTTTCAATCAATTTTGGGACTTTATTCCCTATAGAAGCATATCTTAATCAGAATAAAACACATTGAGACAGTTAGGTCCTTATAGGATTGCATCTGCTATATGCTTTAATATTAATGTTTTGCTTTTGTCCTTTGTAGTGGCATTGGATTATTATTGAGTGTACATTTTGTGGGTAGATCATTTTTTAGAGTCCTGTTTTTATTTGCCAGTGTCTAGAGTGTAATTAGATTTATGTAATATTTTAAATGTGCATATATTTTTATGCTAATAATTTTGTGGTCTCCATAGTGCTTCATGGATATATTAATTTTTAGTCTATACCCTTATATTGTGGTTTTCATATGATGAATGGTTGATCTCTAGTACTGTATTATAGCATTTGTTTTCTGTGTACACTATGAGGGGAGAGAACACTAACCACAAAGAATGGACAGCACACAAATAGCTGATGACGATTGATTGTATTCAATTCATCCCTCCCCTTCCCCTGTCTCACACAGTGCCTTCCATGCTGCATTTGCTCCCCTTCACTTACCTTCCTATTGACTTCTTTCTTCTCTTCTGCCTTTCCTTCGCGGCTCCTCACTGCAAATGTCCTCTTTTTCTTTATGGACCATACTATGGTGCTATACGTTGTCCTCCATGGGATGACCCCATCCCCTTTAATGACTGACCACAACCCCTCTTACAGTTGGCCACACCCCATTGTAGTGGGCCCCTACCGCTGCATTTCCCCCGGTGGGCCCTTCATGTCCCAGTCCGACACTGGCCGTCGCCCAGGGCGCAAGCCCAAGGGGGCGCAGCAGCCGCCCGCTACCTACCTCTGTGCCCTGGCTCAATCACACACAGCGTCCCCCCACCAGAAACAATTTGTTCCTGGCATCGGAAGCTTGAATGGCGCTGTAGATGCGGCCGAGCGGCATCCTGCATTAGCATTTGGAGCTCAAATGCGTTCCAAATGCCGAACTTGCTGTCAGTGGAACGCATAGTTCCACCGCTGGAACACACGAAAAAAGAGGAGCAGTAGGTCAAATTCTTTTATATAACACACAATGACAGGGTCTAATGGGTTTTGTGTGTGTGTGTGTATATGTATATATATATATATATATATATATATATATATATGAATTCTTTCAGTAAAGTGATAGCCACACCCACACATTAGGTTGGCCACACCCACTTGTCAAATGCCACTCCCACTTATATGGGGGGCGCTGGTGCCCTGTCTCGCCCAGGGCACCAAAATGTCTAGTTACGGCATTGGTGACTTGTTTAAGTCTCTTTAGGAGTTCAACAAAATGAGTTTTGAAGCCCTGTGCTCCGCAGCTGAAAACTTTCAGCAACAATACAAGAAAGATATTGCCCAAGATTTCAGTGACACACTCCCTTTCCTGAAGTGAATTTATAGTAGAAACTTTAAGTTGGAAAGCAGCCAAAGGAACTTCTTACAGAAATCCTAGAACTTTCTGGGGTGTTTCCCAACATCAAAGTTTATTTGCACATTTTCCTCAGTTTGCCGGGATCTGTTGCTTCTAATGAATGTTCAGTGTGCTGAAGAACGTAAAATGCTATCATTGCTCAACTATGGGGCAAGAACATTGAATGGGCTAGCCATGCTTAATATTAACTGTGACGTGGCACAAAAGCTGGATTTTTCCAAATTGATTGCTACATTTGCAGAAAAAAAAATTAGATAAGCACTTCTAATTTGAAATCTCCAAAATTCCAGTACATCAGTATATATATACAGTAATTATTTGTGAATTTTAATAAAGTTAAGCAATAAAAATCAATTTAAAATACATTTTTATTGTTTTTGGGGCTTTTTTTTAAGAAAAGGGTGGTGTGGGGCCATTTAATTTGGGTTTCCCTGGGCCACGATGAACCTCTGAATAGGCCTGGTTCTTAGTGTTGATCACTGAACATCTAGGTGTAATTGATCCACTATGACCCAGTATTCTAATATGCTATGCCCTAAACTATATCTGCAGAGCTCTTAAAAGGTATCCGATAAACATTGGAGATATTATTTTTTAGAGGTAGATGCCACTACAGTTTAAGATTAAAGGTATTTTTTGAGTTTTGTACCAATTTTTTCCATTTCGACTATGTGGTTTTGGAATGGAGATTAAACTTTGGTCACTCTAATCCATTTTATACTGTTTTTAGGACAGTCAAGGTATTTTTGGGTAGTAGTGTGATGTCATTTGTAAAAATCCATGAATAGTCATTGAGGGATGTTCTGAAAAAACGTGAATGTTGCAGATTTTTTAATCTTTTAAATTTTGTTGAAGGTAAATAACAAAGGCTCCAAATTCACACAAGACACACAATAGTAATAATTTGTGGGCATTTGGAGAATTCTAAAAGGTATCCCTAATATTTACGATAAATTAAGCTATTTCTAGAGCACTGACTCGAAGGGGTAAATGTATCAAGCTGTGAGTTTCTGGTGGGTTTGAAAATTGGAGATGTTGTCTATATCGATCAATCAGGTTCTACTTACCATTCATTTAGTACATTCTACAAAATGTCAGCTAGAATCTGATTGGTTTCTATCGGCAACATCTCCACTTTTCAAACCCGCCAGAAACTCGCAGCTTGGTACATTTACCCCTAAGAGTTTTTTGTCTGTATCTTCAATGGGTTAATACTTTTTAGCAATGAATTTCCCAATTTATTTGCATTTTGTCTTGCAAATACCCTTTTATGTTTATTGTTTCTCTGTATCAGAACTTTTTAAATTGCATTGCTTTGAATTTTGTGCCAGCATGTTTTAGGGAAAACTTCCATTGTGATGGAACCTGAGCTTGTTTTCTAGGAGTTCCAAATGGACAATTGTTTTGCCAGTGAATCATTAGTAATTGCCAAATCCTCACTATAGGGAAATAGAGCCGATTACAGTACAAGTTATGAACAGTACAGTCATGGCCAAAAGTTTTGAGAATGACACAAATATTGGTTTTTATATAATGATGATGATGATGATGATGACTGATACAGGCAAGCAGACACCATGAAGGAAAAATTCCACTCACTTCTGTGTTACAGGCTGTTTCACAGATGTGTGACGTTCTGACTATACAGTAATCAAGTTCCACTTTTGCTCTGTCATTTCCTTAAATGTCAATCTGCACTATCACTATTTGTATATACATATTTTGCAGAATATACAATCTATAAATAGAGCTGGGGCAATGAAGATCGATTGATTCTGCACCATGGTGTGGTTGGTTTAGCAGTAGGCATAGCTCTGGCACAGCAAAACACTGTAAAAGTAATGCATGCAGCAGCTGAAATTCATACAAAGAATCTTGATTTGGTGTACCAGAATAAATATTACTAGTATTGGCTATTATTTTTTGCCCTCTGGCTATTGGCTACCCCACATATTAATCACTTTAAGAACTGCTTTGCACTATCGGATTAAGTAATTGTCTTCCACAACCGTATAAATTGCTTCTATAGTTTGCTGCACTGAAAGTAGCTGGTGATAAAACTTGCTGTCTCAAACTGTCACACATTGCACCAGCTAAACCTGCATTATGGTCTGTTTTCACCTGTTTCCCTCTGCATTCACTTGCTGGCAGGGGCAGGCTTGCTTGGGGGGCAGGGGGGCATCTACCCACTTGGTCGGTCCCATGGTGGGCTACCTTCGGCTGGGTCACTGGGCCTCCTGCATTTTTTTCATTTAAAATATGTTGCTGAGTTGAGTCTTGCCCCCTGGGCTAAAGCATGCCAGCCCTCCTCTGCTTGCTGGGCTGAATTGAGCATGCACACACCTGGTTTGCTCATTACTTCTTGCACTCTCTTGATTGGCTAATTGCCTATCAGCTTTGCCTATTTAAAGCAAGTGCTTTTTTACCAGGTTGCCAGATTTTCAGGTCTCTCCTCCTGGTGAGACGTGTCCAAGTACTGGCTCCTGTATCAATGCTTATCTACTTGTCTTCCTGATTCAACAGCGCTACACAGCTCCACAGGATTCCACCAGCAACAGCTGCTGCAGACTATCTTATCTACTTGTTTTCCTGATGCAACGGTGCTAACCCAGCTTCACAGAATTCCACCAGCAGCCACTGCTGCAGAGACTCTTATCTATCTGTATTCCTGATTCTGGGCACTACCAAGCCCTCAGGATTTCATCAGTAGTCTTTGCTTCTGGACTTTTCTTGCTCCCTGTTTCTCTGTTCTCCAGGCTCTTACTCAGGTTTTGCCTGTTACCCTCTGAGAGGACCGCAACCTGTGGTTAGGGAGACGCCAAGTCAATGCTCCCTTGCGGGAGCCTCTGGTGAAAACCTCCCTCTCCGTTAGACTACGCACGTTAACGGGGGTAGTGTCAAACCGGGCAAACACTTCGGGCTTCCGAAGACCTTCTGATTGTGACACAAACTATGTGCACAGCGATCTGTATTTTAATTAGAGATGGGCGGGCTCAGTTCCCCGAGAACCGAACTCACCCGAACTTTGCCTATCCGAGTACCGAGCCGAGTAGGCTCGTTACTCTCCCGCCCGCTCGGTATCCAAATCGAGGCCGAACGTCATCGTGACGTCGTCGGATCTCGTGGCTCGGTTCTCGCGATACTTGAAAATTATAAATACCCGCCTCCGCAGCAATCCATCACCATTTCACAGAGGGAGAGAGCAGGGTGTAGTCACAGGCTGATTAGAGCAGGGACAGACAATACAATTCTGATTCCAATTGTGCTAACAATCGATAGAGAAGAGAGGAGGATAGAGGAGTCTTTTTTTTTTCAATATTTGGCACTCAAAGTGCTATTTAGGTGTCCCCCATTGTTTTGCATTAATATTTCTGGCTGTCCAAAGTACTATCTGTCAGCAGATTTAAAAAATAATTTTTAGCACTCCCAAGTGCTTTTTGGGTGTCCCCCATTATTTTGCATAAATATTTCTGGCTGCCCAAATTACTATCTGTGAGCAGATTTAAAAAATAATTTTTAGTACTCCCAAGTGCTTTTTGGGTGTCCCCCATTACTTTGCATAAATATTTCTGGCTGTCCAAATTACTATCTGTCAGCAGATTTAAAAAATAATTTTTAGCACTCCCAAGTGCTTTTTGGGTGTCCCCCATTATTTTGCATAAATATTTCTGGCTGTCCAAAGTACTATCTGTCAGCAGATTTAAAAAATAATTTTTAGCACTCCCAAGTGCTTTTGGGGTGTCCCCCATTATTTTGTATAAATATTTCTGGCTGTCCAAAATACTATCTGTGAGCAGATTTAAAAAATAATTTTTAGCACTCCCAAGTGCTTTTTGGGTGTCCACCATTATTTTATATAAATATTTCTGGCTGTCCAAAGTACTATCTGTGAGCAGATTAAAAAAATAGTTTTTAGCACTCCCAAGTGCTTTTTGGGTGTCCCCCATTGTTTTACATTAATATTTCTGGCTGTCCAAAGTACTATCTGTCAGCAGATTTAAACATTTTTTTTTGGCACTCCCAAGTGCTTTTTGGGTGTCCCCCATTATTTTGCATAAATATTTCTGGCTGTCCAAATTACTATCTGTCAGCAGATTTAAAAAATAATTTTTAGCACTCCCAAGTGCTTTGGGGGTTCCTCATTATTTTGCATTAATATTTCTGGCTGTCAAAATTCATATTTGTCAGCAGTATCTAAAACAATTTGTAGCACTACAAGTGCTTTGGGCTCAGAATGGATTCAAAGCAGTCCACATATGAGCAGAATGAGCAACCAGGTTCTGTCACCAGTCCTGATGGTAGTGTTCCCAGTACGTCATCTGGGCAAGGCGATGTCAAACTACAGTGTTTTGAAATCAGTCCAAAAAACACACCCCAAATTTTTTTTTACTGTGTTCAAGAGAAAAAGAAGTCTAACTGAGGAGAAGTTAAGTGCCGATAAAAAAAAAATTGCCAACATGCCATTCTACACACGCAGTGGCAAAGAGAGAATGAGGCCTTCACCTTTCTCTATTAGTGGAAGATCCCAAAAAGTTACCTAGCCTACAAGTGGTGCACAACTACTGTTACGCGTCAAAGCCGAGCTGCAAGATAACAGTAAAGCATTAGAGGATAATGTTTGCTCTGAATCACAAATGACACCAATCCCTGTGGAGAGTCCATCCAACAGTGGGATGTCTAATCGTGAGCATTCTGTTAATGTACCCATAAAGAAGGGCCCTTTCAGCAGTTCTGCTGATGTGTGCCTGAACCGCCCGAGTGTAGCCGCTGATACACAAATTGAGGATGCCACTTTGGAATTAGAAGAGGATGAGGGGGAGATTTGTGTAGGCGACGAGGGCGCTAATGAGGATGTTGATGAGGAGGAGGTTGTTTGTGTAAGTCCTGCACCAGTGGCAGCAGTTCTGGCACGTGACAAGAAAAAGGCCATTGTCATGCCTGGGCATAAAACAAAAAAATCCACTTCTTATGTGTGGAATTATTTCTACCACAATCCAGACAACAACTGTATTGCCATTTGTAGTGTATGTCAAGACACAGTCAGTCGAGGGAGGGACCTTAACCATCTTGGAACCTCGTCTATGTTACGCCATTTGATGAGAGTTCATGGCAAAGTGTTGGGAAAAGCTGAAAGTTCTTCCCAAAAAATTACAAGCACTCCATCATCAGCTAGGACCCTCCGGTCACCGACATCCCGACAGCTACAAAATACACCCACCACACCATCCTCATCAATATCCACAGTAGCGCTCGGAGTTAGCCTGGCATCCCACTTATTAAGACTGGATGACTCCTGCACTATTATTGATTCCTCTGAAGAAAGCGTTAGTCCCACTGCTGCTGCTGTTGCTGCTGCTGGGGGTGATTCGTCAGCCCAGAGGCAGGTCAAGAAAATGAGCAGTCCTACATTTCAGCAATTAACTGTGAAACAATCATTTGCTAGGGGAAGCAAATATGACAGCAGTCACCAAGTCGCCAAGCGAATCACAGACGCCATGGCTGCAATGTTAGTGTTAGATCTGCGTCCAATCTCCACAATAAACGTAGCTGTTTTTCACAGTTAATTGAGGTTTTGTGTCCGCGTTACAGAATTCCATTGCGACACCATTTTTCCCGTAAAGCAATTCCACAACTATACCAAAAAGTGTGTAAAAATGTAGAGATTGCGCTGAAAAATGACATTCTGCCCACTGTCCACTTAACCACAGATATGTGGACAAGTTGAAGTGTCCAAACCAAAGACTATATGACTGTAACAGCCCACTGGGTTGGTCATTCACCTTCACCAGCAGGAACAGCAGCAGCATGTACACCACTACGTAACATTTGTCACAGGCAGGCCACTCTTTGTATCACCGGCTTCACTAACAGGCATAGAGCTGACAATTTGTTATGCAAACTAAGAGATGTGATTGATACATGGCTTATACCACTTGGACTCTCCCGAGGATATGTAATTTTTGATAACGCCAACAATATAGTGCAAGCATTACAGCTGGGTGATTTCCAGCACATTCCCTGTTTTGCTCACACCATCAACTTGCTGGTGCAGAGCTTCCTACGAAATAACCGTGAGGTGCAGGAGAAGCTTTCGGTGGCCCGTAAAATTTCAGGCCATTTCAGGCATTCAGCTACAGCATGTAGGAGATTACAGCAGCTCCAAGAGCAGTTTAACTTGCCCTGCCACCAACTTAAGCAAGAGGTGGTAACTAGGTGGAATTCCATCCTGTACATGCTTCAGAGGACGGAGGAACAGCGCAAAGCCATCCAAGCATATTACACAAGCCATGACATTGGGAAAGGAGGGGGGATGTTTTTCACTCTTGCACAGTGGGGAATCCTTTCAGTGCTGTGCAAGGTGCTGAAAACATTTGAAGTTGTGACATGTGAGGTGAGTGCAGACTGTGCTAGTTTGAGCCAAGTCATTCCTTTAATTAGACTATTGGAAAAGCAGCTTGAGAAACTGAAGGAGGAGCTGAAAGCAAGCAATTCAGCAAAGTATGTTGGCCTTGTCAATCAAGTACTTCATTCGCTTCACAATGATCCTTGAGTTATTAAGATCTTGAACTCGGATCAGTACGTTTTGGCCACTGTGCTTGATCCAAGGTTTAAGACCTACATTGAGTCTTTACTTGTAAATGAGCGAGATGTGAACTTTTGCAAGAAGCTATTGCTCAGCAAGTTGGCCACTGAACTGGGCCTCGGCTTGTCGACGTGTCCTCCTTCACATTCCCAAGCTGCTGCTGCTCATAAAAAATTAAATTTTCCAAAAAGAAGCAGGGAAGATGCAGGGGGCAGACCAGAACAATTTAACATCTGGGCTGGTTTGAAGGATTTTTCTAAAATATGTGTCACCTTGCCCATAACTCCATCCAATACTAGTATAAACATGCAAAGGATGGTGGAGGATTATTTTCAAGAGGTAATTGATATGGAAATGTCAGACAGTCCCTTTCCTTACTGGGAGGAAAAGCAGGCCATTTGGAAACCCATGTACAAAACTTGCTTTGCAATACCTAAGCTGCCCACCCTCCAGTGTGTACTCTGAACGAGTATTCAGTACAGCCGGGAACTTAGTCAGTGATCACCGTCAAAGGTTACTTCCAAAAAATGTGGAGAAAATGATGTTTATAAAAATGAACTACATCTTCCACGAGGAAGGCCTTCACAATCAAAGACATCCAAGCACTGACTGTTCTCTAATGGCGGATTCAAGCGGCGATGAATTGATAGTCTGTGATGATGACGTACACACTGATGAAGGTGAGGATGAAGCTCTAGATGATGACAATAACATCTTTTTAAAACTTTCTATTTAAGTCTAGGATGCCATCTACCCCCAAAGAGGAAAGGGACTTGGGGCATTTCCATATCACGTACCGTCTTGAAAGGCTGCTGTTTGGGCATTTTATCCTTAAGGGTAGGGTGTCAAACACAGTGACCCCAAAATGGCTTTCTCCATTTCAATTAATATTGTACAGTCTATAACGGCTGAATTTTTTTGTATTTTCGACAAGTGGGGGGGGGGCCTAGAGAGACAGAAACCAAACTGGCTTTCTCCATTTCAATTAATATTGTACAGTCTATAACGGCTGAATTTTTTTGTATTTTCGACAAGTGGAGGGGGGTCTAGAGAGACAGAAACCAAACTGGCTTTCTCCATTTCAATTAATATTATACAGTCTATAACGGCTGAATTTTTTTGTATTTTCGACAAGTGGAGGGGGGTCTAGAGAGACAGAAACCAAACTGGCTTTCTCCATTTCAATTAATATTGTACATTCTATAACGGCTGAATTTTTTTGTATTTTCGACAAGTGGAGGGGAGCCTAGAGAGACAGAAACCAAACTGGCTTTCTCCATTTCAATTAATATTGTACAGTCTATAACGGCTGAATTGTTTTGTATTTTCGACAAGTGGAGGGGGGCCTAGAGAGCCAGAAATGAAACTGGCTTTCTTCATTTCAATTAATATTGTACAGTCTATAACGGCTGAATTTTTTTGTATTTTCGACAAGTGGAAGGGGGCCTATAGAGACAGAAACCAAACTGCATTTGTCCATTTCTTTACATATTTAACTATAAGTGTAGGGTGTAATATACATCCAAAGACGATGGCTGCATTGCCAATATGCATAGATGGAGAGGAAGACAATCTGGTTTGTGTGTAGAATTAATGAAGGCCTACCTACCAGGAATTAAACAGTTTTTTTGATAATTTATTAGCTTTACAATTACATTACTTATCCAAGAAACAGGTGGAGCACTAAATTTGGTTCTTTTAGGCCCAAAAACATTGATTTTCCAACAAAATAGCAAAACAAAACCAAAACCAAAACAGGCAATGGCGGTTTTACAAAACCAAAACACAACGGTAATCCAGAACCAAAACCGAATACAAAACCAAAACGCGGGGGTCAGTGACCATCTCTACATCAGAGTAACAGATATGACTTGAAGAACCAGCAATGCAAGAATGAAAGGAGAGGCCTTAAAAAGGGAGGCTGACCAATGGTAATCCTGACCAGTACACGGGTGTAGCAAACACAGGTGCAGACCATGACTAATCATCTGCACTAGAACAGGAATTAAAGTGACAGTCAGTGTTTAGAGGCTCGGGGAGAGATACCCGGGGAGCGGAGTGTGACAATATCCCTAAAGCATAGTGGTGGGTTAGTTGACAATATTAACCCTAGTCTGTGTGGTATGGAATATAGATTGTAAGCTCCTCTGGGGCTGGGAGTGATGTGCATGATAAAATATTCTCTGTAAGGCACAGATCATTATGTAGGTGCTATATGAAAACCTGTCAATAAATAAATCTTATATTAGAAATGCTAAAAGAATCCCAGATATACTTCTATCTTTTAATGCTAAATAACGTGTTCAACAGAATATCGTGGACATTTATATCCCTCACTCTGGAAGTTGTTAGCATCTATGGAGATTTCCTTACAGGCATATTTGCTCTTTATTCAGACCCATCAGCAATGATAGTGATCAATGGGACACCATCCAATAGGGTTATTATCCGAAACGGTACTAGACAAAGATGTCCGCTGTCGTCCATGGTCTTCACTCTGGTTATTGAACCCTTACCGGCAGTCATTAGATCTTCACAAGTATACCAGGAAAAGTTTCCTCCGCTCTCTTTCAGATTACAAACTGATCTGGCTTTGTGGCGCCCCCTTTAAAATTTATTGGCCAGGCAGTATAATTATGTATTTTATGTATTCCTTATTTATCTTTAAACTTTAGTCTTCTTGCCTTAAGGCTTTTAAAGGTGTTTATTCTGCACCATTTGTGCAGCGTGCATGTAACATGTACATTATTCCCCTAATACTTAAAAGATCACAGTAGACCAAATTCGGCTTATTTTTTTATTCCATGCTTCTTAATTGCACTTAGATTAACCTAAATGCTAAATAACTGAGTGTCATGCTTCTTAATTGCACTTAGATTAACCTTAATTCTTCTGCATTGGGACCATTACCATTGTAAGTCTAAACAGATTAACCTACATGCTAAATAACTGTGTGTCATGCTTCTTAATTGCACTTAGATTAACCTTAATTCTTCTGCATGGGACCATTACCATTGTCAGTGTGTCTAAACCTAACTTATTTGTTTTTCCTTTTCTTCTTTTTTTCTTTTTTTTTGTATTTTCTGAATGCTCTTTAGGGTGAGGTGACTCCGGCAGGTGGAGAAGTTCACCGTCATCGTCACGTCTTATGCCTCTAAAACGTCAGACGATTACGTCTGTAACCTGTAACAATGAAAAATAACAGCTTATTAAGTTAAAGATTCACTTTTTCATGGTAGACAGAATTTGTAGAGGAAATCTTGTACAACACTGGTCTAGACTGTAATTTATACATTAGCTGGAATATATATATTTACCTCTCCTTGTGCCTTTAGTAACGGTCACATGCTTCTTCTGCCCTGTGTACCGTCTCCTCTTCCGGGAAGTCACTGCCCGAGTTTTGGGCAGGTGGCCCTTCTTATGTTTCCTTTGATAGGCCATTGTGGTGGCCAATTTGCCTTCAGCCAGGAGCAAATGACTTGTAGGCTCCCAGCCCCCTATTTTATACCCTGAGACTACTTATGATGTCATATGGGTGGGGTTTGGGTGTGGTCTGGCCAATTTTTGTGACATTGTCAATTTGTCATGTGGGTGTGGCCAATTAACCAGTCATAAGGGTCATACTAAACATTAACATCTGCGTTCACAGCAACAATAAAACAGGTGACTGAAATATATGTTCCAGGAGAAGAAAGAAGCAAGCTTTATATTTGGTTTGTAAACACAATCACATATGTTTGGAAACGGTGTGAAAAACAGCTCAAACAGACCTACACGTAGTGGGAGGGTTATTAAGTACAGCCAGGGTTTCCAGCTGTCAGTAAATTTATTGACACTAAAATAACTGAATTTGCTACCAGTCATTAACAAAACTAAATGTCAGACAAAAATAGACCATTGATCACAATAATTTCTTACAGGTGATTATGCTTAATCATTAGTCTTCTCTTAATCCAGAAAACCATATCCATATGTATTGATAATGGAAGGACTCTTTTTGTATGTGACATAACACAAATCAAAGTAAAAACATATTATTTATTACCTGATGACAGCTGGATAAAAACATCAAAACGAGCCAAGCTTCAAATTCGCATATATTCCCCAATCGATGTGTGGATGTACACTTACCTCCGCTTGATGAAATACAGGCATGTAGAGTAAGTTCTCCTCTGTGAAGTGAGGTGGTAAGATGCCAGCGACTTGCCTCCGTAGCCTGCGGGTTCGCTGAGTAACCGTCACTGCGTATAGGATCCCACTACCCTCGTTATTGTAGCACCCAATGCTACATTGGACATTGAGCTGGACAACATCAAATGTCTTCTCAAAAACATTGAACAGATATGAGATAAATGGGATGAGATCATCATAGATTTACCCACCAGTCGTCACCTCCCCACTCAATCCGATGCCGAAAAGCACTATAGGGTCAACGTTTTCTATGTAGCTGTAGACTCCATTCTCTCTGGTTTTCATCATCCATTTACTTCTTTGGAAGTAATTTGTGATTTGCAGAGCCGTAACTAGGGTGGTGCGGGCGGTGCCGTCGCCCAGGGCGCAAGCCCAAGGGGGCGCAGCAGCCGCCCGCTACCTACCTCTGTGCCCTGGCTCAATCACACACAGCTTCCCCCCAATTTGTTCCTGGCATCGGAAGCTTGAACGGCGCTGTAGCTGCGGCCGAGCGGCATCCTGCATTAGCATTTGGAGCTCAAATGCGTTCCAAATGCCGAACTTGCTGTCAGTGGAACGCATAGTTCCACCGCTGGAACACACGAAAAAAGAGGAGCAGTAGGTCAAATTCTTTTATATAACACACAATGACAGGGTCTAATGGGTTTTGTGTGTGTGTGTGTATATGTATATATATATATATATATATATATATATATATATATATGAATTCTTTCAGTAAAGTGATAGCCACACCCACACATTAGGTTGGCCACACCCACTTGTCAAATGTCACTCCCACTTATATGGGGAGCGCAGGTGCCCTGTCTCGCCCAGAGCACCAAAATGTCTAGTTACGGCATTGGTGACTTGTTTAAGTCTCTTTAGGAGTTCAACAAAATGAGTTTTGAAGCCCTGTGCTCCGCAGCTGAAAACTTTCAGCAACAATACAAGAAAGATATTGCCCAAGATTTCAGTGACACACTCACTTTCCTGAAGTGAATTTATAGTAGAAACTTTAAGTTGGAAAGCAGCCAAAGGAACTTCTTACAGAAATCCTAGAACTTTCTGGGGTGTTTCCCAACATCAGAGTTTATTTGCACATTTTCATCAGTTTGCCGGGATCTGTTGCTTCTAATGAATGTTCAGTGTGCTGAAGAACGTAAAATGCTATCATTGCTCAACTATGGGGCAAGAACATTGAATGGGCTAGCCATGCTTAATATTAACTGTGGCGTGGCACAAAAGCTGGATTTTTCCAAATCGATTGCTACATTTGCAGAAAAAAAATTTAGATAAGCACTTCTAATTTGAAATCTCCAAAATTCCAGTACATCAGTATATATATACAGTAATTATTTGTGAATTTTAATAAAGTTAAGCAATAAAAATCAATTTACAATACATTTTTATTGTTTTTGGGGCTTTTTTTTTAAGAAAAGGGGGGTGTGGGGCCTTTTAATTTGGGTTTCCCTGGGCCACGATGAACCTCTGAAAGGGCCTGGTTCTTAGTGTTGATCACTGAACATCTAGGTGGAATTGATCCACTATGACCCAGTATTCTAATATGCTATGCCCTAAACTATATCTGCAGAGCTCTTAAAAGGTATCCGATAAACATTGGAGATATTATTTTTTAGAGGTAGATGCCACTACAGTTTAAGATTAAAGGTATTTTTTGTGTTTTGTACCAATTTTTTCCATTTCGACTATGTGGTTTTGGAATGGAGATTAAACTTTGGTCACTCTAATCCATTTTATACTGTTTTTAGGACAGTCAAGGTATTTTTGGGTAGTAGTGTGATGTCATTTGTAAAAATCCATGAATAGTCATTGAGGGATGTTCTGAAAAAACGTGAATGTTGCAGATTTTTTAATCTTTTAAATTTTGTTGAAGGTAAATAACAAAGGCTCCAAATTCACACAAGACACACAATAGTAATAATTTGTGGGCATTTGGAGAATTCTAAAAGGTATCCCTAATATTTACGATAAATTAAGCTATTTCTAGGGCACTGACTCGAAGGGGTAAATGTATCAAGCTGTGAGTTTCTGGTGGGTTTGAAAATTGGAGATGTTGTCTATATCGATCAATCAGGTTCTACTTATCATTAATTTAGTACATTCTACAAAATGTCAGCTAGAATCTGATTGGTTTCTATAGGCAACATCTCCACTTTTCAAACCCGCCAGAAACTCGCAGCTTGGTACATTTGCCCCTAAGAGTTTTTTGTCTGTATCTTCAATGGGTTAATACTTTTTAGCAATGAATTTCCCAATTTATTTGCATTTTGTCTTGCAAATACCCTTTTATGTTTATTGTTTCTCTGTATCAGAACTTTTTAAATTGCATTGCTTTGAATTTTGTGCCAGCATGTTTTAGGGAAAACTTCCATTGTGATGGAACCTGAGCTTGTTTTCTAGGAGTTCCAAATGGACAATCGTTTTGCCAGTGAATCATTAGTAATTGCCAAATCCTCACTATAGGTAAATAGAGCCGATTACAGTACAAGTTATGAACAGTACAGTCATGGCCAAAAGTTTTGAGAATGACACAAATATTGTTTTTTAAGTTTTCTGCTTCAGTGTTATTAGACTTTTTTGTCAGATGTTGCTATGGTATACTGAAGTAAACTTACAAACATTTCATAACTGTCAAAGACTTTTATTTACAATGGCATTACATTTATGCAAAAAATCAATATTTGCAGTGTTGACTCTTCTTTTTGAAGACCTCTGTAATTCGCCCTGACATGCTGTCAATCATCTTCTGGGCCACATACTGACTGATGGCCGCCCATTCTTGCCTAATCAATGCTTGGAGTTTGTCAGAATTTGTGGGTTTTTGTTTGTCCACCCGCCCCATGAGGGTTGACTACAAGTTCTCAATGGGATTAAGGTCTGGGGAGTTTCCTGGCCATGGACCCAAAATTTCGATGTTTTGATCCCCGAGCCACTTAATTATCTCTTATGCCTTATGACAAGGTGCTCCATCATGCTGGAAAAGGCATTGTTCATCACCAAACTGTTCTTGGATGGTTGGGAGAAGTTGGTCTTGGAGGATGTTTTGGTACCATTCTTTATTCATGGCTGTGTTCTTAGGCAAAATTGACTCTTTGCATAAACATAATGTACTTGTCAATAAAAGCATTTGACACTTATGAAATTCTTGTAATTTTACATCAGTATACCATAGCAACATCTGACAAAAAGGTGTAAAAACACTGAAGCAGCAAACTTTGTGAAAACCAATATTTGTGTCATTCTCAAAACTTTTGGCCATGACTGTATAAAAGGTAGAATGACTATTTAAAAAAGAGATGCTTACTGACCCCCGTGTTTTGGTTTTGTTTTTGTTTTTGGATCTGGAATACCGTCGTGTTTTGGTTTTGGTTTTGCAAAACCGCCATTGCGTGTTTTGGTTTTGGTTTTGGTTAGAGATGGGCGGGCTCGGTTCCCCGAGAACCGAATCCATCCGAATTTAGGGAATCCGAGTACCGAGCCGAGTACACTCGGTTCTCTCCCGCCCATTCGGATTCGAAATCGAGGCAAAACGTCATCGTGACGTATTCGTTTTTCTGAGCTCAGTTCTCGCAAGATTTGAAAAGCATAAATACCCGCCTCCACAGCAATCCATCGCCATTTCACTGAGGGACAGAGCAGGGTGTAGTCACAGGCTGATTAGAGCAGGGACAGAGAATATACCTTATTCTTCATCCAATTCTGATAACAATTCTGATAACAATTCTGATTACAATTCTGATTATAATTCTGATAACGATTCTGATAACAATTCTGATTACAATTCTGATAACAATTGATAGAGAAGAGAGGAGGATAGAGGAGACTTTTTTTTCAATATTTGGCACAACAAGTGCTTTGGGGTGTCCCATATCCCCCAGTGTAAAACAACAATTTTTCTGGTGCTGAAAGTCTTATCTAACAGCACTATCTGGTTAATTTTTTGCACTCCAAGTGCTTTTGGGGTGTCCCCCATTCTTTTGCATTAATATTTCTGGCTGTCAAAAATCCTGTTTGTCAGCAGTCTAAAAAAATAATATTTAGCACGCCAAGTGCTTTTGGGGTGTCCATTCTTTTGCATTACTATTTCTGGCTGTCAAAAGTCCTGTTTGTCAGCAGTCTAAAAAAATAATATTTAGCACTCCCAAGTGCTTTTGGGGTGTCCCCCATTCTTTTGCATTAATATTTCTGGCTGTCAAAAGTCCTATTTGTCAGCAGTCTCAAAAAATAATATTTAGCACTCCCAAGGGCATTTGGGGTGTCCCCCAATCTTTTGCATTAATATTTCTGGCTGTCAAAAGTTCTGTTTGTCAGCAGTCTAAAAAAACAATATTTAGCACTCCCAAGTGCTTTTGGGGTGTCCCCCATTCTTTTGCATTCATATTTCTGGCTGTCAAAAGTCATATTTGTCAGCAGTATCTAAAACAATTTGTAGCACTACAAGTGCTTTGGGCTCATAATGGATTCAAAGCAGTCCACATATGAGCAGAATTAGCAACCAGGTTCTGTCACCAGTCCTGATGGTAGTGTTCCCAGTACGTCATCTGGGAAAGGCAATGTCAAACTACACAGTCTTTTGAAATCAGTCAAAAAAACACACACCAAAAAAACATTTACCGTGTTTAAGCGAAAAAGAAGTGTAACTGAGAAGTTAAGTGCCGATAAAAAAAAAATTGCCAACATGCCATTCTACACACGCAGTGGCAAAGAGAGAATGGGGCCCTCACCTTTGTCTATTAGTGGAAGATCAAAAAATGTTACCAAGCCTACAAGTGGTGCACAACTACTGTTACGCGTCAAAGCCGAGCTGCAAGATAACAGTAAGGCATTAGAGGATAATGTTTGCTCTGAATCACAAATGACACCAATCCCTGTGGAGAGTCCATCAAATAGTGGGATGTCTAATCGTGAGCATTCTGTTAGTGTACCCATAAAGAGGGGCCCTTTTAGCAGTTCTGCTGATGTGTGCCTGAACAGCCCGAGTGTAGCCGGTGATACACAAATTGAGGATGTCACTTTGGAATTAGAAGAGGATGAGGGGGAGATTTGTGTAGGAGACGAGGGCGCTAATGAGGATGTTGATGATTATGATGCAGACAGATACCAAATTGCCTTTCTCAATTTCTATTTATATTCTAGATTATATAATGGCTGAATAGTTTTCTATTTTACTCCTAGTGGAGAGGGGATCTGATGCAGACAGATACCAAACTGCCTTTGTCCATTTATTTGTATATTCTAGTTCTACAGTCTATGCAGGCTGCTTTTGTTCTATTTTACTACAAGTGGATGGGGGGGGCTGATGCAGACAGATACCAAGCTGCCTTTGTCCATTTCTTTGTATATTCTAGTTCTACAGTCTATGCAGGCTGCTTTTTTTCTATTCAACTACAAGTGGAGGGCAGGGGGGTCATAGACAGCCACCAAACTACCTTGGTCCATTTATTTTTTATATTGTTCAGTCTATCCAGGCTGCTTTTTTTTCAATTACAAGTGGAGGGCAAGTAGAAACAGAAACCAAACTGCCTTTATCCATTTCTTTACAGATATTTAACTAGAAGTGTAGGGTGTAATATACACCCAAAGACGATGGCTACATTGCCAATAGGCTAAGATAGAGAGAAAGACAATCAGGTTTGTGTGTAGAATTAGGACGGCCTAACAGGAATTAAACTGTTTTCTTCCTAATTTATTAGCTTTAGAATTACCTTACTTATCCAAGAAACAGGTGGAGCACTACATTTGGTTACTTTATGCCCAAAAACATTGATTTTTCAACAAAATAGCAAAACAAAACCAAACAAAACCAACACCAAAACACGCAATGGCGGTTTTGCAAAACCAAAACCAAAACACGACGGTAATCCAGATCCAAAACCAAAACCAAAACACGGGGGTCAGTGAGCATCTCTAATTTTAATACTGTGAATAGTGTGCAGGTTCAGGATGGCATAGGTACAGCTGCATCATAGCTGTAGAGTACAACTGAGATGCATACAATTTATACCTTGATTATGTGTACCATAATTAATATTACTACTGGTAATTCTTTTTTTTGTTCAACTGGCTGCTAAGGGCTAACACACCTATTGATTACTGTCAAAGTGATTTTACAGTTGAGCATAAAAGTGGCCATTTACGTATGCACAAATATGCTTCTACACACTTATATTTCCACATCTGTAATTTGTGTTACGCGCATCTTGTATGTTTCCGGTCAGAGTCACCAT
Organism: Mixophyes fleayi; assembly: GCF_038048845.1. NCBI lineage: Eukaryota > Metazoa > Chordata > Amphibia > Anura > Limnodynastidae > Mixophyes > Mixophyes fleayi. The sequence goes on from NC_134409.1 coordinate 111,957,058, forward strand.
CACCACTGTCTCCATCTTAGACTGTATGTAACTAGTATTCAGGACAGCGTAGGTACATTCCATTAGCCTTCCGCACAGCTGTGCAGTAGATGAAATTCACACAATATATTTTGATCTTGATTCGGTGAACTACAATTAATATTGAAGAACAGCACCCCTCCTGCCCTAAGAGGAGTGCTGTAGCACATGAAAATCAGAGGGCTATAATTGCCCTCATGTAGTATCCCTGTTGACATTGAAATATAATCTGTGGAAGCAACATTTGCAGAATCGGTCAAAATGCAAGGCTTTTTAATTACTAGCGTGGCTTGTAATGATAAATCACACTTGTCAACAATAACAAATGTTAACAGCATTGGCACCCGAAAGTGCACAACTACCCAATTCTAAAAAACTAATGCAAGGTTATGATTTTAAAGGTAATTATAATGATGATGTTGAGAGGGAGACAAAACAAAGGGAGGCAGATAGAGTTAACAGATCAGTTAGTTTGCAATTTTCAATCCAGTCATTGTCCCCAAGACTGGCATCCTCCCTTGTTCCACCAGCATGCAGTATTTCTGCATCACTCTAATGCAGTTCTGCATGGTGTGATGACAATGATATTATTAATATTGCTGTTGCATTACCTGCCACTGCCTACAGTGATGACGATGAGGAAACAGCTAGCCTTAAAATTGGTCATTGAATTTCAGCTGGTGATGATAAGTCAGTCTTAAGTCAAGAAATAGTGATGATACAATGATGATTGATGGCATCTTGATTGATAGGGATAGGAAGGATTGGATGAGAGAGAAAAATATGTTGTAGCTGCAAGGAATGTTTCTGAAACAACATGTGTTTTTTCTCCCTATACTATGTACAAATTTGCAATATATATGATTTGTTAATTTATCAGCAGTGTGCATTAAGGTTGTTTTATATACATGTATGATATGGGTATACTTTTACTTTATTTTTACATACAGCTCTTTTTACATTTGCAGTAGCTATAAAAGTAAACCTCATTTGGAATTTTGTACTTATCCTAGAATTCTTATCACTGAACGAGACACAATACATATTGGGCTGATTCATGTCCAAACGCAACTTGCACGTAAGTTGCATTTTAACAAAAAAAAGCATGGAACTTGAGTGCAGGCCGTATTCATACCCAAGTGCATCTCAAGTTACGATTCAATTTGAATCTGGGTGGAAGTACACTTTACCTAATCAGTACTTGGCATAAAACATTTTTATCATAAAGTGAAATAACAACTCTTAACAGTATAATCATTAATATAAATATTTATTGTGATATATATATATATATATATATATATATATATATATATATATATATATATGTATGTATATATATATTGTAACAAAAGGAGGCATTTAGCTGGCAATATGCAGAGAAAGCAGGGAAGTAGAGTAAAACATTGGCACAGTTATGTACCTAGGTGGAGATTAAACCAGGTAAAAACATATGTGTAGTTTCAAATTGGTTTACTTACATGATTTAAAAGCTGCTTCCTCTCAGCAAACAGACAGGGTGGGTCTGATAGTCTAAACAGAGCCAGGGATGGGCGTTTCCTTTTAAAGAGAAGGTGGGTGTGTCACCTGTCCATCAAGCTAGGCCTGTGGGAGGAGTGTCAGGTATAAAACCCTGCTTGTTTCATTGTTCAGGGAGATCAACGCTGGACTAGCTGGCTGATCTAGACAGAGAGCTGGACTATGTATAGTAAGCGTTGAGGGTCTCCATAATTGCTGTGCAAGTATACGGTGTCAAAACATTATTACCATCCTGACAATAAAGAACCATAAAAAGGAAGAAGTTGTACGCGTGTGCTTCTGCAGTAGCGGGCTCTTACCACAATATATACATATATGGAACACAAAACCTATCCCAACTTTAATCAGTCCTACACAGCCCTAAACAGGTTACATATATACCCTTAGACTAGGAAAAACTTGCAGTTACCCAAGTTGAAAATTGAGGCCCAAATGGAATAGCACTTTCATTACGCTTGTGTTTCTGTCAACTTTCTAAATCACTGTGGTTTTAAATTCCTAAATGAATCCTTAGTGTTACCTTACACATTCCTATAGGTATCAATTCTAAGGGTCCAAATGTACATTTTTGCTCCATCTTGGCCAATTTTGGCCTCAACTTTCACCCAGATCTTCAGTACCTGAAAAGCACACAACCTGTTGGGAAATGAGTGTGGCCTCAACCAAATCTACAAGGCTTGGGTGGTTTTGGGCACATCAAGGTCATTGATTAGTTTTTTCGGAATTTCAAATTAGGAATGTCCACAGGTTTGAAAAAGGTATACATACAGAGAGGGAGGACGTGGCAGTGGGACAAATATAAAGAAAAGGAGACGGGGCCCTAACAATATATAAGCAAACCATAGTATATTAGCAGAAAAGCTGCTTTCCTATCTTAAAGGGCATATTTAACCACTAAGGGGTATATTTACTAAACTGCGGGTTTGAAAAAGTGGAGATGTTGCCTATAGCAACCAATCAGATTCTAGCTGTCATTTTGTAGAATGTACTAAATAAATGAAAGCTAGAATCCAATTAGTTGCTATAGGCAACATCTCCACTTTTTGAAACCTGCAGTTTAGTTAATATACCCCTAAATGTTCAGATAGATCACCTTTCTCCAAAGCAGTTTACATTGTTGCAGAGTGTGAGGCAGTCATGTTGGGCGCACTCAGCTGCTATTCTATGGAACCAATCCATGCCCCATTGGGGCTTACAGTCTACATTTATGTCCAAAGCCAATTAACCTACTGGCATGTAGCAAATATGGGGAGAATATAAAAGATCCACACAGATTTGGGCCTTGGTAGGAATCAATGACTATAGAGTTGTGAGGCAGCAATGCTAGCAAATGTGCAACTGTGTTGCCCATACATAACACCAATACATAATACTTAACACTAAAGCTGAGCAGTTCGGATTCAGTGAAATCCGGCAGATCTGAATTTTAGGGTACCAAGTCGAACCAACTCATACAAAATTCAGATTTGAAAATGAGTCAATACGTAATTTTCGGTAAAATGTCAGATCTCGCGAGTTTTGGATCACTATCTTCTATGTATAGCCCTCCAGCTCTCAGCTGCCATGTAAGAATTGATAGCATGTGGGTAGGATGTTTGCTGCAATTCTGTGCTCATAAATTAGGTTGTGGAGGGTTGGACTGGGTGACAGAGGCAATGTATAGTGAAATAGCTGTGATTTTACTGCACACATCTTAACAGTTTATTTACATATCAGTCTGCTGGAAATGTGTGCTGATAAATTGGGTGTGAGCAGAGCCGGATTAACCATAGGGCTAACTGGGCTACAGCCCAGGGGCCTATGGCATCCAGGGGGCCCTTGAAAGTGCTCAGCAGCAGTATTGACCGGTCGGGGGCGGGGGCGCCCCCGGAGCGATCAGTGCTGCTGAGCACTTTCACTGCGGTCCTTCCCCGGCGCGCTGTAGTCTCCTTACTGAGGAGATCTCGTGAGTCTCACTCTCACGAGATCTCCTCAGTAAAGAGCGTACAGCGCACCAGAGAAGGAGGTAAGTGCCGGGGGGGGGGCAGCTCGGATCATGGGGGGGGGGGGCCCTCACGGGGAATGGAGGCCCCCTTAGCCCAGGAGCCTCCATTCCCTTAATCCGGCCCTGGGTGTGAGTGAGTGAAGTGAGTGAAGAGTAGACAATAAGTGGCTACTGGCTGTAATAGTATATCAGTAATTTAATTAGGAGTGGACAAAAATATTATTTCTTGCTTTTAAAATCAAAGTGTTTCAATCTGAAACCAGTTGTGCAAGCATCAGTGTCAGTAACCACTGAAAAAACAGGGTGCTGTTTGATTGTGAGCAGCACACCCCACAAAAAAATATATTTCTTGCTTTTAAAATCACAAGCGTTTCAATCTTATATTTGTATGACATGTGCTAGCAAAGTTAAAGCACCTGTGGTAGAGCTTAATATATCTTACTAGTGATAGTTATCGTGGTTAGAGCGATATTGCAGGACAGTCATTAGAAGAGATAGAGGTACCTCTTAGCGGTGTAGAACTGGTGAGGGCTGTATAAATAGTTTGTTAGATATTAGTTAGACTTGTTTACGAGATGTTTGCATTCAAATTGCTGTGCACTTACAGTGTTTACTGCATTCAAAGTTACCCTTAACAATTGTTTGAATCAAAGAGATACATTTTTGATATATAAAACTTATAAAAAACATTTGGTAGCCCGCGCCTCACTAGTAAATGTGCCGATGTGGCTTCTAAAGAACAGCCTGGTGTATTACTATTTAATTTGCGCATGCCTGTGGTCCTACGTAGGACATACTTGCCAACTCTCCCGGAATGTCTGGGAGACTCCAGCATTTTGGGTGAGTCTCACGGACTCCCGGGAGAGTGTAGCAATCTCCCAATCTTCCTAGTGAAGTGGGCAGAATTAGGGCCAAAATGCCGCGATTCTCTGATGTAAAATGACGCGTTTTGCGTCATTATGTCACAGGGGCGGGTCCAAAATGACACAAGTTTGGAGCCCCGCCCCCCGCACGCCCACCTGCCCCAGGGAGGCTCCCGGACACCAACTCCAGGAAGTTGGTAAGTTTAAAGTAGGGGGGCAGAGGGTTCCTTAGTCTCTCTCTGGTGTTGCTTATTTCAAAAACATTACACCAGGAAGACCCTACGGTGCTCAGACTAAGTTGGAGGCACTACGCAATAAAGGAAATCAGGTAAAGAGCTTATTTACAAACAGAACAGACAAATTCATGCACAAACCTGTTACATTGGCATTGGCTGATTAACTTCTCTTTCACTGGTAACTTCCCCTCCCAACCAGTCCCTATTTGTTTGTCAGTGCTTTTGCTTGTGTCTTACTCAGTGGTTTTGTTTGCAGGTGGATCTTGGCATGGCAGAAAAGCAAACCAATCAGCAGCCATCAATGAAGCATTCAGGATGTCAGTGGAACACTTGCCCTAAAAAGGGAGTTTCATAACTCCCAATGGGGAGTTATGGTGCACCACTTACACCGGGCTGGTTCCAGCTATTAAGCCAAATGAGTTAGAGTAGGGCTTCACTGCCTAGAAGTGTCAGAGTATTTTATTTATTTTTTTCGTTTCGTTGCCATAATTTGGTGCAGTAATGGCTGGTAACTGATTGGTCGTGCTTTTTATTTGCCACCACTTTAATTGATTGGTTTTCAATGACTTTTGTGACTTTTCTTCAACAAACAAGTCTCATGTGTCCTTATTTATCAGTTAGAGAATGGTTGCTAAGGACAATGGATGCAGGGGAGGACTGCCATATTTTACCCTGGAAGGCGAGACTCAGCCCAGCAGTCTATTAGAAACTTTTTAAAGGAAAAAATGCAGGTGGCCCAGCCTAAGGTAGCCCACTATCGGACCAGCCCGGGGGGCAGATGCCCCCTAGCCCAGCCTGCTCCTGAATGGGTGAGGTAAAGTAAAATTTGGAATCAACCACTGGGCGACTTATATAAACATTTTAAGTTGTGTCTCTAAATTCATTTTTTGATATTTCAAACCAAAACCTATAGGTGGAGTCAATACTAACACAGAAGGAGAATTTGGCAGTAGTGCAGATAGTTATGAGAAACAAAACAGCAGAGAGGTGAATTTTCTATACTCTAAATGGATATTATAAATCAGGGTCCTCCAAACTGAGCCAGTTCTCCAAGAGCTTCCTTCCTTCCTTTACAGTGTTCAGGATTTACTGCAGCTAATATGTAATGAGTCAAATAAGGCATTCTGGTTTTCCAAACACAGCTAGGTGATGGATTGCATGCTAATTACAGAAATACTAAACCTCTTGCAGTAAGAATAGATTTTGGAGAAGGAGTTAACATTGACACAGCAGCTACAGTGATCAGAAGAAAATAGGGCACAAAATGAACATAGGACCAGAGCCACAATAGTTTTCTTGATAATAAATGTTATATCACAGATAGTATATGCCAACTCCACTAGTGTGAACTTAAAAATACACCATTTTGTTATTTTTACTTTCTCAAAAAAAGGAAATTTTAACATACCTGTTTACAGATTTGAACTTTATTGTACTGTTTGCAAGAACTTTATTTTACATAGAGGTATGTTTAACACTTTCCAAATCAGATTCACAAGGTCCCCACACTCCTTATCTGTGCTGTTAGGTGACCCTTCTTCTTCTACTATCCCTTAGGGGCCTATTTATTAAGCCATAAACCATGTGGAAACGACTTTTCTGTATCGTTAATGCGTTTTTAAGTTAATTAGCTATCTAACAAAAGCCTAATGCAGGATATATCATAGATATATCCAGCATTAGGCTAAGGTCGCTTTAAACTGCAGTCTCCATAATTTTCAATCGGAACTAAGGTCTGGGGCAATTTAACAAGCTCCAAAGAGCCTAACTTTATGAAGCTTGAACCCGTTGGCTAACGGCATCTTCAGATGGCGTTAGCCATTCTACTCTATGGGGAGAGCATTGCAGTAGAGGAATCATCGGATCCGTCACCACAGCCTTCCTGCTCTCCCTTCCGGTCAGGGGCAGGCGGGCATATGCCCCCCGGGCCGTTCCCCTAGTGGGCTACCTTGGGCTGGGTCACTGGGCCACCTGCGTTTTTATCCCTTTAAAATAGGCTGCTGAGTCGAGTTTTGCCACCCAGGCTAATATTTGCCAGCCCACTCCTGTCTCCGGTTACTATCACAAAGTGGCTGCACAACCTATGGTCTCCCAGAGGAGAGAGAGAGAGACTGCCACAGTATAAAGGTAAGGAAAGTCATCGCCGGGACAGCCTCCTACCAGATGTGCTGTACCAGGATGATTTTTTAATATATGGAGCCAATAAATTATCTGTCATTTTTGACAGATGATAATTAAATGGGTAAAAACCTGTTAATTATTAAATAGGCCTCCCAATCTTTTACTCACAATGCTTATTTTCCTGTCATTCATGCTCCAAATGATATGTGGGGATACATTCACATAACTGTTGTACTTTCGCACTCCAAAGTCAGTATGTGTGGATCTTGTGATCTGGTCAAACTTAAGATCCTTATGTTCCTGTTTTCCATTTCAAATTAATGGTAGCCAGGGGCATAATACTCAATCACCTTGTTCCATAGCAAAATGATTTTGGAGAACCTTGTGAGCAGGTGCAAGGGCCAACACATGTGCAGTTAAGCCTTTTACAAAGGCCAAAACACATGCAGAAAGAAGCCTTGTGTGAGGGCCAAATCACATGCGCAGTGAAGCCTTGTGCGAGGGCCAAAACACATGCAGAATGAAGCCTTGTGTGAGGGCCAAAACACATGCACAGTGAATCCTTGTTTAGACTTTCAGTTCTGGAACTGAATCCCCCATATGATGATTCACTACGACAGACCCCATAGCTGCCATATACATAGTAACATAGTAACATAGTAACATAGTTGATGAGGTTGAAAAAAGACACCAGTACATCAAGTTCAACCTATTTTGGATCTCCTGCGATCCTGCACTTATATTTGAAATTAATCCAGAGTAGGCAACCGCCCATCTTTTTCAATTTTGAAAATCCCCCCAGACTCAATATTGCAATCCAATTTTTACCCTATATCCACTACTATCCTTTATTTTAAATTAACGGTCGTATCCCTGGATACACCTTTCCGCTAAAAATTTGTCTAACCCTTTCTTAAACATATCTATTGAATCTGCCATCACAACCTTCCCTGGCAATGAATTCCATATCTTGACTGCCCTTACTGTAAAGAACCCCTTCCTTTGCTGGTTGTGAAATTTCCTCTCCTCTAACCTTAGGGGATGACCACGTGTCCTGTGTATGGTCCTTGGGGTAAAAAGTTCCCATGAAAGCTCTCTGTATTGACCCCTAATGTATTTGTACATAGTAATCATATCTCCCCTTAGACGCCTCTTTTCTAAAGTAAACATGCCTAAACTGGCTAACCTTTCCTCATAACTTAATGACTCCATACCCTTTATCAATTTTGTCGCCCTTCTCTGAACCCTATCTAGTTCCAAATTATCTTTTTTATAGAGTGGTGCCCAGAACTGTACTGCATATTCAAGATGAGGTCTTACCAACGATTTATACAGTGGCAAAATTACACTGTCTTCCCTTGCATCTATGCCCCTTTTTATGCATGCCAATACTTTGTTTGCCCTTGCAGCTGCTGCTTGACATTGAGCACTATTGCTAAGTCTACTGTCTACGAGCACTCCCAAATCCTTTTCCATTATAGATTCTCCCAAATTAATTCCATTTAATTTATAGATTGCGTTCTTGTTTTTGATCCCTGAATGCATAACCTTACATTTATCTGTGTTAAACCTCATATTCCATTTAGCCGCCCAATCCTCCAGTTTATTTAAGTCCCTCTGTAGAGAAGCTACATCTTGCTCTGATTTTATTACCTTACAGAGTTTAGTGTCATCTGCAAAAATAGAAACTTTACTCTCTAAACCATCACCAAGGTCATTAATAAATATATTAAAAAGGAGTGGTCCCAGCACGGAACCTTGAGGTACTCCACTTAAGACCTTTGACCAATTAGAAAATGTTCCATTTATCACAACTCTCTGTTCCCTATTCTCTAACCAGTTTTCGATCCAAGTACAAATTTTGATTTCTAGACCCAGTTCCCTTATTTTGTAAACCAACCTCTTGTGTGGCACTGTATCAAAGGCCTTTGCAAAATCTAAGTAGACCACATCTACTGTCCTGCCCTGGTCTAAGTTCCCACTAACTTCCTCGTAGAAACTAATTAGATTAGTTTGACATGACCTATCCCTCACAAATCCATGTTGATTCCCACTAATAATTTTATTGCGTACCAAGTAATCCTGAATACTGTCCCTTAAAATACCTTCCAGTAGTTTCCCCACTATTGATGTCAGGCTTACAGGTCTATAATTCTCTGGTTGTGATCTCGTCCCCTTTTTAAACAACGGTACCACATCTGCTATTCGCCAATCCCTTGGTACTGAGCCTGATGAGATTGAATCTCTGAAAATTAAGAATAGCGGTCTAGCTATTTCCGAGTTTAACTCCATAAGGACCCTTGGGTGTATGCCATCTGGACCTGGAGCTTTATTTATCTTAATATTCTTCAGTCGCCTTTGGACTTCTTCCTCTGACAACCAAGTATTAATTAATGGCATGGTTTTATTTCCATTTTTATGTATTACTCCTGCCATTTGTTCCTCTCTGGTAAATACTGAAGAAAAGAACGTGTTTAATATCTCTGCTTTTTCCTTAGTATCATTTATCAATTCACCCATCTCACTTCTTAGGGGTCCTATATTATCTTTTTTAATCCTTTTGCCATTTATATACTTAAAAAACTTTTTGGGGTTTGTCTTACTTTCTTTTGCAACCTTTCATTTTCTAATTTAGCCAATCTAATTTCCTTTTTGCATGTTTTATTACATTCCTTGTACCTATGGAAGGACTCCTCTGACCCTTCAGACTTAAACAATTTAAATGCACGCTTCTTCCTTTGCGTTTCTTCCCTTACCTTTTTATTTAGCCACATTGGTTTAGACTTAATTCTTTTACATTTATTTCCCATAGGAATGAACTTATACGTGTATGTTTCCAACAACATTTTAAAGACAAAACAGAGTAATGTTCGCACTAGGGAGGAAGCCTGCCTCCATAATATATCAAATGATAATTATATGGTATCACGAGTAGGGAGGGGTGCACCAACAACTCAAATAATGAGTCCAAAAAAGGAAGGGGAGCAGAGAAAGTTGTAGCTCAAAGAGCAAGGGCACTCTGGTTTCCAAAATTTAAATAGTCAGTAGATCATATGTAACAGGGCAAATGCCTTTATTATAACACATGTAAATACTTGGCGAAATATAGAGATAAAAACACATAGAAGGATAGAAAAATAGATTTAAAATAAGTTGACCCTTCAGTAACCACCGCTGGATAAGTTAGTAGTACATCAAGATGTGGTAGGTAATGGGCAAAAATAGAGCTAATGAAATGTAGCCTAGATTATAAATAAGCTATATGATCATAAAGTGAGGTATATATATTATTCTCCAATTTGGTATACATATGGAGATGCTCTAAATCGGTGCAGATTAATAGTGAGCACCTATCCTAGCGTCCCTGATAATGGTCTGGTATAGATTCGCAAGCTGAAAGGAGAGTAATAAGAGATTTAAACATGTGATAATCTCTCAATCCTTTATCAAAGCTGCATGGAGCTCTGCTGCACAGTATACAATGTGGCGATAGACTAATGTCTCAACAGGTTAATATTCATGTTGTGTCATAGAGATCTAAGCAGTAACAGTAGCAGTTCGATAGTTCACCTAATATGTGGTGTCTGTGTGCTACTGCAAATAGATTAATACAGGATTTATGCGTAACACACTATAGAATAATCATATATAACAGCCTTTCAGGAGTATTGTGCTCTGCATAAGAATCCTATTTAAGTGTATCTGTTCTCAGAGCGCACACTCAGTGGGTTGTAATAAACCCCCTGCTAGTAAGATGCGCTGGATTCATATGCATAAGATCTCTCTTAGTTATTACTTTACATGAGTGAGTTAAAACCTGTATTAGAGATATAGATACAGCATTGCTATCAGGTAATATCAGAAGCTGGGAAAGCTAGGAAGCCCAAAAAGGACTATATGTCCGTGGTGGTGGTTACTTCCGGGTGTGACATCAGAGATGATGTCACCTTCCCGACGTACGTTTCGCCTGTAGGCTTTGACAAGGGTTATCCTATTTATAATCTAGGCTACATTTCATTAGCTCTATTTTTGCCCATTACCTACCACATCTTGATGTACTACTAACTTATCCAGCGGTGGTTACTGAAGGGTTAACTTATTTTAAATCTATTTTTCTATCCTTCTATGTGTTTTTATCTCTATATTTCGCCAAGTATTTACATGTGTTATAATAAAGGCATTTGCCCTGTTACATATGATCTACATTTTAAAGACAGCCCACATTTCTTCCGTATTTTTTCCTTCAAAGGCTTTGTCCCAGTCTATGCTCTTTATAGACTCCTTTAGCATATTAAAATTTGCCTTTTTAAAGTTTAAAGTCCTAGTTGATCCCTTATACTGTTGTTTCTGGAAACTAATTTCAAATGAGACCATATTATGATCACTGTTTCCCAAGTGCTTCTTTACTTGAATATTTGATATTACGTCTACATTGTTTGTTATTACTAGGTCCAGTATAGTCCGGTTCCTAGTTGGTTCCTCAACTAATTGGGACATGTAATGGTCTTTTAGCGTGCTCAACCTATTTCCCCTAGCTGTACCGCAGGTCTCAATACTCCAATCAATGTCCGGATAATTAAAATCCCCCATAATTAAAATTTGACCTAGATGTGTAGCCTTTTCAATTTGCTGTAGAAGTTGGGCTTCCTCAATCGTACTAATATCTGGCGGTTTATAGCATATCCCTATCAGAAACTTCTCTGAACTTTTTCCTCCGCTGGATATTTCCACCCACAATGCCTCTATATTATCACCAATATTCTCGTATATAACTTCCTGAATACTTGGTTTTAATTCTGGCTTAATATAAAGACATACTCCTCCTCCCCTTTTATTTACCCTATCCCTCCTGAAGAGAGAATAGCCTTCCAAGTTGACTGCCCAGTCATGTGTATCATCCCACCAGGTCTCCGTAATACCTATAATATCATACTGCTCATTCATTGCTACTAGTTCTAACTCCCCCATTTTACCTGTCAGGCTTCTTGCATTTGCAAGCATACACTTAAGTCTATTGCCTCCCTTAGGTATTTCTTTTTGCTTTAAAAAGGGCTGCTCCTTATCGGCTATGCTTCCCTTTCCCCCCTCTCCACCCCCTTTACTCTTGTTAAATTCCTCCTTACTACTCTCAATGTCTATCCCATAAACACTTGCTTGCCCCTCCCCCCGGAGCCTAGTTTAAAATCTCCTCCAACCTTCTAACCATCCTCTCCCCTAGCACTGCAGCCCCCTCCTCATTCAGGTGCAATCCATCACGACAATAAAGATGGCAACTGACCGAGAAATCAGCCCAGTGCTCTAAGAATCCAAAACCCTCCTTCCTACACCAATCTTTTAGCCACGCATTAACCTCCCTAATCTCCCGCTGCCTCCCTGGACTAGCGCGTGGCACAGGTAGTATTTCCGAAAATACTACCTTGGATGTCCTTGCCTTAAGTTTGCGACCTATGTCCCTAAAATCATCCTTTAGGACACCCCTTCTTCCTCTAACTCGGTCATTGGTGCCAACATGCACCAAAACCGCTGGGTCATTCCCAGCCCCTCCCAACAATCTGTCCACCCGATCCGCAATATGCCGAGCCCGAGCACCTTGGGAGACAACACACTGTTCGGCATGCACGGTCCCGGTAACAGATTGCCCTATCTACCTTCCTAATAATTGAATCCCCTACCACCATAATCTGCCTGGGTCCCTGAGTAACTTTGGTCCCCTCTGTGCTGGAGAGACCATTCCCCTGGTTGCTAGAGGAAGCAGTGTCATCCAACTCTACCAATTCTGAACTGCCTTCCACAGTATCTTCATCCAATCTGGCAAATCTGCTGGGATTGCCTAGCTCAGAACTGGCCTGCCTCTGCCTCCCTCTGCTACCCCTAGTAACTGTTACCCAGCTGCCTACCTGTGCATCCTCCTCTGTCTCTGCTCCACCCTGCTCAGATAACGCATCAACAGTGAGCTGTAAACTCTGCTCCAGGTTGGCAATGTCTCTCAATGTTGCAATGGTCTGCTTTAGATCAGTTACCTGGGCTTCCAAAGAGACCAATTGCTCACATTTCTCACAGAGGTATAAACCTTGGAACACTTGCTCCAAGTGTGCATACATATGACAAGTTATGCATTGAGTGAGATCATCAAGCCTGCTACTACTCATCTTATTATGGCTAACCTAACTTCTTATAGCCTACAGTGAACTTTAGTACTAGCCTTTCCTAGCCACTTACCAGATTAAAACCCCTTCCTGGATTCAACTCCTTACTGGAACCAACTCCACACTTTAAACAAAAACAGCACTTGAAATCAAAAAAGCAGTGAAATCACAAGCTCCATATAGGCTGTTCCAACGGTAGTTCTGCCACTGATGGGAATTCTAAACCATCTAAACCTTATCATTAATAAGGCTGTGATGTCTTTGGATCACAGTGCTTTGAGAGGCTGCATTTACATGAAGGTGTAGTTTTATCTTTAAAGATAAAATACAGTATACAATGTGATGGTAACAACGTTTGGAACAATATAACTTTTCTAGACTGCAGGTTTCTATGACTACTGAGTAATATAAACATTAATATGTACTTATAAATATCCATTTGTGACCATACAGAGGTCAGCTCTGCCCTTGGTCCTTACATATGCAATGATCGTCTGTTCTTGTAGAAGACACCACTGGACATTGGCCAAAATGTTTCTATAATCTGGCTCAGTTTCTTGCTGAATGGCTTGGCTGTAATCAAACCCACAACCTTCCAGTCAGAAGCTTGTGTAGACAATAGGGATATCTGAAACAGTGTACTCAGCTTATTTTCTACCCAGCATCCATTCATTGTGTTGTTCGTACCAGGAGAATCGAAAAGAGATCACACTAATCCTGAATGAAAGAGCGTTGCTTTATTGATCTAAATGGCAGCGGATGTGTAGAATTACTTCTCAATAATAAAAAAACATGAGTTTATAGCTTGGTTCATTAAATTATTCAATGAGAGTTGTTGATAAATAGGATACACCCGTTCCAAACTGCTATGACTATGAAAGAATCAAAGCAGGGGAGATATCACTTCAACAGCATTACATTGTTTCCTGATCAGACTAAACTCTCAACATAAATCCTGGGGGGGGGGGGCTAGATCAAAACAAGTTTTAGTGAACAAAATATATTTTGTATGTCTCTGAATATAATTTTATGTAGTCCAGTGGGTTTGTAGCACGATATGTCCTATTTTTATTAGAAAAATATAGCAACCCAGTCCAGATCTAACATGGCTTCCAGACTGGAGAAGTCTTCATCTGCAACAAAAGTAAATGATTCAAAAAAACAAGCTTTATGCATTATCCAATATGTGAATTAGAATTGTATAGTATAAAAATCATGAAAGAGAAGGTATGTTAGTAAAAAGTCGTATAACTGGTTAAAAGTTATCATTGTCATCTTTACACAAACTAGTATTACTGCTTATAAAACATCAAATAATAATTTGTCTGTGTTTAAATATAAATGTTGTTCTGTGAATGTTGTTTAGTTTCTCTCCCCCAAAAGTACTGTGATAGGCAGGGCCAATGCTGTAATCTCCAGCCACCACTCCTCCACCCTGCGCCCCTATAGAACACTTATCGTGTTCTATAGGGCCTAGTCTTAAGCTACAACAATGACAATATATTAATGGGAAGAGACAGATAGAAAAGTAATTAATGAATAAATTATTTATGCAAAAAATAAATGAAAACTTTAAACTTCTGCTTTCCAAATCTCTTCTACAGCAGCCTTAAGATAAACCCCAAAAGGTCTATCTCTGTGTAGGTTGGGTTGACAACATTTAGCTGTCCAGATCTAGGGGTAAATGTATCATACCCCGGTTTCTTCAACAGCTTAAATTTAAAGCGGCGCTGCCTTGTAAAGGAAAGTTCCCCTTTCTCTTCATGCCTAGGGCCTGATTCATTAAGGGAAGTTAAGCAAAAAATTGAGTAAGTTTTCTGGACAAAACCATGTTGCATTGCATTGGAGGGGGAGGTAAATTTAAAATGTAGGGACAGATTTATAGTTGGGATACAGCATGTCATAGATCAACTTTAAATTTTTAGTGTACAAATAAGCTACCAAGTATTTGTGTGCTGCATGAAAGAACAGCCAGTATTTTCCTTATGTGCAAAATAACAAACTCATTTGCACCCCTTGCATTGTACCATGGTTTTGTCCAGAAAACTTAAGTAAGGAAACTTACTCAATTTTTTGCTTAACTTCCTTAATGAATCAGGCCCCTAGTTCTTACCACACTCAATTTTCTCCCTTAGATTACAATCACTACATCGATAGCCAGATATGCTGTAGACAGATAATAATCACCTGATTATGTTTCAAACTCACAATTTACGTAAGTATGCAAGTTGTTTCACTTTAGGATACAAGCTACTGCAATGAGCCAGTGGGCCTGATTCATTAAGGAAAGTTAAGCAAAAAATTGAGTAAGTTTTACTACTCCAGTTTTCTGGAGAAAACCATGTTACAATGCAAGTGGTGCAAATTAGTTTATTACTTTGCACATAAAGAACATAATATTTGTTTTCATGTAGCACACAAATACTTGATAGCTTATTTGTACACTGAAGTTTAAAGTTGATCTAGCACATGCCCTACCACATTATAAATCTGCCATCACATTTTAAATGTACCTCCTGCTCCAATGGAACATGGTTTTGCCTTACTTACTTATTTTTGCTTAACTTTCCTTAATGAATCAGGCCCACTAAGAATGTCTGCGTCATCTCTCCCCCTCATGATTTCTGAATCAGTTCCTGGGCTTCATATATCAAGTAATAAATGCCAGTTTGTGGCCTTTAGAATGCAGCTAATCCTAGATATCAAAGGATGTACCCAGGGCCGGATTTACCGCTAGGCAACCTAGGCAACTATCTAGTGTCACGGGCACTAGGAGTCTTTACCCAGGTATCACCAGATGATGGACTTACCAGAGCAGTATAGGTGGTAATATGGTACTCTGGTAGCGGGGTGATCACGGAACAGGAGACAGCAGATGGTAAGAGAATGCTCGTGGAAAGTCTATGACTAGCAGCACTGGTAATATATAGATAATTGTACACGAGGAACTGAATGGACAAGGAAACGTGAGGGTAGTCAGTGATCTGCGGATAGCAAGTTGTACCACTGCTATAGTGAGGAGGAATGTACAGAAGTAACGAGGAGGTGATGAGAGTCAGCGGTCTGCGTATAGCAAGTTGTACCGCTGTCTGGGTGAGGGAATGGAATCCAGGTGAAGGTATCCGGGAAGTCAGTGGTCTGCGTTAGCAAGTTGTACCACTGCTATGTGAAAGGATACAGGAAACAGGTGACTCAGGAAACAGGGAACAGTGGTCTGCCTCTAGCAAGTTGTACCACTGAAATATATATGTGAGGAGGAGCACGGGGAGATCAATGCAATGCAGAATATACACGGGCGCACTGAACTTGATCCCACGATGATATGCACAAAATAGTAATAACTGAGCAGCACTGCACAAATATACAAAGTCACAAGAACTATCCAGGCTAAAAGGTAACACAGTCAAATGATGGCAACAGTCTCAGTGGATAGGAAACTCCAGAGGAGGACAACTCAGTCCAGCAAGGTATGCAATACACCAGCGCAGTCAATGATAAGTATGCATACCGTGGTTCAGAAGAGCAGGCTGTCAGAAGAGGTGCAGGGATACCTGAACGGCTGGAGGCCGGCAGGATACGAAGTCCCAGGAGGGTGGAAGCGGTAACCAAGTAGGTGCAGCGCACAGGTAGGTAGACCAGCAAGGATGGAAACAATACTCAGGAAGCAGTAGTATATAGAACTGGACACCTGGAGATCACTGGAGAGTAGAGGTGGTATAGCAGAGATGAAAGCAGCGGAGCGTTGATCCAATGCAGACAGGCGAGTTGACACAGGCAGGAACACTGTAGAAGCACGGAGAGCGGATCAGCTGGCTGTAGACACGAGGAGTACTGGAGGGTTGCGATGAGCAGGGCACTGCAGATACACGGAGGCAGCGGATAGGAATCAGCTGGTGCAGTCACGATGAAACACGGGAGAGTTGAGCTGAGCAGGATATTGTAGATACACGGAGGCAGCGGATAGGAATCAGCTGGTGCAGTCACGATGAAACACAGGAGAGTTGAAGTGAGCTGGAAACTGTAGAGCGCGGAGGCAGCGGATAGGAATCAGCTGGTGCAGTCACGATGAAACACAGGAGAGTTGAAGTGAGCTGGAAACTGTAGAGCGCGGAGGCAGCGGATAGGAATCAGCTGGTGCAGTCACGATGAAACACAGGAGAGTTGAAGTGAGCTGGAAACTGTAGAGCACGGAGGCAGCGGATAGGAATCAGCTGGTGCAGTCACGATGAAACACAGGAGAGTTGAAGTGAGCTGGAAACTGTAGAGCACGGAGGCAACGGATAGGAATCAGCTGGTGCAGTCACGATGAAACACAGGAGAGATGAAGTGAGCTGGAAACTGTAGAGCACGGAGGCAGCGGATAGGAATCAGCTGGTGCAGTCACGATGAAACACAGGAGAGATGAAGTAGTCTGGAAACCAGAAACGAACAACAGGAATCAGCAGGAGCTGAATACACGAGGAAACACAGGAACACCTTCAGAGGCTCATGGGGAATGAGACTCCAAGATCAGGCAATGAGGTATTGACCACAGGTGCTTTAAATAGGGAGTGTTGCCTGATCAGCCAATTAACTAAAAGGAACATGTACTGAAGGTTTGAAAGGGCTGCACATGCGCAGACCCTCAGGATGGTGGACGGCCACGGTTCCTAAACACACGGGAAGTAGCACTCACAGTCCGGTGAGTGACAGTACCCCCCCTTTTAAAGGTGGGCACAGAACACCTGGAACCGGGTTTGTCCGGATACTTGGAATAAAACTTCTTAAGAAGAGCTGGAGCGTTGAGATCTTCAACTTTGATCCATGAACGCTCCTCAGGACCAAAGCCCTTCCAATGAACGAGGAAACGAAGAACTCCTCGCGAAATTTTTGCATCCAATATATGAGTAATCTCAAAGTCTTCCTCCTGATGAATTTGAACTGGCCGAGGTGCTGAAGGAGGGACCGAGAAACGGTTGATGATGAGAGGTTTGAGCAAGGACACATGGAAGGCGTTGGAAATACGAAGATTCTTAGGAAGTAGAAGTTTAAAACAAACTGGATTTATCACTTGAATGATCCTATACGGACCAATAAAACGAGGAGCGAATTTCATAGATGGGACCTTCAAACGAATATTTTTGGTGGATAACCAGACACGATCACCAATCTTCAGTGGTGGAATAGCCCGCCTCTTTTTATCTGCAAAAGACTTATATTTGGCAGATGTCTTCTTTAAACAGGTTTAAATGCGCAGACCTTCAGGATGGTGGACGGCCACGGTTCCTAAACACACGGGAAGTAGCACTCACAGTCCGGTGAGTGACACCTAGGGCCTAGTGGTTCCCAGAGGGCCCAGTCAGGACTGGCGGTGAGTGGGGTAGGCAAGGCGGAGGGGCGCTCCGCTCCGCCTGCCATCCCTCTCTGTCCGCCGACATACTAAAATAAACTGCGTATGGAAACAGACTAAAAGACAAAACAGTCACATGATCGCATGCGCGGCTCCCGACAGTCTCTCCTCCTTTCTGCTCCCACTGAATGTGGAGGAGAGACTGCCGGGACCTGTCGCGCGATCACGTGACTGTTTTTTTTGTAGTCTGTTTCCGGCAACTGTGAGGACTAACCAAGGAGCTGCGTGCTGGAGAAGAAAGAAGACAGGAAGACAAGAAGACCAGAAGACCAGAAAAGAGGAATACAAAAGAGAAAAAGACAGGTAAGTAAAACGGAGGCACATAGGGTGAGGTGATAATGAAGGAGCACAGAGGTGACATAATGAAGGGGCACAGAGGTGATACAGTGAAGAGGCACAGAGATGACATAATGAAGGGGCACAGAGGTGACATAATTAAGGGGCACAGAAGTGACATAACTAAGGGGCATAGAGGTGATACAGTGAAGAGGCACAGAGGTGACATAATGAAGGGGCACAGAGGTGACATAATTAAGGGGCACAGAGGTGATACAGTGAAGAGGCACAGAAGTGACATAACTAAGGGGCACAGAGGTGATACAGTGAAGAGGCACAGAGGTGACATAATAAAGGGGGACAGAGGTGATATAATGAAAGGGCACAGAGGTGATACAGGTACGCCCCCAAAGATGCAAGCCACTCCCCCACCTCCTCCACGCCGCCAAACTATAGGGGTATATGGTAGGTTACAAAACTATAGTGCTATGGATTGTTTCATGGAGGGGGCCCAAAACCAGTATCCTGCCTAGGGCCCCATGAGGTAATAATCCGGCTCTGGATGTACCCCAAGCAGCTCTGATGGGACTATCTGTCACATTCAGAGTTATATGCAATTTACTCCTCACCCCCCGCCGCCACTTACTACTACTGTTATGCCCTTTGCTGTTATTATGACACCTTATATTTTCACCTTGATGCTGTGCATTGTCCTTGCAAGTCTTCTGGTGTTTGACCTTTTACCCAGGTGTCAAGGAAGCCTAGCACCAACACTAGAGAGATGAGTCCAAAATTATATAGCAGTTATACAATAAAAGCAGTAATATTTGCCACTGAAACTGGGAAGAAACAGGCAAAGTGTCACTTCTGCCGTCTGGGCTGCCATCTTAACAATAGTGCTAGGAAAATCAAGCCTGCAATTCACTTTGTTCCACAAAATATTCAATGGTAAAATAATAATTTCTGTGTTGTAATTTGTTCCTACTATATGGAACCTTGGTGCTACTTGTCAAGAGGATCTAATGAGAATTTATCAATTTACTTTAATATATATCATATTTATCTAATAACCAATAGTGAATCCATTGAAGATCTTTCAATGCAATACAAAGTGCATATCCCCTTGTTTCTTTTATTACATTCTGCAACGGCTTTCACATTGTAGACCTGCAATACGCATCATTGTGGCAGAGTTTTTGTTATAAGATGGTGATAAATAGATGATGATGATGATGAGGATGATGATCTAGTTGCAATAACATATCTACCAATAGTCCTGACTATTGGCCACCAAGAGATGCGGTAGTTGCAGTAAAATGGGTATGACCAAATAGGTGTGATTGGGCTCGATCTGGGGATGGTTCGGGTTGATTGGGGCATGGTCTAATTTTTCCAAATTACACAATACAATATTTCCACACAAGAAGGTCCAGCGCTACCAGTAGGCCACACTGGGCATTTGCCTAAGGCACCAAAGCTTAGGGGGGTATATAAAACACTGATCCAGTGATTTTGATGCCCCTTTGGTGCCAGTCACTGACATAAGGAGGAAGTTTCTTACCTGTGAAGCTGCTAGCAGCTGCTCCTCTATGTATATCTATATAGCTCTTGGCTATGAAGTCACAGCCAAGCATCACACTCCCAGTCTGAGGAGTCGAGCATGCCACTTCCAGCCTGCCAAGGTAAGAAGCAGCAGGGCATCGCTTCTGAGTGGGGGTGGGCACCTCCAAGACTAGCACAGCTATAAAGGGTGGAGTAGGACAAGCTGGAATGTGTTCTCTACTTTGCACAAAGATTTTATACTGCTATATGCTATGTTTTTAACCATACTTGCGGACTTTCTTCAGCTCCCTTCCGGGAGCCAGCCAGTGGAGAGGGGCGTGAGGGGGGCGGGACGGTCAAAATCGTGTCATTTTGGCCCCAAACACCGGGAATCGCTGTGTTTGGGATCTAATTCAGCCCACTTCACTAGGAAGTGGGGCACTTCCTAGTGAAGTGGGCAGAATTCGGGAGATTGCCACACTCGCCTGGGAGTCTGGGAGACTCTCGCAAAATGTGGGAGTCTCCCGGACATTCCGGGAGAGTTGGCAAGTATGTTTTTAACATAGGTGGCATGAGCACAAAATTAGAAATAAAATATTCAGATTTGCACTGTGCATCACGTAGATGACCCCTTATCTATCCACAGTTGTTTACAATAATAATACAAATACCTGAGTGTAAATGAGTAATACACAAGTCTCAGTAGCTTAGATGTTTGCAGAGCTGAATACCACCTTGACATTATTTTTTATTCAATTTGATCTCGTCATGCAAGACAACAATGCTTTGACTTCCTATAAACCTGACCTGGAATTGACACGACCTCAGACAGGAAGAGTGAGCTGTCCCTATATAGATCGCTGAAGATAAAGCTGCAGACTTTACAAACATGTCATGTGCAGAGGGAGGTGAAACTAACCTGCCCATGAATATTTCTCTAATGCATGTTGAGCTATATTAAAGGTATAGTCCAGCGGAAAAACAATTCTATGTGAATAGAATATGAACAGGGCATGGCTGGCAAGTTTTAGCCTGTTGGCGAGAGCCCAGCTCAGCAGCCTATTAGGAACATCTTAAAGGAAAATAAATGCTGATGCCCCCCTGCCCCCGAGCACAGGCAGTCCCTGAATATGAAGGGCAGTTATAAATATTGGACCTGAGTCATTAAGGAAAGTAAGGCAAAAAAAGGAGTAAATGTTCTCCAAGACAAACCATGTTACAATGCAAGGGGTGCAAATGAGTTTATTATTTTGCACATAAGATAAATACTGGCTGTTTTTTTCATGTAGCACACAAATACTTGATAGCTTTATTTTTAAACTGAAATTTAAAGTTGATCTAGGACATGCCCTATCCCAACTACAAAACTTTCATCACATTTTAAATTTACCTTCCCCTTCAAAGCAACATGGTTTTGCCCAGGTGCAAAGTTACTCCTTTTTATGTTTTGCTCTCCTTAATGACTCAGGCCCATTGTTTCTGGTAAAAACTGTGCAGAAATTAAGCAAAGAGGCTTCCTTTCACTGCATTATATTTAGGGTCGTGTTTATATGTATTTCTCCAGTTTGCTATGCTTCTACCAAAATGCTTGTACTGAAGCACTGAAAATCAAGACTTAGGGCACACTTGTCAACTTTGTATTGTTGGAGTCTTGGAGAACCCAGAGGGAGGTGAGGTGCGAGGGCGGAATAAAGCAATTTTTTTGCTTATTTTTTTATTACTATTTTTCTTTTTCAACATTAATATTTTGTTAGATTTCATTATATACGCAGATTACTAATTTGATAATATGTTTACAGTGAAAATTTCAGGTTTTGCATTTTGAGGACCAGGATACACTTTAATAAATGTCCCTGTTCCTGAAGCGATCACAGGACCAGCCCACATAGATCTCCCCGTAGAATGCTGATCTTTCCTTCACAGGAATGGTACTGTTTAAAGTAAAGTAATAAGTAATTAAACATACAGAATGCCCTTTACACAATCAGTTGCAGGGCTAGACAGCCTGGGCTGGTGTCCATGCTAAGCGATCAAAGTCAGATTCCCCTTCATCGCCAGCCAATCACAAGTGAATTTTCCACACTGGTATATTGTGGGTTGGCTGGCAGTGACTGGCACTGAGGGCAGTGGGGGTCAATTTGCTTTTTTTTTCATTTTCAACTAATGCAACCTAAATTTGCAGTGATTCGCTACTTATTTTTGCCAAAATCAGTCAAATCGTGGCAACAAAATTTTTGAAGCTTCATAAAACCCTAATTATGAGAAATTTATCTAGTATGAGGTTTAGGACTTTTCTCTTTGGGTCTGTGGAATAAGCTTATAAACCAGGTGATAAGGATGTAAATAGGTTCTCTTATAAGCAGGATCCAAGTGTTGCCTATACCAGTGTTGGCTAACCTGTGGCACTCCAGGTGTTGTGAAACTACAAGTCCCAGCATGCTTTGCCAATATATAGCAGCTTATTGCTGGAAGGGTATGCTGGGACTTGTAGTTTCACAACACCTGGAGTGTCACAGGTTAGCCAACACTGGCCTATATTGTTGCCTATACTGTTGCCCATACAGAGAAGTTATATCTCATCCATTGAAGTTTCTGTGGCTTTTTGAGTGCAGAAAGCAAAGAAGTAAAACAGAATCAGCATGTTGCTTTCTACCTAATGCTTGACTGTTTCTCTAATGCCAATATGACATTTTACAACAAATTCTTCTAAATAATAATTTTCCAAAAATAAGTCACTTTCTGCTTGTAACACAAAATTTGATATATTTTTGTCTGTAGAAGCTAAAAATAGTTAAAAGAAAATTGCAGGGTATAAAGACAAAAAGGGTGCAAATGTGCAATCAACGTAATTTGACTCTATATTTACAAGAAAACCAATCCTTGTAAACGCCAGTGTACAAATTGTTTTTGGGTGTATAAAATTGCATAATTTCAGGACAAAATTCCTCATTTTATGTGTTCCAGGGGCATGGTATTTTGTGTCGTACTGTATATTCTTTGGGTGACTGGGCACAAAATGAACATACCAAAGATAAGAGATAGTGCCTATTTATAATAACGTCAGTGTCAGTAAACATATATGCTTTCTTGCGATATTCCTATGGGACTTTTGATGACCTCCTCCTCAAAGGCATAATTTTAGGTTAAGCAGCTGGCGAGCAGCCTGGTTGGTTTAACGTAATCCGATAAGTATAGCATAGTAACAGCGTGAATGTTAATGTGTATTTTGCAGGGCTGTAAAATGGCATCTCAGAGACTGCTACAATGTACCCTTAAATTAAAGATCTGGAGGAATGCAAGCAATGTCTTTCAAGAGATAGTAGGTAAAGGAGTACAACTACAGTATGATATATGCAATATATATTGTAAGAGAGACTCTGGGAGGTCATGTAGAGTTGGACACAAATATACGGCATTCTAAGTATAATACACTTTTTACGCGCACAAAGCACTAGATACGGTTGTGGCCATGTGAAGACTGAGTCGCATCTTGCATTTACGACTGCTTGTTTCCGCTTGCGATTAAAGTGGCGGTACAGAGGGGCGTGTAAGTGTAGATACAATACATTATGGGCATCTTGGTGCAAGTGCGACTTATTTTGACTGAGACTCAGAAGCACATGCACCTGTCAGGAGACGGCAAGCTTGAAGATGCTCGACCACTTGTGTAAGTTATGAACTAATAATGATGACAATCAGCTGAGATGGGTCCAGGTCTACATACCCATGTATAATGCAGGTTTTTTGTTCTGCCTGCTGACCTATGACCTTTGACGGAGTCCCAGCTTTTTGACATTGGGTTCGACTTTGCGCTCCAAAATGGCTGATAATCTCCAGATTTCATAAACATGTTTAAGACACCCAGGGCCAGTGTAACCTCAAAAAAATCTCTGAATTTCCTTCATGTTTTACTATACGGAAGATGTTCTTTTCAATTTGCTTTCTGTAAATATAGAAATAATATTTCTGTGGCCATAGGTCTTCCAGCAGGACAAAAACATTAAACACTCTTCAAAAAGCACCCAATGGTTCAAGACAAAACGCTGGACTGTTCTGAAGTTGTCAGCAATGAGTCCGGATGACACCTTTATAGAAATTATGTGATTTTTTTATTCTCCCAGAAGGAATTTGGCTTGTTCAGGTGTGTTTTGGCAAATGCCAGTTGGGCTTTCATTTATTTCTCTCCCTTTATCTCTCTCAGCAGGGGAGCCCTCCTGGGCCTCCTACCATATATTCTAAGAATGAGCGGGCTCGGATTCCGCTAATCCGAGCCCACCCGAACAGTGCGGATCCGACGGGATCCGAGCACTGTTCGGGAACTTCCGGGCGCCAAACGAATCCAAACCGAGGCTATGACATCCAAGTCTCGCGTCGGATCTCGCGAGACTCGGATGTCATAAATACTCACCTTGCGGCCGCCATCTTCATTTCGCCTGACATCAGGGAAGAGGGAGGGTGTGTAGGGTAGTGGTGCTCTGTCCTTGCTGAGTCCAGTGGTGCATCAGTCCAGTGCTCTGTCCTTGCTGAGTCCAGTGGTGCATCAGTCCAGTGCTCTGTCCTTGCTGAGTCCAGTGGTGCATCAGTCCAGTGCTCTGTCCTTGCTGAGTCCAGTGGTGCATCAGTCCAGTGCTCTGTCCTTGCTGAGTCCAGTGGTGCTTTTGTCCTGTGCTTTGTTCTGCTAAGTGCATAGTTAATTTAAAAGTATTAAAATATCTTTAAAAAAATGTAAAAAAAAAAAAAAAAAATTATACAAAAATCATTTAAAAAAAATAGATTTTTTTTTTTAAAAAAAGTATAAAAAAAATCTTGCAGTCCAGAAACATTAATACTGCAATCTATAAAAAAATGTTCACTGTTCTTGCAGTCCAGAAACATTAATACTGCAATATATAAAAAAAATTTCACTGTTCTTGCAGTCCAGAAACATTAATACTGCAATATATAAAAAATTGTTCACTGTTCTTGCAGTCCAGAAACATTAATACTGCAATATATAAAAAAATTGTTCACTGTTCTTGCAGTCCAGAAACATTAATACTGCAATCTATTGAAAATTGTTCACTGTTCTTGCAGTCCAGAAACATTAATACTGCAATATATAAAAAATTGTTCACTGTTCTTGCAGTCCAGAAACATTAATACTGCAATATATAAAAAATGGCAACAGTGCCATGGACCTTAATCTTCCTAAAAACATTTCGTACGATAGAAGTGGAAACTGCAAGGTGGCAGGAGATTTGTAACCATGAGACTGTCCATGCTTGGCCATAATCTCCTCAAACAGTTCTCTGGCTTTCTATTTTTTCTCCATGCTCATTGCAGTACACACAGTGTCACAAAACAAGAGAGTGAGTGTCTTTCTATTCAAGCTCGTTTAATGATTCATGTATTGCAAGCACCTGCTAATCACCACAGCTGGGTTTAGTTCCAAAGGTAAGGAACTTGTTTGAAATCTAATTATCTCTATCTGAAAGGTGTCAATAATTTTGTCTGGCCCACTTAAGGATTTTTTTTGTGGAATAAGACTCATATATATATATATATATATATATATATATATATATATATATATGTGTGTGTATGTGTGTTCAATTGCATTTATATGCTCATGGTGACATTGACTTGTTTACACACCAACACTGTGGGGACCTTGGTCGTATATGGGACAAAAATTGAGGTCCCCACAAAGCTTCTCAAGGCTAATCAATGCAGGGGACCTTGCTGATATGCTCGGCATAAAAATCTGGCATGTCCCCGCAAGTCACTTTTGTCAGACCAAAAGTGTGCGTGTGTCCAATGTGGAGGCGAGAGTGTGTGTGCACCACACCACTAGGTTGAGAGGAAGTTCTGCAAGCACTTCACGCACATTGAAATTTGGGGAAAACGAGGGAGAAAAGTCCCCATCCTGCTGACACCAGCCATGCAAGCTGCAATGGAATTTCTCGCAGAGAAGCATGAAGAATATGGAGTGGATATCCAGAATGTCTACATGTTCGCCAGACTAGCTGCCTTGTCACACTTCAGAGGCTCCGATTGCAAATGACTGTTTGCCCGAGAGTGTGGGGCTAACATCCCCACATGCTTTCTTCCACAACGCTTCAAAACTGTCACGGTCGTCTGTATTTCTTGATCCGATTCGGGACCCTTGGGACTAGCTGGAGCAGGACTGAAACAGAACATAGCAGCCTGGATGATCTTCCTGCTCATGTTCTTGCTGATTGTAGAATATAGCAGGGGAATGAGCAGTCTTGAAATATTGACAGGAACAGTGCACTAGTAATGCAGACAGGAACACTGCACTTTGTAATTCTGACAGGAACACTGCACTTTGTAATGCAGTCAGGAACACTGCACTTGTAATGCAGTCAGGAACACTGCACTTGTAATGCAGTCAGGAACACTGCACTTGTAATGCAGTCAGGAACACTGGAGCCAAGAACTATCATCTGGAGAGAAGTGTGTTGTTCTGGCAATGAACAGATCACAGCAGCAGGTTTAAATAGGGTGTCCCTAACAACTATTGGCTGATCAGTTCATGTGATCACAGCTGCTGAATCTGGTTGGTCTGGAATGATCACCTGACTGCATCCAAGATGCCCATGCAGCAGAACAAACAGTGTGTGTTTGTTTACAAACGGAGGTGTGGAGAATGGGAATGTTGCAGACGACCAGTAGGGACCCAGGTAGCCGTGATATGACAGCGGCGGATGGGGTAAGTGCGGCTAAGATCCCGATTTGTGACAAAAAACAGGTTGCCACTCCTCAAAGGTTCGCAACCTAAACAACACAGAACTGGATCAGTTGGCAGACATCCTTGGGCATGGCATCAGGGACACCGGCAGAAATACCACCTCTCAGAAGGTATCCTCCAACTCGCCAAGATAAGCAAACTGTATTTGGCTCTCGAGAGTGGCAGACTGGCTGAATTCATTGATCCGGACGGTAAGTTGGAAATCTTATGTCTGATTTTTACCTTAGTCATTCACATATATGTTTCTTTTCAGAACCGGTCCAGCTACAGAGCGACAGGTCAGATGATGAGCATTCCCCTGTGACAGAGGGACATGTGGTCAAGCATTCGGTCGACACTTCCATGTCAGAAGAACATAGAATCTGTGAACAAAAAAAATGGAAAACCATGGATAAATGAGGACACCAAGCATGTTGAAAGCAAGTGCCTGTGTGGCTTATGTGCCAGCATGGTCAGTGTCTTGCATAAAAATGCTGGAATTCCCTAGTTGCTGATAATTATGGCTTACATAACCAAGGCCGGATTTACCGCTAGGCAACCTAGGCACCTGCCTAGGGCCTAGCGGCTCTCTGGGGGCCCAGATGGGGGGGACAAGGAAGGGAAAAAAAATCGGCCCCTCCCCCGATTCGCGGGGGTGGGGGTGCCGCGAATCGGGGGAGGGGCTGGTGTTAGAGCTAGGGGTATAGGTTGTAGTGGCTAAATCCCCTGCAGCCTAGTTACCTTGGCACATCAATATGACATCACAGTGTCATGTGATCGCAGCTGTCACATGGTACACTGTGTTAGGCGGGCTGCTTGAAGTCTATGGCAGCTGTGCAGGAGCTTCCATCATTTCTGTTCCTGTAAAAAAAAAAAGGTAAGAACAAGAAGGTGTGTGTGTGGCTGCGTGTAGCTGCAGGGCACAGGGGGGGCATGTGTGTGTGTGAAGCTGCAGGGCACAGGGGAGGCATGTGTGTGTGTGTGAAGCTGCAGGGCACAGGGGGGGCATGTGTGTGTGTGAAGCTGCAGGGCACAGGGGGGGCATGTGTGTGTGTGAAGCTGCAGGGCACAGGGGGGGGCATGTGTGTGTGTGTGAAACTGCAGGGCACAGGGGGGCATGTGTGGGTGTGAAGCTGCAGGGCACAGGGGGGGCATGTGTGTGTGTGAAGCTGCAGGGCACAGGGGAGGCATGTGTGTGTGAAGCTGCAGGGCACAGGGGGGGCATGTGTGTGTGTGAAGCTGCAGGGCACAGGGGGGGCATGTGTGTGTGTGTGAAGCTGCAGGGCACAGGGGGGGCATGTGTGTGTGTGAAGCTGCAGGGCACAGGGGGGCATGTGTGGGTGTGAAGCTGCAGGGCACAGGGGGGGCATGTGTGTGTGTGAAGCTGCAGGGCACAGGGGGGCATGTGTGTGTGAGGGGCCAGTGTATTTATATTATTTGGGTGTATGAGGGGCTGTTTGTGGAAGGGAAATAGGTTTATTTTTTAAATGGTTACACTATTAATTTAATGTTGGAGCTGGTTGGAGGGAAATAGGTCTATTAAATGTGTATGCCATTAATTTAATGTTTTGGTTGGAGGGAGGTCTACTTATAAAATGTGGGTGCTATATTGATTTAACACTGGGGCTGGTTGGAGTTTACTAAATTTCGTGTACCCATTTTTTTTTTTCAAATAGGGCCTCCAACATTCCAGGATCCAGACAAGCAGCAGCTGATCTAAAGACACCAGCAGCCACAAGCCGTGAAAGTAACGAGAACAGGTAGGAGAGAGCAGGGCAGTCTGCCAACTCTCCTGAATCTGGTGGGATTTATATTATGAGGTCTGACTTGTTTAAATGTTGCACTATGGGATTCATGGAGAAGACTGACATATTAACATGATTATTGCATTCCAGCGCTTTTTCATTTTTCTGTAGGTAGAGGGCTGCAGTCAGTAACTGTAGTGGCGGACGGTCTGTGACGTGATAGTGATAGGAGACTGCTGTTTTTTCGTGTGTGGGGGGCTGGGGGGGGCGGCATGGGGGGCTGGTGGGGGGGCGGCATGGGGTGGCTGGGGGGGCGTAGGGGAGGCTGGGGGGGGGCCCAAACCAATATCTTGCCTAGGGCACCATGAGGTCTAAATCCGACTCTGTCCATAACTGCCAGAGACTGTAGTAACTTGGAAGGAAGGGTGATTGTTGGGATACATTTGGCAGCATCTTCAGTGCTCAAGACAGCTTAACTTGCTAATGTTTCATGAGCAGTAGTGTTTAAGGTGATGTCAGCATGGAACTCTGAGAGCAAAACATCACCAGCAATGGTAATAGTGGGGGTAGGGTATACTTCAGGACTGTGCATTAATTTGAAGTACAATGCAAAACAGATGAGCATCTGCAGAACAATTGACAGCAGTTTTTAAACAGTAGTGCAGGCAGAAGTTAATGAAATGAGAGTCCAATGAGAACTGCACAGAGCTGGATATCATAGCCGGGTTTGCACTGCTTAAATCGCTCACCACACCTGGCAGTTCAGCTGGGCAAAGAGCACAGGCAATGGACTACTGAGCAGTGTAGGAAGGTGGTACAGTCAGATGAATCAACTTCAC
The DNA here is from genome assembly GCF_038048845.1 of Mixophyes fleayi. NCBI lineage: Eukaryota > Metazoa > Chordata > Amphibia > Anura > Limnodynastidae > Mixophyes > Mixophyes fleayi. The sequence continues at coordinate 111,986,486 of NC_134409.1, forward strand.
CATGTTCTTGTCAAATGAACCAGTGTACGTGTGGTGCCAACCTAAAGAACTCTACAGCCCTCAGGGGCGAACGGAAGATTGTCGGGGGGGGTTTCCTCCCAACCCAAAAAAAAAAAACACCCCCCCGCGAGAGCTGCTCCGTTTCTTCAGCGCTGTCTAAGAAGCGTCCGCGGCGGTGCTGTATACACTACAGCACTGCCGCGGACGCTTCTTTGACAGCGCCGCGGCTGCTGTATAGGACAGTGCAGCTATAGCGGCCACTTAGTTAGGGCAGGGGGGTTTCTGGAGACTCAGAACCCCCCCCTGCGTGCACCACTGGCCCTGTGCTTGTTTTCAACAGTGAAGGGTTATGGTGATTGTGTAATGTTGTGGGGGGCACATTTTTTAGTGCCATGGTTACAGTGCAGTCATTCACTTAGAAGACAGGACAATGCTAATAATTAATGACTTAATGGTACTGAGTGCTCATCCTCACACCATGTTTTAATATTTGTTTCCCGGCGGGCTTGGGCATGGGGGGTGCCTTCCAGTGTGACAATACCCACATCCACAGAGCATTTGTGGTTGCCCAATTGCATTAACATGAAATTGATGTGATAAATATGTTATAGTCTTCTCTGTCACCAGATCTGAGCCCAATCCAGCATTATTCTGGAGCACCATCAATCAGTCATCAGTTGAGTGACTTTCTTGTGAAAAAATGGTGCAGTATCGCTCCTCAATGCCATGGCGTGTACTGGCCTTTATGTATTTACCAATACAGTCTATTATCTGGCAGTATGTTTTAGTGCATGGGAAATACGTCATTCTGCATTTAAACATTTAAAATGAGTTAACATTTTAGAAACTCACTGGTGGGTATTTGATGCATTTTTCATGCATTTTTATTAACATGTGAAAATTGCAAAAAAAAATAAAAAAATGTCTGAACAAACCCTTAAGTTACTGAGCAGGAATATATAAAATTATATCACTCCAAAGCACTTAATTCAGATGAGACAACCAGGGGCACATAAAGCTAAATAATTTCAATCTCTTGAACCAGCTTAATTCTGATTTTGGGCCTAATTCATCAAAGCACATATGTGACGATTTTGAGCGTTTTGTACGCAAAATCACACTGCGCATGCCCAGAACCGATCCATACGCCAGTAAATGCAGCCATGTCAGCTCCTACAATTTCGGGGACTGAACACAGCGGGGAAGGGGCATTTTGCTGTAGTCAATTTACAGTAACAGCATGTCCAACTCAAGCTCTGGGCATCGCAAAGTTACTTGTTTTTCTGCCGTATCTCAGGACTTACACAGGGCTAGTCTAAGTCCTGATTACTAGTGATGACAGTCTAGTATGCATGATATAACATGTTAGCAAACAGGATCAACTGTAAAAAAAATATTTTATGTATTAAGAACATCCTAATAAATGTATTTAATGGGAAAAAATGAAAAATATTTTTTTTTACTATTTTATCATTTATGCCTTTATTATTGATATTAATCATATTTTTTTCTGTGCGAACGTATATTCCACATAGGCATTGGACGTATGCAGTGTCTTGTGTTGTAGAGCAGAACAGACCTGCCCCCGATTTCATCAGCGCACGTTTCTTCAGAACAGTTCCTACCTGAATTCGGGCGTTTTAAAACAAACGCAGGTTGCTCTCAGTATGTGAGCCTTGATGAACCAGGCCCTTTTAGACTGCTTGGCATTCAGTATAGTACAGACAGTGCAGTCCTCATAATAATCAGTAGATCACCATTTTCAGGACTGTTCATGCTACTTCCTCTCTGCGAAAACAGCACAAGGCAACAATACTCCAAGTGGCTCTATAAACTAATAACATTTTAAGTAAATTTAAATATTCAACTAAATTAGTCCACCAAAGCAGAATACACAAAGCCAAAAAAATATATCATTGATTCAGTGAAATCCAGTGACCATTAAGAGATGACGAAGAGACCAAGGGGTATATTTACTAAATTGCGGGTTTGAAAAAGTGGAGATGCTGCCTATAGCAACCAATCAGATTCTAGCTGTTATTTTGTAGAATGTACTAAATAAATGATATCTAAAATCTGATTGGTTGCTATAGGCAACATCTCAACTTTTTGAAACCTGCAGTTTAGTAAATATACCAAACGGCAAACGCAGGATTTGTAGAGGGGGGTTTCCACGCTACGCCGCCAGTGGGCATGACCAGCATGCATGGGCGCGTGACTATAATTTTAGACAGTGCTTGGCTGCTCTCCAATTCTTCCTATCCACATCATATACACAGGCAATTCCTATCCCAATCATAGACACGGGGCAAGCCACCTCAAGCATACAATGCCCCACGCTGGGAGGTGGTTTCCAAACACAAGAACCCCCCCCCCTCGGTTTGCCTATGCTCATGTGATCAAGAGACCTATATACTTGGTTTTAGTCCTTTATAAAATCTAAAGGAATCTTTACAAAGTTTAGATATAATAATTCATACCTAAATATATTTAGCTATAAAAAATACTTTTGTTTTTATTAAACATATAATAGAAAGAAAATCAAAATACACTGTGAAGATGATCCCAATTGTAAAGTGCTACGGAATCTGCTGGCACTATATAAATAAATGTTAATGATGATGATGATTTGAAATCCATAAAAGGCAGGAAGGTGGTTTCCACCTTATGCAGTATTAGATAAGTAATATAATAAATGTCAAAGACTTTATAAACGCATACGAGCAGGCAGAGCTGGCCTTGTGCCAGGCACTCTTTACAAGAGGGTATGACGGACCATTCTTGTCTTTCTTTCTGGTGCCAGCTTTATACTTAGAATTTTATCAACCAACAACAAAATTTGTGCAAACCTCCAATATAGTGAATTATTTTTCTAGCTACTAAATGTTTGAACTCAAGAAGAATTGGGTTAAAAGTGGTTAGAAGTCTTTATGCAAAAACTGTGGGTTGGTAAGTTCACAGAACACCACAGATCTTAATGAAGCGTGTACTGTTTTCACAACAACTGCACAAATTAGCCTGCGTTCTTTGGTGATTAAAAGCAGATAGTTTTGTTTCGGACTTGGCTCTGCTAAGATAGATCTCATCACTCACTGTTTAAGCTTCTTCTAAGGAATAAATCTCATTCACTGAGTGGAATCTTGTGCAAATAAAAGCCACGTTCTTCACACAGTGTATAGACTGGAAAGTTCTTTGAATCAATAATGGAGAATGGCATTTTGTGCTGAGTGTTTCATGTTAATTAGAAATTACCTTGAAAACTGTATTTTTTTAGAAATGTGTGTTCAATAAATGGTAGCAGGAAAGTATGTTTGCTAAAGAGACCCACTACATTTAATACAGATTGTCATATATTAAAAAGCAACTAATAACATTTAAATATTATATTTATCACATAACTGAAGATATTTGGAACTAAGGGCCTGATTCATTAAGGATCTTAAATGAGGAGGATCCTTATTTCAGTCTCCTGGACAAAACCATGTTACAATGCAAGGGGTGCAAATGAGTGTTTTGTTTTTCACATTAGTTAAATACTGACTGATTTTTCAGGTAGCACACAAATACTTGATAGCTTATTTGTACAATGAAATTTAAAGTTGATATTTGTGTGCTACATGAAAAAACAGTCAGAATTGAACTTATGTGCAAAACAGAACACTCATTTGCACCCCTTGCATTGTAACATGGTTTTGTCCAGGAGACTGAAATAAGGATACTCTTCATTTAAGATCCTTAATGAATCAGGCCCTAAGTTGTGATTATGGGGGAAGATTTTTCTCCACGCATGGCATGCTCTCTATATGTAACTCTCTTAAACGGTACTGCAGGCAGTGTCAGGTAGCCAGAAAATACCTTTCACATGGCTACATAGGAAATGTTAATAGAATTTAAAACATCTCAATGTTTGTCAAGGCCGGGGACTTTTATATTTGTGACCGTCGTTAGTATCTCTTTTTTTTCCCCTTGTGATGAGAATGCCCAAACTGAGGTTCAAATGGCTGAATATGTCTGTGCGTGTGGCCAAGCTGAGACAAAAATGATGATCAACACTTTGACCAAACAGCAAAGTCAGTCTAGGTGTGGCCAGTTTTTCCTGAGCAGATATAAAAAGGTTTAGGCTAGATGACTTATGCCGGACACCTAATTATACAGGTAAAACAATGGAGAGGAGCGTATGGGGTATGGCAAATAATCATTTTGCAAGTACTTATATACAGTTTGAGGGCAACAATAATGAATAAAGCCATGTAAGAGCACAGGACTTTTCCATGCTATCATTATAGTGCAGGGCCGTAATTAGGATGATGCAGCATGTGCCACCGGCCAGGGCTCAAGTCTGAAGAGGGCACCTGCCCAGATGTGAGTGAAGAGTGGTTCAGCAGTAGGTCTGTTTATTAATGGGAATTCAATGTTGGAGACACTGTACCTAATTGTGCTCCACATGTCCTCATCTATCGGTGGCCCCAGGGCCCTCTCTCACTCAAGGTCATGTCCCAGTGAAGATTCTGCAGTAGTAGTCCAGAGTAGATGACAATGGAAACCAATCATACTTTTCTTGTTGGAATTATACAAACACATGTGCTCAAATGGAGTAAGGTTGCTGAACAGCTGCTATCTAGGCAATGACTGTAAGGACATATTTGTGAGTATTTAAAGACTTTGGATTGAGTTATACTATATTATACTATGTTTCCATGATAGAATCCAAGGACCTCCAGCCCACTCCATAAATAAAGTCACCTAGGTTCCCCATTAATTCTCCGCCAGGGATCCTGATTTTTCCACCTTTTTCCCATACTGAGGTTATTGGAGAAGGTGTTGTAGTTAGCTTATAATTCCCGATAGCTTTATAGTCAGAAAGCTCTAGGAAATATCAATAACTGACATAGAGAGTCTAAGATTGAGGCTAATAAAGTTATCTTGGAAGCCTCAATATGAAGATATCTGGAAAAGAATGGGGTGATTGCAGAGTACTTGCTGACATAGGGGGGTTGCATAATAATATTTGTTATGTCCAAAAGTCCCACAAAATCAGGTAATTTTTATGAAAGGACCCGCTCCACTTCACATTAGTAATACACTCCTAGGGGTAGATTTATGAATCTTTTTAAAAAGGTAAATAGTGGAGGTGTTGCTCATAGCAACCAGATTCTAGCTGTCATGTAGTCATCACATTCTAGAAGATGATAGTTAGAATCTGATTGGTTACCATGTGCAACCCCTCCACTTTTCCATTTTAGAGGGTTTGATAAATCTACCCCTTAGCCTGGGATTACTGACACTCAATATCTACCAGGACATCAGCTACTTCTATCCATGGACCATGAGGGTTGAATCATTAGAAAAGAGTAAGGCATGGAAGATTGTTTGCATGAAATCCTAGACTGATATATTTTAGAAGTCACTTCAAAATACTTATCCATAAAGTCTCGGTAAGTCTTTATCTTAAATTAACAGAGGGGGATCGTAGTGACCCAGATTGATAACAATAATAGTGGAAAATCCTCCCTAGGATCATAAGAAGGGATACTAACTTTCTCTACCAAGAGGTCCTAGGATGAGGTCTTATGCCTCCAATTTGGAGGGTAACGGAAAGAATCCATACATAAACTCAGGCACCATTCACCTGCTGTTTCTGTTGCAGTTGACTTTTATGGTGGTAATGACTTCATCGTCAAACTACAGGTTAGTCCAATCCTGAGAACATTCTAATGCTCTCATTAGCTACTGGTTAGCCGATCAGTCTAGTCCTACAAATGTCCTAATGTTTTGATCGTCTTCTCCTTTAGTCATGGAGCATACATTGTTCTTAAAGGCACTTTAACCATATCAATGATACTTTGTCTCTGAAATATGGCAACATCCTGAGAGCAAGTAAAGTATAAATATTTCCTGATTAAATTCAATTAAATAATTCAGTGTCCTTTTATTTTATATAATTTGGCTGATTTTCAAAAGGCAATTTTTAAGCTTTTCTGTTTCCACAGCTACTTAAGAAATGTAATTTGAAACAATAGACACCCCTATTCATGAGTGTAGCCTATAAATTCCACAGATAGCACTGAAACACTTTGTGCCAATTATGCATGTGGTATTGGTTCCAATTTGATAGGTTGTAATGTCATAATTATTGAAGCAGCACCACTTTGAGTAGGTGATGGGTGATCTTAAGTCATTGAGATTATGACTACATCTCCTGAAATTAAACTTTATCAATAATTACTGCATTTACTGCATATGAAAGCTTACATACAATGCCACGTATATTCAGCACATAGAAGGTCTGCCTACTCGTCCTCCTCCTGTGACAGGTGCTTTTGATAACTTTTTTTTGCTGCAAATAAGTGTACTATAGCTTCCTGAATGTAGCTAAATAATAGACTACTTGTTACTAAGTAATTTGTGGAGAAGTGAAGAAAAAAAGTTTCCTCAACAGGTATAGTCTACCAAATTGTAGGTATAAATTATTATATTGTTCTATATATGTTTAAAATAAAAAATAAGGTGATTACTATACCTGAATGAAGTTAAAACAGAATTTCTTGCAAACCTGATTTTGTGATGGAACAGACCACCCTGTCGATACAATCTTCGAGTTCCACTTTTCCTTCCACGCAATGGCCACTATGCACTAGAGATGTTCACTGATTCCCGTGTTTTGGTTTTGGATCTGGATTAACTTTGTGTTTTGGTTTTGGCAAAACCGCCCTCGCTTGTTTTGGCTTTGAATCCCTATTTTTTTTTGCTAAAATCACATGATTTGGCTCTTTTTTTGTTCCTACATTATTATTAACCTCAATAACATTACTTTCCAGTCATTTACAGTCAATTTTTGTCAAGTGACAAGAACACTGCTACCCCTGTTTCTGTGTGAGCAATGGCGCTGGATCTCCTGGGGAAGAAGGTACTTATGGAATCCAAAACCCACGAGATCCAGCAACGCAACAATGACATTTTGTCTTGATTCAGATGCGGATCCCCTAAGTTCGGGTGGGTTCGGTTTTCAGAACACCGAGCCGGAGCATCTCTACCCTGCACTGCATTTGTGACTTCCGCATCCCACATTTCACAGAACATAAGTCGAAATTCCACCACAGGAATGTGTAAAATTCCAAGTACGAATAGGGATTAAGGCTTTTGAACATTTTGCTTATCTTTAGTGTACACATATCGATCTATACATTTTTTATTCTTGGCAATGTGAGAAGCAGATGAAGAAATGGATTCCCAGGGATAAATGTATCAAATACTTTGCATGGTAAATTTAAAGCGGCAATGGCTTTAAATCTATTGCTGCTTTAAATTTACCATGCAAAGTCGCCGGATATCGGTGTTTTGCAAAAATCGCTATTTGATACATTTACCCCCCCCCCCCCAATGTTACTTGGAACACTGCAATGCTCAAATATAGCGACACATTTCTTTATAACATTTTTTATGGATATAATAGAATGTACCTTTGAGCAATATGAACAACCAGAATTATCCATGAATTATTGTACCAACCCAGATGTACTAATTGTTTCTTGGCCACACAACCATGTATAAAGTATGTAAATAAATTAAATTGTCTTTCTGTCACTAACTAGTTCAGGATCATTTACAGTTTACATTGTTACCTTGAAAGGGCAGCTATCAGAACTAATCCACCCTTCAAGGCTTTTCCTCAGGATAATGACTTTCAATGATTCATCTGTGGAGTCCCAGCCCTTCCTTATTCGCACAAAATATCCCACTCCCTGCTATATTTCTAGGTCAGGCTCGTGCCACACATGTGATTTCCTTCTGGCTGTGGGACAAGATGATGAAGGCCAGGGGTCAAGCTTCCCTCTCCTGGGCTGGGGATGTTGCTAGTGGGTCATTTCATACGCAACTAATAGGATGTTATCAAATCAATGATTATTTTAAATAGTTTGGGTGCATCTTCTTTCCCTACAGGGTGTCCTCACTATCTGCTCCTAGGCGGAGTGCTTGCTACAAAGTAACAGGGACTTTTGTGGTTAGTGGGAACCTGTTATCACAAACACATCCTGTCATGTTATCAGTCACATTAATTATTGTCTAACTCTGGCTAAGAAATGCTCCATAAGCATTAATGAACTTGTCGAGGGCTGGAACCCGTAAGGAAATACAATTCACAGATGCTGAAGAAATCCTTGAGGATTTTGGCACAGATCACATTGGCTGTCAAACAAGAGGATAATCCAAGGAACTCATATTGACACAAGCATTATGCAAGAAATATATTGTTGCTGCCGTTTCGCCTTTATTTAATCTGCATATTGATCAGGAAGAGAGTGTCACAGTTAAAATATTAAGTTAGCACGAAATGTGTCAGCTTCACTTTGTTCTCTAAGGCAGAAATGGGTAACCTTATGTTTCAGGGCATAGTAGTATATTAGTGCTCATTGGCTCTTCCCCATGCGGTTAGATAAACATTCTGGGCTTGATTTATGTTTGGACGCAACCTACACGCAAAAAAGAACACAGAACTTGTGTGTAGTTCCGAAGATATTCAAATCCAAGTGTATCTCAAGATATTATTATTATTATTATTAATTTTTATTTATAGGGCGCCACTAGGTGTCCGTAGCGCCGTACAGGGACAAACGAAATTACAATACGAGGTGAGACAGCACAGTACAGTAAACAATAAGCACAGTAACTCAGTGAGCTCAAAGCACAGCTAGAGGGTCGGGGGAGGGGAGAGGGGAAGGTTCGCCTACGACGGAGTCCAAGAGGGAGGGCACGGATGACTGGGAGACCCCCAGAGGGGAGAGGAGGGAGCGAGAGGGGACGGGGGGAAGAGGGTCCTCAAGGAGGAGGGCTAGGTAGCTGGAGAGCAGAGTTAAAAGTGGTGAAGACAGGAGGAGAGATGACCCTGCTCAAAGGAGTGTACAATCTAAGCGGTGGGGTAGACAGACAGAGAGACACGGGGGAGAGAGGGAGAGATGGAGGAACGGAGGATGAGGATAAGGGAAGGGGAAAGAATGGAAGAGGCAGAAGAAAAGGTAGGAAGTTAAGTGGGTAGGAAGTTAAGATATGTTTTGATTTGAATGTGGGTGTAAGTTTGCTCTACCTAAATGTTACTTACCGTATGTAGACAGATACAACAGACTGCGGTATACGCACAAGCATATGTGTAATATAAGGTCATATCAGGATGCATTAAAAAAAATTATATCTGTACAGCACTGCGGAATTAGTGGCGCTATATAAACAGCTGCTGATGATGCAATAACAGATTAAAATCATTTATTCATGTCAAAAAATGCTTTATTCTTTGAGTAAAACATTTTTTTAATGTATAAAAGTTTTTTTAAAAAAAATTTAAATAAATTTTCATTTTTACCACTTTATCTTGATCACGCTAGTTTAGGAAAGCGGTATCAAAATGGCTTTACTATTAAAACAGAAATAATCCATAAATATTTTTGTTTAAATGTAGACACAACACTAAATGTAGCAGAGTGTGTTTTTCAGCATAGTAAGATATCAGACTTGTCACATAGCATTTTTACTTTGTATAGCAATACAAGCTTCCCACATGGAAGGACTCTATTCCCCTGCTCTGCTCCAGAGAAGCTACAGAGGTGAAGCAGTCAGGCAGGAATGTAAGCTACAAGGTAGGCAGGCCTTTAGTCAGCGACACTATACCTTTATTCGTGCCTCTCGCTCTTCAGTGTTGTGGTACCACAAATTTTCCCAATGTGACCTTCATGCCCAAGTCCGCCACTGCCCCATGTAGGGTTTTTTTCACTTAAACTTGCCCACAGATAAAGGTCACGCTCCTCCTTGCTGGCCATGCCCCCTATCCTGGGGAAGGGGGGGGGGGGGTGGAGGACACCATCATCATCAGTTATTTATATAGCGCCACTAATTCCACAGCGCTGTACAGAGAACTCATTCACATCAGTCCCTGCCCCATTGGAGCTTAGTCTAAATTTCCTACATACACACAGACAGAGAGAGAGACTAGGGTCAATTTTTTGATAGCAACCAATTAACCTACCAGTATGTTTTTGGACTGTGGGAGGAAACCGGAGCACCTGGAGGAAACTCACGCAAACACAGGGAGAACATACAAACTCCTCACAGGTAAGGCCATGGTCGGGAATTGAACTCATGATCCCAGTGCTGTGAGGCAGAAGTGCTAACCACTAGGCCACTGTGCTGCCCGAAATGGCTCCACTTTACACCTCCGCATAGACAACAGAAATATACAAACACTTGTAATTTCAAGTTTATTTTGACAGTGATGGTGCTGATGAATCCTGTAAACTCTGGGAAAAGTGGGAAACAAAGGTGTAGACAGTGAGCTGGAACTGGATGTACTAGATAAACTGAACGATGTTAATAATGTAGAAAAAAAAATGCAAATTCACAGCACAGGTTCAATAGATGACACTGACATCTTCTTCAACAATGAGGCCACAGGCTTGGGACTGTTCAAGCAACTCCATGAGGCCTTAATGCAATCCTCGGTTGCATCAAACTGGAATTCAGTGATAAAAAGAATAGTCCCTTTCATTACAAGCACTTGGCAAGTTTAAAGCTGGCTTGTTCTTAATCAAGTCTCGTACACTGACAATATTTGTTTTATAGGGAGAGTGTGGTGGTGAAGGGGGAGAGTCACTTGCTTCAAATAAAATCCTTTTAATGCTTCTAGAATCCTGTTAAAACACACTGTTCATTGAAGTACAAAGAAAATGATTTCAGCGAGCTGAAATATGCAGTCACCTACAAAAGTGTAGTGCTTTTACATTGGTGAATGTCTTTTAAATAGCTCTCTTATGTGAGTATGGTTTAAACAGATTTTGTCCCTTTTTTGTGCAGCTGTATAATCAAGTATTCAGATTTTTTTTCGTTTTTTTTTATTCAATGACAAATAATTGGAAGATAAATTCATCAACATGAGAGTTTTAATTGTTGGTTAGCGGAGTTTTAGGAATATAGTACAGACTTGTAAGGTTCTGCTCTTAAACTGTCAGAGCCCCGAAGCACTAAACAGTCTCCAAGTATTAATGCAATAAAATGCTTTAATCGAAACTGTTAGCGAAGGACTGAAAATATTGTACAATAAACCAGTTTAAATATGTGAGTCATTGGAAAAATGGCTCTTACTATAATAAACAATTGGAGCCTGATTCAGAGTGAGCCCGTTTGTGTAGCATATATTTGCGTATTGCGCACTAAACATGCTCAGAAAGTGGACGTACGCAGCTGCGGCTATTCACACCTGTGACTTTTTGCCACTTATGACTCCTTACCCCTGAAAAGATGTGACAGGGGAGGGAAGGGGTGTTATAATTTAGACGATGTACAGTAAGAGCATGTTTGAGCAATTGCGTACGGATTCAGACTGGGACACCAGAAAATAAGTTTTAATTTGTGGGTGGTCAGGGGCAGATGATTTGCAGACACTTATTGAGATGTTAGGAGTTGCTCGGCCATAGAATAAGATTTGCTGTGCATGGTGGAGCAAAGATAAAAAAATATGTTTCTTTGGACATGTTAGGAAGTTGCTTCTCATTAGCTATTAGTTATATGAATAACTTATTCAAGCTTAACTGATGCCTCATAGCAATTTAATTTGCAACATCTAAAATAAAAGATTAGGGGGCATATTTAATAAAGCACGATAGTGCTTTTAACGGGTCATTAAGGTGTCCTCCGCAAATTTATTAAGGGTGCATCGCAGCAGATATCATGGATATCTGCTGCTTTGCATTCCTCTTCATTTTTGGGAGCAGTCACCATTCAACAGAATGGTGACTGCTCCTGGCCGCAATCTAACAAGTCCCGAAAAAACATTTTTTTCGGGAACTTGTCATGTTAATGTACGCTGGCGTACATCATCGGAATTGAAGAAATCTAATGCTGTCACCTCTGCTCCGAAGAGCAGAGCTGGACAGCGCATGTGTGGAGGGATCACATGATCCCTCCCTGTCACTCAGCGCGCTCTCTCTGCAACGACAGAGAGAGGATCTGTGTGTGCATGTCCAGTTCTTGGAACTGGACATGCGCAATTGAAGAGTGAAGAGAAGACACATGTAAAAGTGACACATGTAAATACAGTCCCAATATCTCTTCACCTTCATGATTATTGTAAAATATATGTTATGCTAAACTGAGCAGCATTTTAGAAGAAGACAAAAAAATTTAAATGAATGAAAAAGTCAGCTAGTAGATCAGTATTTTGAAACAAGCAATAAGTGTTACTTATTTATCCAATATGGTGTGTGTCATCTTTATTATGACAAATACCCAGGCAATGTTAGACTATGCAGCCAGCTCTGTGTGGTCCACTTCGTTAATCCATGTAACAGCACACAACTTCCCCATCTGCCTGAGTCTAGGTCTTGTCACAACTTGTTTTATTTGTATCTAAGCTCCCTTGAAAGGTTTATGTTTACTAAGTATTCAATATTTCCAATGCTCCACTTTAAAATGTGCTCAACCTTAAGATGTATTTCTTAAATTGATAATTAAATTTCACACAGTGGCTAATACCTAAATGGCATGTTATAAAAGTGTTACTAGTGTCTTAAAAGCAAAATGTCACTCGTGTCTTCCAGTGCAACATGGATTGCCGAAAATGGCAAAATACCCTTTAGTTGTCGCTGCCTAGCAACCAGCAAGAGGCCAGCAGTGCACGAGGAAGGATACTAGTTGCTGTTCCCTAGCAACCAGCAAGAAGCCAGCAGTGCACGAGGAAGGATACTAGTTGCTGTTACCTGGCAACCAGCAAGAAGGCAGGAGGGCACGAGGAAGGATACTAGTTGCTGTTACTAGCAACCAGCAAGAAGCCAGTAGTGCACGAGGAAGGATACTAGTTGCTGTTACCTGGCAACCAGCAAGAAGCCAGCAGTGCACGAGGAAGGATACTAGTTGCTGTTACCTGGCAACCAGCAAGAAGCCAGCAGTGCACGAGGAAGGATACTAGTTGCTGTTACCTGGCAACCAGCAAGTAGCCAGCAGTGCACGAGGAAGGATACTAGTTGGTGTTACCTGGCAACCAGCAAGAAGCCAGCAGTGCACGAGGAAGGATACTAGTTGCTGTTACCTGGCAACCAGCTTGTCAAACAGCGGCAAAAGTTTAACAAAAATCCCCTTTAGTTGTCACTGCCTAGCAACTAACAAGAAGCCAGCAGTGCATGAGGTAGGATGCTAGTTGCTGTTACCTGGCAACCAGCAAGAAGCCAGCAGTGCATGAGGTAGGATACTAGTTGCTGTTACCTGGCAACCAGCAAGAAGCCAGCAGTGCATGAGGTAGGATACTAGTTGCTGTTACCTGGCAACCAGCAAGAAGCCAGCAGTGCACGAGGAAGGATACTAGTTGCTGTTACCTGGCAACCAGCAAGAAGCCAGCAGTGCATGAGGTAGGATACTAGTTGCTGTTACCTGGCAACCAGCAAGAAGCCAGCAGTGCACGAGGAAGGATACTAGTTGGTGTTACCTGGCAACCAGCAAGAAGCCAGCAGTGCACGAGGAAGGATACTAGTTGGTGTTACCTGGCAACCAGCAAGAAGCCAGCAGTGCACGAGGAAGGATACTAGTTGCTGTTACCTGGCAACCAGCAAGAAGCCAGCAGTGCACGAGGAAGGATACTAGTTGCTGTTACCTGGCAACCAGCAAGAAGCCAGCAGTGCATGAGGTAGGATGCTAGTTGCTGTTACCTGGCAACCAGCTTAACGAACAGCAGCGGCACCGCTTGTATTAACTAAGGGTGACATTTTTATTGATATGTTTTCCTTTCAGATATGTACAATAAATGACTTGTCAACTATTTTGCCATTTTCTGAAAGCTTTCAGGTAGCACTGATTTGAGTGTATGAAGAGCTTTCAGTCCGTGACCACAACTCAAAATCTTCAGCCTCAGGGACACCTGCATGTTACAAAAAACTTATCTTAATGTTATATTTGTTAGAGGACAGATATGAAATAGGAATTTGTAAGTAATATCCTTAGACCTCAAATAGTTTGCCTGAAGATTGCATTTGCCTTTTTTTGCTTTGTAAACTTTGTTTGAAAAATTTAAAAATATAAATAAAAGAAAACAACAAATTACAATATGTTGTGCCTACCAGAAATGGGAATACCATTGTGGAGTAGCAAAGTACACATTATGCTGTTTATTACTTTGAAGTGGGGTTAGTTTATGTTCTCTTTCTTCTACAACACTTCTCTCTTAACTTGACTCATATCTCATTTTTTCATGATGCTGTAAGCTGCTTGGAATCCACAACCACTCACACCAAGTACCTAAAAGTGTCGATTAAGAAGCATTTTGTGACCTACGCAGGGAACATGATGTATTGTGGACAGAAATAGAGACTGTGGTGAATGTATTTAAATCTAGAATGCCATTTGACAAAACTGAAAGACTGCATCCATAATTTGCTATAAAATTGTGTGGGTGGGCCTGGGAAAGCGTGAGGGATTTTATGTCAATCTACTCTGCCAAATAGTTTTTCGCTCCCAAACACAGGGAGCTAAGGATACAACACATAAAAAGTATATCATAGCTAAACTGTGGGGGCATTTAGAGGTATTGTAGAATGGGAAATAGATCTGGGACCTTATGATTGCTGCAATGTCGTTGTCAGTGTGAGCAAAATTCATAATTGGTTAATGAAATCAGACAGCAGAGTCACCAAGAATTGTATGACCATAAAACAAATCTACCACTATAGCTGTTGGATAGGAGACGTATGTAATATAATTTTCCAACCTGCTGCACCAAGGTTTCCTGTTTTGGTTTAATTAACTTTTCTGGGAGCTTCATTCTCTTCTACAAAGGATGAGAGACCCCTCTCTGGGCCCAGAACCTAAAATGGATCGATCATAACACAATATATCTAGTCACAATAGCTGGGTTTCTTACGAACTCCTTGAAAACCATAACCTACCATGAACCCTTACTATTATCCACGTACAGCTGTTTTGCCATCACTAACCAATGGCTTATACAAGGTATAGGAGACTTTTAAAACAATATTCTGCAGCCGGAGAAACTGAGCTTAGATTCCAATGTTTACATAACCTAAATGTACAGCTCCGCAGGAAGGCAGACCAAACCCTCCAGAGAGGGAGCTATTAAACCTCGCATTGAGAAAAAGTAATTCCTTCCTCAACTTATACATAGCATTGGATTAATTCCCTGAATCTAGTATGTTTATTGCTTATTATACTTACAAATACCATTCCTTTCAATAAAGGCATCCAACCTGTTTTTAAATGCACATAGTGAATCCGCCAATTGTGATGTCCCATAGCATAAATGCAGCAATTTGAAGCTTGAGTAGTGACGTGTATTCTAGTGTGGGGAAAACTGCATTCCCCATAATCAATAATGTGTCACTACTTGTGTAGCAGAACTGCACGTGTCCCACCTGCAATAAAGATCTTATAACCACATGCTGAATATTTGTTAAGAATTACCATCATGTCCTCTTTAAAATGTCTGCATAATGTATGTGTGGCTGGATCACTTGGAAATAACTTATTGTATAAGTTTATTTCAATTAGTGGCACAGTACACCGCTGTATATCATTGCAAATGCACTGATTTTTGTATTGGAAATGTGTTGATTTCTGAGACAGTATACCTGGTTGGAGGAAATTTGTGTTTGCAACTTTTTTAAAGGAAGTACTATGCTAATTAGATCTTTTTCATCTGAGTGACCAACACATCTTATTGACTTGAATGCACAGGAGAGGGTCGTTAGCCTTTCACCGTGTCTTGGAGATAGGAAATCTAGTTGAATAATGTAACAGCAAGTAATTTAGGAAATCATGTGAATTTTGTGAAGTTTAAATTGCGTTAAATCTAAGTTTAGAGAACATATTACATCCTGATGCTAAACAATGAATGTAATACCTAAGACTGTGTGGTGCCAGGGAGGAAAGGGGGCTGGTTTACCCCCTTCCAACATGTGTGTCAGACCAGGGCCGTAACTAGGGCGTAACCAGGGCGCAACGCTGAAGGGGGCGCAATTTAGGAATATTTTACGTTAATTTGGTTAAAATTGAGGGCTAGGGGGGCGGCATTTGTTTTTCTCGCCCCTGGCGCTAGTATTCTAAGTTACGGCTCTGTGTCAGACACAGTATCTGAATTTTAACTGTATTATACCATCTGAACTTCTGGAGATATCTAGTACCTCTAACTAGTGTGTAAAGATCCTTGTCATGGCCCTTGAGCAATAAACATCACTGCTTGAAGATTCTGCCTGGCACCTATTGCCTGTGACCAACAGATAAGAGCTTACAATCTATTCTGTTCCCGATGGTCCTAATTTGAACCCAGTGTCTCTGCGTCAAAGCTCTGCCCGCTACCCAGCAGTCCTGATCCATATTAACCGGTCAGAAAGTACCAGCCAGACTTCAACAAAGAGGTGCTGTAGCAGCTATAGCAGATACCCAGAAGTAAGAGGTTCTAGGTGTCGTGAAGGAGCCTAGTGGTGGCAGCAAGATTATCCAACTATTGGGCAGTTGGCATTCGAAGTCAGCGAGTATCTGGTGACAAGGTGACACCAGTAGGAGTGGTCAATAACAGTCGGTTTCTGACGGTGAGAAGGAAACCAAGATCACAGAGTAGGAAGAATGTCATTGAACCTCTTCCCCAACAGACTGGGTGGCAAAGTAAGCCCATTTGGTCACAGTATGCATTATACAAACATTTTACAGACAAGAATAATAGTGATTCTTCTCATTCAAATAACTTTGACAAAAGGACAGGTTAAATTGGCATTTACAAAAGGTAACAGGTGCTCTATACTCGGAAAAAGAGAAACAAATTGGATACCATGCTTCACTGGATCTAGTAATGGATTTGATTTTAATGTTTTTCGTGATCATTTTTTTTTATTATTTGAATTGCCTATATACATATTTTTATACTTTTTTAAATATTGTTATAAAACATAGTTTTCACACACTATATTCTTTATACAAGATGGCAATGTTTTTGTGTTTATACATTTCTATTGCACTTTATATTTTAAAGTTAAATAAAATAGTAGGCAGGAAATGTTAGACCCGAGAGCCTGGCACATGCTCATGGCAAAATACTCAAGAGCGTTCTATGGGGGGAATTCAATTAGCCACGAAGAGTCTCTGAAACGTCCGTGAGACACTTTGCAGTGTAGATTTTGGCAGAAATCTCCGCTCATTCATTGTAATCGGCGGCAAAGAACGCGGAGTGACATCCGCACGCACATCGCCTGCACCTGAATTCCCCCCTATAAGAAAATTTGCAGAAGTATAAAGAGCATGAACTAATGAGTCAGCGTAGTTTTATGGATCAAATTGCTTTGTTATGATTAGGAGGAAAGTATAACACTGGATCCTGGTAATACACATATAATATATAGTATTTGGACTTTGCAAATGCTTGCCATGTCATTGAAAAATACATAAGGCTAAAGTACTAACATTAGGGAAAAATACATCCTTGTGGGTAAGTAAATGGAACAACTAGTAGTAGGGGGCTGTTATAAAAGTAAAAATGTGTGTAAGTTACCACATCATTTAGTTATATGCCCTGTCCTTTTTAAATAGTTTCCTTATAGATTTTGGAACACAAGGGCCCTGATTCACAAGGCATGCAAAAAGAACGTAAATCGGGCGTATGCACTTCCATATTCAAGCAGGAGCGGATGTAAAGATACGTCTGCTGATGAATACAGGTCCACGTCTGCTCTCTCCAATACATATGTGAAATATACAGTCATGGACAAAAGTTTTGAGAATGACACAAGTATTAGTTTCCACAAAGTTTGCTGCTTCAGTGTTTTTAGACCTTTATGATAGATGTTGCTATAGTATACTGAAGTAAAATTACAAGCATTTCATAAGTGTCAAAGGCTTTTATTGACAATTACATTAAGTTTATACAAAGAGTCAATATTTGCAGTGTTGGCCCTTCATTTTGCAGACCTCTGCAATTCGTCCTGGTATACTGTCAATCAACTTCTGGGCCACATACTGTCTGATGGCCGTCCATTCTTGCCTAATCAATGATCGGAGTTTGTCAGAATTTGTAGGATTTTGTTTGTCCATCCGCCTCTTGAGGATTAACCACAAGTTCTCAATGGGATTAAGATCTGGGAAGTTTCCTGGCCATGGACCCAAAATTTTGATGTTTTGATCCCTGAGCGACATAGTTATCACTTTTGCCTTATGGCAAGGTGCTCCATCATGCTGGAAAAGGCATTGTTCACCACCAAACTGTTCTTGGATGGTTGGGAGAAGTTGCT
Source organism: Mixophyes fleayi (assembly GCF_038048845.1). Lineage (NCBI taxonomy): Eukaryota > Metazoa > Chordata > Amphibia > Anura > Limnodynastidae > Mixophyes > Mixophyes fleayi. The sequence goes on from NC_134409.1 coordinate 112,004,749, forward strand.
CTTGAAGGATGTTTTGGTACCGTTCTTTATTCATGGCTGTGTTTTTAGGCAAAATTGTGAGTGAGCCCACTCATTTGGCTGACAAGCAAAGCCACACATGAATGGTCTCAGAGTGCTTTACTGTTGCCATGACACAGGACTGATGGTAGCGCTCACCTTTCCTTCTCAGGAAAAGCGTTTTTCTAGATGCCCCAAACTATCTTAAAGGGATTCATGAGAGAAAATGACTTTACCCCAGTCCTCAGCAGTTCACTCCCTGTACCTTATGCAGAATATCAGTCTGTCTCTGATGTTTTTCCTGGAGAGAAATGGATTATTTGTTGGCCTTCTTGACACCAGGCTGTGCTCCAAAAGTCTTTGTCTCACTGTGCGTGCAGATGCACTCACACCTGCCTGCTGCCATTCCTGAGCAAGCTCTGCACTGGTGGTACTCTGATCCCGCAGCTGAATCAACTTTAGGAGACAAACCTGGTGCTTTGCTGCACATTCTTGCGCGCCCTGAAGCTTTCTTCACAACTATTGAACCTCTCTCCTTGAAGTTCTTGATGATCCGATAAATGGTTGATTTAGGTGCAATCTTACTAGCAGCAATATTCGTGCCTGTGAAGCCCTTTTTGTGCAAAACAATAATGACTGCACGTTTCCTTGCAGGTAACCATGGTTAACAGAGGAAGAATGATTTCAAACACCACCCACCTTTTAAAGCTTCCAGTCTGTTATTCTAACTCAATCAGCATGACAGAGTGACCTTCAGCCTTGTCCTCATCAACACTCTCACCTGTGTTAACAAGAGAATCACTGACCTGATGTCAGCTGGTCCTTTTGTGGGAGGGCTGAAATGCAGTGGAAATGTTATGTTTGGGATAAAGTTCATTGTCATGGCAAAGAGGGACTTTGAAATTAATTGCAATGCATCTGATCACTCTTCAGGACATTCTAGAGCAGGGGACGGCAACCCCCGGCACGTGGCACGCAGCCCCTTGAGTCCTGGCACGCTGTCCGACTGTTCTAAATGACAGCCGGAGTAGAGCTGAACTGCTGCGCAAGCGCAGCAGTTCAGCTCTTTTCCGGCTGTCATTCCATCCCAGACACTGAACTGCTGCGCAAACGCAACAGTTCAGTGTCAGTTACGCAGTTCCTCCCAAGCACCTTTGCGGACCGTTTCACACCTGGAAGAGGTAAGTATAAAATGATATAATTTTTTATTAATTTACTAGTGTCTAAAAAAAAAATGTATGCAATTCTGAGGCCATAAGAGTCATTGGGGGCATTACTGTGGCATAAAAGATATTGGGGACATTACTGTGGCATAAAATTCTATTGGAGGCAACTGTGGCATACTATGTGGTTCTGGGGGCAACTGTGGCATACTATGTGTTTCTAGGGGCAACTGTGGCATACTATGTGTTTCTGGGGCAACTGTGGCATACTATGTGTTTCTGGGGGCAACTGTGGCATACTATATGTTTCTGGGGCAACTGTGGCATACTATGTGTTCCTGGGGCAACTGTGGCATACTATATGTTTCTGGGGGCAACTGTGGCATACTATATGTTTCTGGGGCAACTGTGGCATACTATATGTTTCTGGGGCAACTGTGGCATACTATGTGTTTCTGGGAGCAACTGTGGCATACTATGTGGTTCTGGGGGCATCTGTGGCATACTATGTATTTCTGTGGGCAACTGTGAAATACTATGAATTTCTGGGGGCAACTGTGATATATTATGTATTTCTGGGGGCAACTGTGGCATACTATGTATTTATGGGGGCAACTGTGGCAAAGTATGAATTGGGGGCACAACTATGTGGCATAAGATGAATTAGGGGCACAATTATGAGGTATGATGTGAACTGGGGCACTACTGTGCGGCATAACATTTTTTTTTTTGCTGGTCCCTTACTGTTAATATATTAGCCTCGTAAAATGAGAAATAAAATATTATATATATATAGCCAAGAGGGGAGGGGGCAGCTACAAATTGCCTGGGCCTGCTTGGTGGCCCGAGTCCCCTCTGGAGACCTAATTTTGAAAGAAAAATATATATTTTAAAAGTACTTTTTTTAAAAAAAAAAATTATTGAGTGCAGGGGGGATCGGTGGTGGCTAAATCCCCTTCAGCTCAGGTACCTTCAGATGCCAGGTCATGTGACTGCAGTGGTCACATGGTACTCGGCGGGCTGCTGGATATCTTCCCATGCTGTGCAGTGGAGAATAAGGTAAAAAGGTGTGCTGGAGAGGGGGCATTTGTGACGAAAGGTGATGGAGAGGGGCATGTGTCACTAAAGGTGCTGGGCAGAGGGGGGGGCAAGTGTGATTAAAGCATGTGGGCAGAGGGGACATATGTGAGCAAAGCTGCTTAGCAAGGGGGCATGTGTAAGTAATGCATTTTTCTGTAAGAGGGTGGCCTGGTGCTTTTCACCTGCTAGACATGCCACCAATGATGTACTTCCACACCCCCAATTGTACGACCACTTGCATGGTAAAAAAATGTTGTGCGGCGGCACAACATTTTTTTAACCATGCTTAACTATAAGAGAGGATCCATGGAGTTACTGTACTGGGGCCATGAATTTCTCTAGGCAGCTCTGTATGTATGTATGTATGTATGTAGGTGTATGTGTATATATATATATATATATATATACACATACACACACACACACACCTGGCACACCTGGGCTTGACTAGATTTTAGCCGGCACTCCGATAGAAAAAGGTTGCCAACCCCTGTTCTAGAGTATACGCAAAGTGCCATCATAAAAACTGAGGCAGCAGACTTTGTGGAAAAATAATATCTGTGTCATTCTCAGAACTTTTGGCCATGACTGTAGTCACAGGGAAAAAACACACACAAAAAAAAAAGATTCAATTAATGTCACTGTTACTAAGTTATTAATGATAAAACAATAAAAAAGATTTTCCGCCCATAAAATACATTAGGATGTTCTTAATGTCTACTGTACATAAAATGCATTTTTACAGTTGCTAAACATGTTCTGGCTTGCATACGCCACCGTCATCTCTAGTCATCGACACTTACACTACACCTGTAGTTGGTACAAGTGATACGACAGAGAAACAAGTACCTTTGTGATGCCCAAAGCTTGAATCGATTGATTACATGAATTCGCCCATTCCCCTCCCTGTTCCAGTTCTGAAATTGTATGCTGTAGTAAGGGTCCTTTACACTCTAAGATGAATTGGACGTTGCTGCGTTCTTTGGCATATGGTTTGTTTCTGGGCATGCGCAGAGCAATTTCACACAAAACACACATGTATTGGCTTTTACTTGCCTTAATGGATTGGGCTCGAGTTGTCTAAAATGGTAATTTGGACAATGCACTTGTTACATGATCACAATAATTTACACGTTAAAATGAGAATGGCAATAATTTTTAAAAAAAATAGTTATCTCTTCTCCCCCAACTAGTAAAACCATCAGGATCTTCACTATAGTCGCATCACTGTATTTTATTTATACATTGCCACTAATTACACAGCGATGTAAAGAATATTTGCCATTTATCAGTCTTTGCTCCAATTGAGCTTAGAATTTATTTATAAAATTCCATAACACAGGCACCAGGGTTAAATTTAGCAGCAGCCAATTAACCTACTAATATGATTTTTTGGGAGGAAACCCATGCAATCTCCATACAGATAAGGTCCTGGGTCAGGAATTGAACACTCATGTGCTGTGAGACAGAAACACTAACCAATGTACCACTGTGCTACCTAAATTATTCTGAATTTGACAGGATATTAGGATATCAGAGCAAGTGGTTGTGAGTTTTTCATTAAGTATGTAATGAAGTCCAAGCTATTGTTATCAGTTATTTCATAGTCTATATTAGGCTTACAGACAGGAAGTTTGAGTGTGTTTAATGGAGTTATATTACAAAAATAAAAATTAATGGGAAAGGTTAATAAGATAGATTTCCTTCTGATTAATTCATGCCAGGTAGAAGTAGCGGGAGGTAGTGCTATGTCACATTTATTTCCTTTCTAGGAATATAATTTTACACCTTTATATGGTCTTTATGGTAGTTTACCCAATTAGTGGTTTTTATTCACCAACTATATATCTTAAAATGTGAAGGAATCCTTAAAAGTTCCAATGCTAGTTTGTGCTTTTTGGTGTAATCTCGGCAATACAAACACGGACAGTTGAGCCACCTATCTCGGTATAATTATCAATGGTTATTGTCATCTATGAACGCAGAAATGATTCAGGCCTGTTATCTATACAAAAAGCCAAGCTGCTAACCCAACACAGAGCTCCTATATAAGTTCTAGATGCTCAGTGGGTAATGAGGTAGAAAGTGTTTGTATAATAGCAGGCAGCATTTCAACACTCCCTAAGCCACTGGCATGTTAGTGGTAACACGATGACTTATAAAGTGTTGAAATACTGAAAAAATGTTACAGAGGAGGTCCCAGATTTAGACACGAGGGAAGCTGTCACCTGCTGTTGGGTTCATGAAAAATGCATAGTATTAAGATGTACAATAACTGCTAAAACCATTTGAGTATTAGACAAACACAGTAATGCATCTATCAGAGAATCCTGATTGATGACATTTCATCACTCCAAACCTGTCAGCTCCACCCACTTTCATGAAGATAAATGCGGTGATTGTTATCTCTGGCTAGATCTCATCTATTTATCTCCTAATGTTCCAATTTATGCTCATTACTCTGATCATACTTCCGGGGATATACACTGGATTATACAGATTTAAAACGCTTCAGCTCTAGATTTTGAGACAAACTTGCAGAAATACATAACTAGCGACGGATGTAAAGAAAGTAAACTACATTAACAGTACTCACATGGCACATAACAAAAACATCACCATGTTATTAAAATATATTAGAGCTGGACACACTCAACATTGTTTCATTTATTTTATTGATTATCATGTCTACTTATGAATGAGATATTTAGGTTTTCTTTGTCACTATACGATTTTTGAATAACTACTAGACTCCTATAAATGCTTACATGGCAAGTGAAGTGTAAGCTTTACTCTGTTGTTTAAATCACACAGACTAATCAAATAAAAGTGAAAGATTAAAGAAAAAATAAAATTATTTTTTGATTTCTGAAAACCCTTAAGGACACCTGTACACCATATTTTTTTTTTATGTCAAACAGACCAGGCATAATGCAATATCTAATATAAACCAATAACAACAACTGTATAAATGGCCTATGAAACAGCCTTACTCAACTGTTTCTTGTTGGACATCCTTGCTTGTTGCCACTCTGGGCTAAAATGTTACTCAAATATGGTACTCAATAAGCACGATACCAGGACCCAAGATGTGTGTTTGGACTAAGTTGCAAACAAATAAAAAATACACTTTATTTTGTAGATTCTTTATAATAAATGTTTATTTCTAACAAGGATATATTTCATCAGCTCTTTTGGCCTTCAATCCCACAACTATGCTGACAACACCCAAATCTCTCGTCCCCGTCCTACCTCTCGTGTTTCCAGTTTTTTATTAGCCATCTGTTCTTGAATGTGCACCGTCTTAAACTGAACTTGTCTAAGACAAAAAAAAACACTGTCCCCCCCCCTCCAAGTCCACTACTTGAAAGTCATCTTCAACTCCTCCCTCTCCATCACCCCCCACTTTGTCACTCTCCCAATCCAGCCACATCTACCTGGGTAATATCTCCAGGATCAGGCCCTTTCACACCCGGGATGTAACTAAAACTTATCTTCGAACTTTCTTGCATTGATTATTATAACCTTCTCCTCTCTGGTCTTCTTGTCTCCCGTCTGTCCCTACTTCAATCTGTCCTCAACACTGCTATCCAACACTTTTCTCTCTCGACCTCAGCCTACCCTTCTGCCAGTCGCTTGACTGGATCCCTGTCTGCTTCAGAATACAATTCAAACTCCATACTCACCCATGCAAAGATCTCAACCACTCTTCTGCCCCCAATATTTCCAACCTTGTTTCCACACACTGCTCCCACCCACTTCGCCAAAGACCACCACCTTACTGATTACCTCTCCCACCCTCACCTTCAAAATTTCTCCTGCGCTGCTCCCCTCCTGTGGAATGCACTCCCATGGCCAATTAGACTTTCCACCAGTGTCCAAGCCTTAAGACTCATCATTTCATTGCCCTCCTCTTCACTCTCACTTAGTTTCACCCTGTGTCCATACATCCCTTGAAGAATGTAAGCTCTCTGGAGCAGTGCCCTCTCCTAGTGTTTTCTTTACATGATATGAAAGTATTAGTGTAACTATGGAAAAGTTTTTGTACTTTTGTTATATGTTCTGACCCCCTATGTACAGCATTGAGGAACCCTTGTGGAAACATAAATAAACTAGAATAATATATGGGCAATGTGTACTTTCTTCTTTTACAATTTTTTCTTTAGAACCTATATTTACAGACTTTAACTTCACTTTAGTATAACCAACAAAGGTCTTATGCAGAGCCGTAACTAGGAGGAAGCAACGGTAAGGAGGCACAGGGGCACATAGGGATTATGATGACTTAAGTGATGTTTATACTTCTGGGGCTGCATGGGCTGGTACAGCCTGCTCAGCTTGTCCGGCCTCAGTTCAGGGGGTAAATGTATTAATGTCTGGATTCTTCAACCCCGGCGTGTTCAGCATCTTCGGCGATTAAATTTAAAGTGGCGCTGCATTGTAAAGGGAAACTTCCCTTTACAATGCAGCGCCACTTTAAATTTCATCGCCGAAGACGCTGAACACGCCGGAGTTGAAGAATCCGGACATTAATACATTTACCCCCAGATGTACTCTGACAATGATTAATAAGGAGAACACACAGGGTCCAGCATCCTTTGTGGTGCTGTATGGAGCAACAACTGAACTATTGTTTTATTATGAAGAAGCCATTTGCATAATCATATTCCCTTTCATTTTACAATTCTACGTGACTTGGCAGGTTTAAGGCTTTGCCAAATGTAAAATAAATGGGAAACTTTTCAGACTTGGATATATATTCAATCACCCTTAACCAGAAACAGTGATAACTGTAAAATACTGTTTTTACTGTGCATAGAACAGAAGCATTCATCGTTTAGAAACTACAATTGGCATGTGGGCTGGGTTTGAGAGATCAATCTTACATTGAACATTAAAGGCATTTAAGATATGAATGGGTACTGAAGAGACAATGCCTAAGCTTTCTTAGTACTCTACTTGGACACTGGGTTTTGTGTAAGCACAAGAACACCATAGGCGTGGGCACCCTGATGCACAGCTGCATTAAAGTGGGGACAAAGGCAAAGCTGCTTCTCTCTAAACATTCAAGAGGGTTGAAACAGATGCCCAGCTGCAGCGGCTCCTGCCTTGTTCCTGTGCGGAACTAAAGCGGTCTGAACTTGGTTTGCCGACTTTAGAGGTAGGCCACACATAGGAAGATAGGTGGCACTAATGTGTGGCATACGATGTACTGGGGGAGATGCTAAACACCCTCTACCATAGGCAGTGCTAGACTAATACCTCCAGCACAGAATATAACTGTTTCCCTGGGTGCACACCCTAATGAAATGTGCTGCACAAACATAAATTATTAGGGGGGTATTCAATTGACGGCGGGATCGCCAAAAACCCCGTGCTCGAAAAATATTACCGTTAATACGATAATACTGCGCGTAAATACCATTAATACGGTAATTTACTCACTGGATTTACTCGCGAGATATTACCGTATTAACGGTAATATTTTTAGAGCGCGGGGTTTTCGGCGATCCCGCCGTCAATTGAATATGCCCCTTAGTGTTTGTTTCTATAGCTGGAGCAGAATACATTTAGTGACTCTTAACTCACATAACAGTGTATAAAAGGCAATGTTAGTCACCATAATCACGTTTCTTCCATGTTCTAAACTATACTAGAAAAAGGAGTTCTGATGCGACTGGTTACTGTGCACCTGTAAAGTTGTATTCTGTACTGCTCCATGGTACTGGAACATCACAGATTTTCATGCCCTTCTCTATAACCTGTGGTGTTCCATCTCTGTGGAGTACCCCTGCAACAGTCCCAGAGGCGCTCCGCAGCATATCGCAGAGAAATTAATCAGTCCCATACAGTTTTCTTTTAACAAGTAGTTGTAAAACTCTTGTTTCTGATAAACAGGACCATTTACACTATTGCTGCCATTAGGTAAAGGTCATTCAAAACCATCTCACCTCTCTATGCTCATGGCCCCTCTAAATATAGAGATTCTATGAATTAGTCTCACAGTCGATATAAAAGTATAATATTGTGTGATTGTGCTTTACTAATGTGGAATCACTGTCTCTATGGATTTTGTGCTTCATGAAAGCAAAACTAGAATCTATTGCTAATGAATACTTGCAGGACACACTATGGATTACAACCCAGATAACTTAAATCATTATAAAGCACCAAGTCAGAACAGATTATCAGTTAGGTCACCCGTTACAAAGAGAAAATAAATAAAAATAAACTCACGGGAGAATTTTGTGAAATACTATGGGAAATCTAGGGCATTGACGTTGTAACCCCGTGTCCTGCGTTGCATTGGGCTTCATTTGTACATGGAGCTCACATGTACATATGACATTATACAAACAAGTTTGACATCTCTCTATCTATACATTTCCAGAAACAATACAGAGAAAACAAATAAAGTGACTGTTACTCAGTGAGAACTGTCATAAACACAGACACGATTACAAAATGCATTCTTCTATAGTCACTGTGAGGAGCGGAGCTACACAAGCCACGAAGGGGACTAGTGCCAGAGGCTGTTTTGGAAAAGACAGAGGTGATGTGCTTCAATATATTATAGGCATAGCGCTCCAAATACCCTGCACAGACTTGTGCCCCATTGCACTAAATAATGATTGAGGCAGCTAAATTGTGTGTAAATCACTAGCACGTTACCATTGATTGTCAGACAGCAGTAAATGCAGGTCCAATTTCTCTCTTTCCACATAGGCTGGTTAACTAAAACCTACATCCAAGCATACAATGTACATTCAAACGTCAGTCCAGGTGAATAGTAAAGATGGAGGAGGATCACCAGCTTACCAGACACTATACAGGTTAAAGTCCTGGTCACCGTACTTTTAGGCCAGGTACCCCCATTAAGCAAAAAGGGAAGTGGTTCGATCCATGCAAACAGTATGGTGCCTTTATTTTGTGTGTTAGGAAAAACCTTAGAAACCTTATAGGTGGCAGTTGGTTTGCATTAACTTTGTACATCATTATTTTATTACAGTGCTAGATGAACTTGTGTTTCATGATGTACAGAATAGCGAGACAACCATACACATCATAATTATTTTTTTATTGCATAATATTACTGCTTTTTGCATCGTTCTGTGTTTTCCTAGTAAGTCACGTCCAGCTGTTAGAGGACTCATCCTGCTCCGCCATTAAACCCTAGGAAAGTGGGTTGTACAGTTATGTCCTTAATCAATAAATAATGATTGCCCCAATAATTTAAATGTCAATGGTGCTACGTTTTATGTTCTGAATGGCAAAATAGCTCAAACAGCACGTTTGAGCTATCAAGCCATTCAGAAGCAGGTATTAAAACTGTCCTGTCTTTTTGACCAAACCGAAGGGGTTTTGGACAAAATCGCTGGTGTTTTAGCTGTTTTCAATCCGCCTCACATCGCCAGCCATTTTACATCACAGCATCAAACCGCCCTATAGTAAATGCAATGGTCTGGTGCACTAAACTGCTGCCAATATGTGGTGGATTAAAACTGCCACCAAACTCAGATCTTAGTAAATCTAGCCCTAGGACTTATCCAAGTGAGTGATGTAGGGGCTTCTGAACAACGTCACAAAGAGACTTTACACCCATCTTGTTTTGGTACAGAAACAGTTCTTGAGTTTATTACAGAGTCCCCATGGCAGCAACATCTGACCCTGAACCTCTGCTCTGGATTTAAACATTGCTACCCAAACAAAGTTTGTAAGGCATCCTGAGGGCTTGATATGTAGCCTTTTGGAGTAACAGATATATTGCCTTGAATTAACATTTTCTTATGTTTGCATTTATCTATGTTGGTGGGAGTCTGGTATATGTAGTTCCTATTTTCCTATGTGTATCCAACCAGTTCTTGCTTTTGCATTGTATATATTGGCGTATGAATCTATTTCTGTGCAATAAGTTTGAGCAGTTCAACAGCAAAGAAACCTACATAAACCACTGTAACATAATTTCTAAAAAAAAGTTAAGTGAATTACAAGTCATAGTGTGGCCCCATTGGGTAGGAGTCTCTCTGTGGCTCTGTGTATTGCCTATATTTACTTCTTCCTACACGTCCATCAGGCTCCAGGTTTGGCTGCTGACATGCCAAAAAATAAAGACATATTTAAGAGAACTGCATTGCATGATCTAGAAATATTCTCAAAAGTCAATTTTCTTTGTACATTTCTCCTTTAATAAATAAAAAGTAACCACATAAGAGAAAATTATTTAATGAAGTTGATATGTCCATTCTTTCAGTAGAGCTTCAGTTTTAGCAAACAAATGCCTCAATTCAGTAATAATCAAAACAGAGTTACAGTACAGTTAAGAAAAAAATAAATTACCACACTGGTGCAGCAGAGGGCGCAAGATGACAGACATTCTGCTTTGTGTATGTCCAGAACAAGGGGCGACATCAAACTATGATGCAATGCAACTCCTCAAGAAAGGCAATAGATTGTATAGTTATCTCCTAAACAAGGTAAAAAATCACTACCCCACAACTATACAATCTACTACCTCACCTTGACAGAGAATACTGTAGGCTCTTACAAAACCTCTTCCAATATAGGAAAGAACAGAACACACACTTTCCACCAAGTTCTCTATTACATACAGTGATTTACAACAATTACAGGTCATTGGTCTGTGACTTGTAGAAGGCACGATGCAGGGGGATGTCTGACACTTTAGGAAAGACAGTAGATTGTATAGTTATCTCCCAGCAGTGGGTGTGATTCTAAAACTAAACAACCTACTACCTCATCCCACAGTGCAGGGGATCTTCAGAGGGACATGATCCGTGGAGCACTCACTAGACATGTGTACGTCTAAAAATTATACAGTCAGAAAAGTCAAACCTTTGAAAATGTGCAATTACGTGATACACACAATAACTACTCCTGGAATAGAAAGAATGAATGAATGATAAAAAAAAATTAATATATATTTCCTTGTTTAATAAAATGGTGCAAATAGTGTAAACTATGGCACTGACTATAGTAATCATTTACTTTCATCAGTGTTGAAGCATTTCCATAAAGAGCCCTAATAAGTTATAATAGTTAGAACTCATTGAAGATTGTACAGAGCTTCAGTTGGAGAGTCCTACAATACATTGATCACAGCCTATATCAGCAATGGGTTGCAGCAGATTTGTGTTATTTGTGCCGCGTTATTTAAATATATCCAGCGTTTACTCTCCTGCAGGTCTCTGTGACTGTGGGACACATCAGACCGGTCACAAAGTGGGTCCACAAGAGAGTAACATTCGTGGACTGGGGTTTAAGTACACCCTGCAGAGTGTATCCAGCACTTACCTTTCCTTCAGATCCCTGATCTTCTGTGAGTTCTGCATTTACACCACGAGTGTCGCCCAGATGATATTGTGATCTTGCCGGGCACAGACAGCAGACTGTCTAACGCCTGGCTCACCAAAGATGAATAATTTGCTGGAAAGGATGTGTTAGATACACTCTGCTAGAGAATGTACCCAGAAAATGAAATTCAAAAACTGATGCCCTATTTAACCTAAAACCTCCAAAAAAACAGTCTCTCCATCATGTCGTATAATTTTCAACCAGTTAATGACTGGATCATTTTTCCTATTTATATCTAATCAAAGGCTGCTGCCAAGTCCAACATGAAAATGTTTAGCGGACCAAAGGCGTTGGCATTATTGTAACATAAAAGTAAAATGTATCTACCCTCCTTGCACATGATTGGTACGACATAACAGGGAAATGATGATGTCATTTGTGTTTCTCTAAACATTCAGTAAAAACATGGGCATAAGAATAATTCCACACAGATCCTTATTTCTCTGTATTGCTGCATTCATTTACATGGAAGGAAGCTGCCATATTGTTCAGCCGAGATAAATCGAAATATCAGTGGCCACGTTATCATGGAAAGAAGTCGGAATCTGTTACAGAACTCTGAAACGAGTATCTCAGACAGTGCCTGCGATTTCCGCAGCAATGGGAGAAAATACAAAACATTTTTTTTTATTAAAAATAAGTAAAATATAAAGTAAAATGTCCCTTTCTGGGTCTACATCAGAGAAGATTGCAGCCTCACAGAGACAAATCCTAGGAGAAGTACAATTCAGATTTTCCATAATAAAACACACATTTGTGAACTTACTTTAAAAACAAAAAATATATATATTATACATCCATGCATTACCAACTATTCTACCAATGCAGAGCAATAAAACCAGAATACTTGCCACTTAGGGTACACGTGGAAACATCCTTGGAATGGAGGCTAGTCCTGGAATGATAAAAGAAAATAGGTTACCAAGAAAATAATGAACAAAGAAACGTTGCACAAGTATTACATGGTAGGAAACAAATATTATAATGGAGTACAGTAAGCTATAATTGCTGTTCTCGATATAGCGGATTGAAGACATCTCTAAACAAAGCCCACAAACAGCTACATTGGGCACATCCAGTGAATGTTAATGCCTAGCAGAAGCCCATCCTGCGATGTAGATCACCACAAAGGACAATCTCGTTTCTAGAGGACAAAACGCATTTTTTTGTGCAATGAAAAAAACCCCAGAAAGAAACAGCTTAATATGGAATGATCCGCTGCTGCACTACCTGCTTTTTACTGGTACTATCTCCTTTAAGACAGAAAAGGTCTATTGACAATACATTAATACAGAATCGGTCATTTAGTATTCTGCCAGTGCTTGGCATATATCCCAGACAGCCTTTCACTGGCTTGTATGCCTATCGTCAAAACCTAATCTAATGCATTTTTTTTTTTAGTAATTCAGCACACAGATGGGTACAAGCAGTTGGTCCAAAATGCCCAAAACACAGATAAAACTGGCGAGAAAAAAAAAAAAAAAAATGGCACCGGGACAAAAATCTGAAGCCGTGTAAAGGCGCTGGCACCAGGCCTTCAGAGATCAGACTCCGGTCATTGCAAACTGAGAAAATATTCTGCAGGGAAATCGAGAAAAAAAAATGCTCAGAATCCAAGAACCCTTTTGTCTTTTTTTTTTTTTTTTTACTCTCCCGTAGAAAATTTTCACCAGCTGAGACATAAGGGGTATTTGTGTAAATAGGAGGCTTGCCGTCCGGAGAGCGCTTGTGAAACCTGCTGATGATGTTGGATCACTTCAGTGAGTCAATGTACGTCACTGGCTGATCCGAACAGAGAACGCACCATACGCAGGACAATCTGTCACAGGATTGACTAGGGCTTCCTAGTTTATTGCATGCTACTGTACTCATGACTACAGTGTATGCCACTGTGAAACAGGAGTATTTAGAAGGGTAAAGTTTCCTGTTCGCTACTGTCCTGACTAAACTGCACAAAGGACAACATTTACCAAAAGGTTAACACTGTTCTTGGGAACATTACAAACACCTGAAGCTTGACGACAGAACATTAGAATCACTGTACCAATTCTTATGTTTGCTATTGCGATGAAAGGTATTTTTATACAGCTTTTCCCCAGTTGCAACATTTCAAGATTTTTGGTCACTAGTATAAAATTCTACACTTTTTTGCAACTAAAGAAGTGCAAAGCTGTAAACCTTACTAAACTACTCACTCCTAAACTTATTTTTAAATATTCAATTCAAAGTAAGCTCATAACTTATCCTGCACAGGGAACCATATTTCTCAGAATATAAACATGCGAAATTAAGGATAATAAACTGACCATATCATAACTGTTTGCATATAAAATACAATAAATTGGAAAAAAGCCTCAATGTGATTCAAGGTTCACTGGTTCTTCTATTGAGATTTGTTGAAAAGCAATGTGTCTCTAAGAAGAAATGGAGTACTAGCTATTTATCTGTAGTAATCTGGAAAAACAAATGCCTGTCTATACATGGGATGGCATATAGTAGTTAGTGCTGTCCAAGTTTTTGCAGGAAGAGGACCTTTAAATATTTGTTAGTGGGCCGCATGCTTTATTAATTAAAAATAAAAAAATCTACATCATCCATTAGACTTGTAAACAAAGATCCCAAAAAAACAAGAGTAATGGTTCTTCCTACAGGCCCACTAGTGCACTTTTCATGTATGATACTTATGCTATACGGTGGCTAAGTGGTTAGCACTTCTGCCTCACAGCACTGGGGTCATAAGTACAATTCCCGACCATGGCCTTATCTGTGTGGAGTTTGTATGTTCTACCCGTGTTTGCATGGGTTTCCTCCGGGTGCTCCGGTTTCCTCCCACACTCCAAAACAAAACATACTAGGAGGTCAATTGGCTGCTATCAAAATTGACCCTAGTATCTCCGTCTGTCTGTGTATGTTGGGGAATTTAGATAGTAAGCTCCAATAGGACAGGGACTGATGTGAATGAGTTCTCTGTACAGCGCTGCGGAATCAGTGGCGCTATATAAATAAATGGTGATGATGATGCTATACATAACGATATTCTTAGGGTAGCTCTTCCAACACCCATGCCACGCAGCTGTTGGGGCAATAGATTTGTTTGAAAGGTAGATTGCAGCATAAATTTCCTGTGGCACTAATGGTCCCAGCAAGCCCTGGCAGTTTGGGTTCGATGGCGTTTGTAGAAGGTAATTAATGACATGCTCTTTATTTAGAGTTGTCTAATGGTATTAGGAAAAGCACAATGCATATCATCACTAAAACACGTCTACACGTACATAAGTTTGAAATGAACCAAACATCAGACACAATACTACTATAAAAAAAATAAATCAAATCTTTGCATTCTTACATGTGCTACAAAAGTTCCCAGACAAAAACTTGGGATATTAAAATATTATATTTAGTCTGACTGCCGGCTAATGTTTCCAGGAGCAGACTGTAGACATATTACGTTTTATGGAAATAGATTAATAGAAATTGAATGAACAAAGGTGAAGGAATGGTGTAAAATAATCAAAACTTGATGAATGGGTCCAAGTAATTTTAGTTCTTAGAACAGAATAATATTCCTGTAATAAGTGCAGTATCATTTACATTTCATTAAATTAGTGCCAAATTGTGAGATTAAAAAGATACATGTTCAAACAATATTTGGTTTAAACAGGACATCGGAAATGTTTTCTTCATAGAGGTTGTTTTGTTTTGCTTTTTAAATCTATTAAAAAACATGTTCCATTTAAAGAAAACAATTAGGGATAGTTCTGAAAATGGTTTTACAGGTGACTGTAGAAAAAAAAGCAGGTGTGGCCAATAGCAACCAGATTCTGTCCTTTTTCTAGTGGCGTTTAGAAAATGAAAGCAAACTTTTAATTGGCTGCTATGGGTAACACCACCTTTATTACAGAATTCTGCTGGGTACACATCTATGCACATCACAAGAATTGTGACCATTTTGTTAGATATTGTAACAGTATGTACGTTCCCACAATCACGTTTTATCGCGCCAAAGCACATCGCATGTGGAAGCGTGTACGCACTCACGACCAGCTTAGGCAAATATCTGCAGAGTGTAGAGACACGATCTTTTCAGCAGATGGATATGAGAGATGAAGAGCACAGATCTGAAGGTAAATTGTGCAGGTATGTACACATGAATCGGTCTGCTCATAGTGACTTTCAATCGTTAGTGAAGTTGTTACAAATATTGCATGTGAAGTCAGATTGCAAAGGTGTGTACCCAGCTTTACCTGTGGAACAGATTTCAGAAATGTCCCTCGCAGTATTCCATTCTTCATAACGTATTATTTTTATGCAGTTAAAATACGATCAAAATGCATGGAAACTGCAAAATGTAGCTGTATCTTTAAAGACAAAATAGTGGTTATGAAGTGCACTGGTTCTCAAACTTGTCATTGTGACTGGCCAATAGTCTGTTTTGTGGAGGTCCTGTGAAATAATTATCTTAATCTAATATATCCAGCTGAGCTCCTATTAGGACATCCAGACAAGATTCAGGGAGGCCAGACCATGGGTTTGAGAATCATTTATCTATTCTGTAATGGTGAAGTTGTACATAAGAGTCACAGTTTCACTCTTATTTTGTTGGAATTCATGCTCTGATTGTAGAACAATGGTTGTGATTTACAGTTTCTCTCTTACTATACATGTTCATGGGCAGATGCCCATCAGACCAGTTTTAACAAACCCCAGGTAAGTTTTGCAACACCGTTTGACATATTAACATATTGATCACCATTTTAACATGCTCTCGAGCTGCGTTCATCTTCTGCCAATTGCATGGCAGACCACCACCAGTAAATATTAATCTGTCTGCAAGTAAGTACTTTTATGATGATCACACAAGCGTTTCCCTGGCTGCTCGACGATCACCTTCCAGTTAGAACACACATGGCTAAATTGGACAGACAAAATCTAGTCTTTCAGTGCTCGGGCTGAGTGGCTGGATCACTTCCAGACTTCTTAATGATCTGTTCGTGCAACTGGATGATCCCCAACCACACAGGCCAACAGTGGTCATATTCCAACTGCCTCTACAGACATGCCTAGTAAACATGAAGTCAGTTTTAATGCAATTGCTCTTGAGCATCACACGCGTTTTGGGGACACATGCTGTGAAATGATACTGCCTTGTGTGTCCAGCTTTAGTCTTCAAAGGCTTCTTATAATTCATTCTGCTACAAAACTTACATAGGGTGAGCCAGACTAAACGAGCAAGTGAAAATTTGCATCTCAAGATGCTTTTTGCTTTAAGTGAAATTTATTCATTAATGGTCTGCAGTCGTTATGGTCATGAATCATGCTACAAAATGAGACTCCTGGTCATGTGACTGGACACAGGTCCTATTGGAGACCATTGTTACTAGGTTCTTATCTTTGTGGAGTTTGTATGTTTTCCCTATGTTTGCATTAGTTTCCTCCGGGTGCTCCGGTTTCCTCCCACACTCCAAAAACATACTAGTAGGTTAATTGGCTGCCAACAAAATTGACCCTAGTCTGTCTGTGTGTGTGTGTGTGTTAGGTAATTTAGACTGTAAGCTTCAATGGGACAGAGACTGATGAGAATGAGTTCTCTGTACAGCGCTGCGGAATCAGTGGCACTATATAAATAACTCATGATGATGGTTCTACCCCCTATCTGATGCACTTAGATGTATGACTAAAAACTGCAATTGTACTGCAACCCAACTATTTATTTTTGTAACATTGACTACAAAAACACCCAACATTTGAAAGCCTAAAATAAAAGCATTTGTTTCATGGATGTGTCATTTTACATAGAGGGCTGGTGATGCACAGAAAGCAGACCTGGCTTGTGTAATTAAGACAGAGAAATTATTAGGTTTTGCTTAGTTATTTATGTATAGAGGTTTGTTGTCTGGGAAACAAATAATGCATGACCTTGTGTTTTACACACACGCCTACACAGATATATCACAGCACATTAGTTTATACAGAATCAAGTGCAAATCTCCCACTCACACACCTACTGAATCACATTCCAGATGATGTAGCAGTTATACTATTTCTGAAGGATTACATTTACGGTAACTTTATTGAAGATGTGTCTCTTACATTGCACATGGTATGGTGTACAAATCAAGGTAAAGCAAAACAAAAGGGGCCTAGTCACCTAATCAGTGGAGCATAAAGGGCCTGCAGAGGTTTAACTAAATGCAAAGGTTCTAAAACCAGCCTGCTAGGATATGTCCAACATGGGCCACCCACATGAAGCCAAAATGCAAACTGATCCTTTCGCTCAGGCCGAATCGGTCCATGTATGGTCAGTCTTGTTGAATAAGGTTGCCCACAGATTAGCCAGGCTATAGATGTCCTTTATGAAATGACAAAACAAGCAGAACTCAATGTCGAAAACTGCAAGAACAATTGCCCCTTACAGTCATCTAATGTGTGTGTGAAATTGGGAGGAGTGGCACCATTTACTCACATTGGGCAGCTTAATGACTTACTACACTAGCATTGGAAGAGCTGGCATCAATTGTACTGTGTGTAGCCATTAAAAGCTGATTTTTAACATTATCTAACAGTAGAGTTTTGAGCACACCAATACTATAAGTACATAATACAAATAAACCTGGAAACAAAATGTAACAGGTTGCAAGATGACACATTTTAGTCAAATATTTAAAGAGAATGTGATTTAGAGAGGAACTATCCCCCCGCATTCACCTGGGGCTGAACTTGTAGTTTAGCTTGCCAACTATGCCAACCACACCACTTGGCTATAGTGTCACGCTTCAAATTGGGCTATGCATCCTTATTTCAAGAGGTCATCTTTCTTAATAAGTCACCGTTACCGGATCGATGCACTCAAGGCAGGGGATCCGAGAGAGAAGACGGTTTGAGAGAACATAGCACAGTTTGAAGCTCAATTTGGAAGTGAAGTTGAACAATTAGCCTAGAAATCACTGAAAATTATAGGCTTTCTTCATATTCCCATGTGCACCTTG
Organism: Mixophyes fleayi; assembly: GCF_038048845.1. Lineage (NCBI taxonomy): Eukaryota > Metazoa > Chordata > Amphibia > Anura > Limnodynastidae > Mixophyes > Mixophyes fleayi. The sequence continues at coordinate 112,023,347 of NC_134409.1, forward strand.
AATGCTTCTCAGATTAGGGAGCAATGATCCCATAGAAAAAGCGCTAAAACTACACTCAAGCGGTCATGTGAAAGCTGGACAGACCACGGATGCCAAAGTACAAAACTGAAATAAAAGCACTGTCTTGGCCCGCCAGCATTCAGATGGACACGTAAAGCTGCACTACCACTTACACAATAAAGTTCACTAACCACCTTCTTCACCTAATTGGAGAACTGGGGGCAGCCACTGTTTCTGGTGCTCCTCTGGTTCCGTAACACAGAAAACAGACGCACCGAAGGAGACGAGAGATGCACTGGAAGAGTCTCGGGAAAAAATTATTGCATGGAGCAGACCCTGGGGCTCCGACTAGGGTAATGAGGTTTGTAAAATGTATCTAATAGACGGTAGTGCAGCTTTATCTGTACTGTGGGAGTATTCTCCATAGGGATGACATATGGTTATCTAATTGACACCATAAGCTGGAACACATGCTAGAGCAGCAGACCAAAGACAATTTACACTTTTTTTTGTATGAGCCCTTAAACATAAAACTTGCAATGTAGAGGTTAAATGCTCTGTGTTCTCTATTCACTATATTTAATTTCTTGCCAAGACTTCTTACCCTTCTCTACATGTGAACAGCAGATTAGATAACAGCTTAAAACAATGACCCCAACATTTACACTTTTAAAACTGCCTAATATTATAGTAAAAAACAAAAACAAAAAAAACACAAAAAAAAGAAAAGAAACAAAATTTGACCAAAATAACCAATGTAACTCTTTCATAACAATAACATGGAGAACAGGTCAAAAAGAGCTGGCTGGTTCTTTGCAGATATTAATTATTCAGCTGGCTGAATAGTAAATCAGTACAAGAGCCAGCTGGTGGTTTCTGAGATCATCGGAAGACACTTTCCTGCAGTCTTCCAGCCATCAGCCAGTGGTTTCAGAATGTGTGGGGTTTCCAGTCACTGCACTGCCCAATCAATTCCAAGACTTTCATTTCTGTACTCATCACCCTTTCCTCCCCAGACAAGAACATAATACCTGTAACGTAATTCATCCCACTCTTCGTAAGCCTGCTGCGTTTGCTTCCTCTCCCAGAACAGAATGAATGCGGAAATCGAAATCCGTTTCTCTGGCATGCTGCACCTTAAAGAAAACAAGATACAGAACCTATAAAATATTTAACACCATAAATTTCAGAAACAGCCCTACGTCTACAACCGACAGTGCCAATACAATACGATTAACCCCTTAGTGGGTTTGAGAAAGTCAACATTTTTACAATAAAACTTTAACATCTATTATGGTATAACATTGTAAAATATGTTTGACATGTACTTAAAGTGTTTTAAGCACATATTTGTTAATCCAAGCTGCTAACAACAAATACATATCCTCTAAAAGTTTGTTTTTTTAAAAAAAAAGAAAAATAGGTATTTGTAATGAAATCAGTTTTTATAAAAAAAAAATGTTTCTCCAAAGTCTCAGACAGTCTATTTAGGAAGCAGATTTACTTACGATGTATTTGTTCACAAAGGCAGAGTAGGTTTTTTTTTTGTTATTTTCCGCTGTGTGGAAAATCCCAACCCACCCCCCCCCCCCCACCCCCCATAGTCTGAATGATTGGATGAAGGCGGACATGGATCCCATGGGATATAGTTATGTGTATCATTGGATTACATTATATACTAGAATGCCTAATACACATGTGCCTATAGACGTTTTAAAATTGTGCTGTATCACCAATTTGAGAGAGCATCGCCATGACGGAGTAGGAAAGAAGAGAAGACTGCAGAGGAGAGATGTTAAAAGACAGCAGTGGACTGACCCTCACAAGAGCTTCCATCCGCCTGGCAGCCCCGCTTGTCCACTGAACGGCCCAAAAAACCCAACAAAAATAATACTTACCAGTACGGGAGCAGTAGTGCCTGGCACCCTCCAGGCAGCACTGGAATGAAAGGCACATTGTAATAAAAGGAAAACTGGTGAAGGGGCACATTGTGATGGTGAAGGGGCCTAAATACTTATTACGTTATTTTGACCCAACTACTTTTAAAAAACGGGACTACTCTGTAATTATTTTGGCTTAGGGGTGCCTTGAAAAAATTATGGAGACGTTAAGGGTGCCTCGAACTGAGACAGTTTGGAAACCACTGCAAAAGAGAGATCATTTGTGACGTGGAAAAAAGGAACGCTGCGGTGCAAATGTGTCTATGGATCCAGCGTGCACCTAGATCTGTGTAAGTGCACCTTGTTTTCACTGGGGAGCATAGATGTAGGTAGAAAGATGGTGAAGTTTGTGGAGGAGCAGCTGTATGCACATGCAGAAGGGAGGAGTGACACATTCCCAAGGTAAGTATGCAGTAGGCGTAACAATACATCTCATTTTGTGGAGCAGTGCAAAATTATTTGAATTTGTCGAGTGATATTATTGTAAGAGGGTAAAGGACACTTCATTTATTTATTATTATGGCCATTTTCACCCGCAAAATGACTTCAATTTACACCAGATAAGAGTTGGTGGTCCTCAGGTCTCATCCTATACTTTGCACTTCAACAGGGAAACACATGTGCTGGCGCACTTTCAGCAATGTAATAAAAAGCTTCACACACACACCTGCCACTAAGGCAGTCGCAATTCCCCTTCACCCACGATCTTTATCAGCCACAAATGAGGTTAAACCGAGCAATATTTTGGGTAAAAAAAACTGATGAATTTATTTTATTGAAAGGGGTTGGTACGAATGTGGTAGTTAGAAATTCACTTTTCACGGTCTCTTTCAAATTGTTCTGCTTCTCTTCTCACATAAGCGGAGGGCAGGGGTGCAAATTGAAGTGTGCTGGGTAGATGCGAGGACTTTTCTGGCGTTTTCAGTTATAATGAAACAGACTGAAAACTGGTCGCCGGCACCAGCCACAGCATTTGGGAACATTGGCAACCTATTATCCTATCCCCTGTCTTCTGGCACCCTGTTCCTTCCCTCGGGACCCTGTATCCATGTTTAAAATAAAGACACACATAAGCACCAAATTATAGGGAGTTTTTATGGGGGGTTTTTATATGTGAAAACCCAAAAACAAGCAGTGAATTCCCCCGAAAAAATATCCACTGAACCAGAAGCCCTATCTTTTAATGTACCTCATATTCAGAACTGACACCCTGTCCCTTGAACTCACTCCTATCCTCCCTGGCTATTATAAAGTAAACAAAAGATAAACACCAAATTATATGGAGTTATTCCAGTTTTTAGGTCGTGTGGCTGGATCACGTAGAAATGTACTGCAATCCTTCAAATGCTCGCCTAACCTACCACCTCCTGACTATCTAGACTAAAAGACATGTTGGTCACTCACATGAAAAGACTTAGATAGCATGAATAGTCTGCCTTCAGAAGCTACAAATTACAGCATTGCAAATATACCGATTTTTGATACTGTGCTATATTTTTCTATCAGAAATGTACTGATTTCTGATACAATAGGCAAGGAAATTTGTTTTGTAACGTCTGAAAGCAAACTATTCATGCTTATTAAGACTTTTCATGTGAGTGACAAACATGTCCTCTTAGTCTAGATGGACTAGCTGTGAGCGATTAAAGGTTAGGGGAGAATTGAGTGGAGCAGGGTGGGGAGTTCCAAAGATTTGGGGCAGCAGGGCCCCAACTTTATATTGAGCGGTAGTATTGAGGCAAAGGTCAGAGGCAGAGAGGAGTAGCTAAGTGGGTATGTACCTCGAGACAAGGTCAGAGATGTATGGGGGAGAAGTGTTGGTGAGGGCTCTGTAAGTGAGGGTAAAGAGCTTGAACTGAATTCTAAAATGAATAGGAAGCCAATGAAGGCATTTATGCAGATGAGTAGCAGAAGAGGAGCGATGGGAGAGGAAGATGAGCCTAGCCACAGCATTCTGTATGGATTGAAGGTCAGAAAAGTGAAAAGTAAGAAAGAGGTTGCAATAGTCGAGACGACAAATGATGAGTGAATGGACCAGGATATTGGTTGCTTCCTGAGAGAGGAAGGGACAGATGATGTTACAGAGCAGGAAGTGGCAGGAGTTGGTGAGGAACTGGATATGAGGAGTAAAGAGGAGGGCAGAGTCAAGGGTGACTCCAACACAGTGGGCTTAGATGACAGGAGAGTGAGTTATCTTGTCAATCAAGAGGTACATTTTGGGAGGGATAGCAACATTTGCAGGAGGAGAGGGGAGCTTGGATTTGGAGATGTTGAGTCTAAGGAAGTGCTGTGACATCCAGGTAGTTACAGCAGAGAGACAGCTAAATACTTGGGTTAGAAAGGAGGGAGAGAGGTCAGAGGAGGAAAGACAGATTTGCATGTCAATAGTAGAGAGATGGTATTGGAGGTCAAAAGATTTAATCATTCGCTGAGAGAGGTGACGCCAATAGAAAGAGGAAGAGGTGGGAGCAGAGATGCTAAAGAAGCAGCCAGAGAGGTAGGAGGAAAACCAGGAGAGAGCAGTTTCACAAACCTAGAGAAGCAGAGAGATTGAGCAGTACGAGAAGGGTGAAGTGACCTTTGAACTTGGCTGAGAGCAAGTCGTTTGTTGCTTTATTGAGGGCAGTTACAGTTGAGTGAAGGGTACGGAAGCCAGACTGGAGAGGGTCAAGAAGAGACTGGGAAGAGAAAAAGTGAGTTTGATGATTGAAGACAAGTCGGTCGACAATTTTAGAAGCAAGTGGAAGCAGACGGGGGATAGTAGGAGAGAGAGGATAGGTCAACGGAGGGTTTCTTTAGAATAAGGTAGATGAGAGCATGCTTGAAAGTCGAGGGGAAGATACCAGTGGACAGAGAGGTTAAAAAGTAAGCAAAGAGAAAACAGGCATTGGGAGAGAGGGGGCGGAGGAACTTGGAGGTGTCAGGGTCAAAAGGACAGGTTGTAGAAGAAGAGGAGGAGAGAAAAGTGAGGATCTCAGACATAGTTACAGGAGAGTAGGAGCCAAGGGTGGCAGAGGGAGTGATAGAGAGGACAGGTGCAGAAAGGCAAATCTGTCGGGAACAGATATCAATGCGGATGGTGAATTATGTCTTTGAAGTAGGTGGCAAAGTGGAGAGCGGTGATGGAGAAAGGGGGATGGCACAGCAGAGAATTAATGGTAGAGAAGAGGCATCAGGGGTTGCTGGACAGGGAGGAGATGAGGGATGTGAAATAAGTTTGTTTGGCAAGGGAAAGGGCACAATAATAGGAGGAAAGGTTTAATTTGGCATTTAAAGGACCAGAAGCACTTTTGGAGGGCACGAGTAAGAGGGGAGTGCCAGGGTTAAGATTTAGAATGGCAGAGACAAAGTTAGGTGATTGGGGCTGCAGTATCAAGGGCAACAGAAAGTGTAGTTGTAAAGAGAGACAGCAGCGTTGGAGCATGTCTCCCTTTACAAGGAAGCGCTGCTTTATATTTAAGTGCTGAAGACGCTGAACTCGCCGGAGTTGAAGAATCCGGAGGTTCATACATTTACCCCTTGATCTTGCATTCCAGAGTGGAAAGCACGGGTGAAGGTGAGCGAGAGAAAGGATGGAAATAAGCTTGGCGGGATTGGATATCTGGGGGGCACAGTGTAATGTGTGGTAGGGGGTCAGCGACATTAGATAGAGGGGTTAGGCTTGGGCATGTAGTACAGAGTAATAATGTGGGGAACCATATGGGGGAAATGGGTGGAAGTGTTGACTAGAGAGTAATAAGGTACAGGGGATGTAGTAATTGAGTTCTTGCAGAGTCATCAAACAGGAGAGTGGGACAAGGTCCTATCCAAATCCAGGTCAAACTCGGTTTCAACTATGTAAATCCTTATCAAAATAAGCTTATCCAGATCATCAACTTAAAGAGGAAGAAGCCCAAAGCCTGGAGAACCAATGGTTATCGACTCTTAATATTGTGTCAATCTGCAATGAAGGAGTGGAGAATGTTTTGATAGAGGGTAATAACACATATGTCATGATTTGCTATTTGACCCCACATAAGACTTTTAGCCAGTGGTTTCAAGCTGTGTCAAGTGCCTTTTGGGACAGAGGGCTGATGGAATACTCACTATTTACAAAAAGCTATAGTTAATAATCAGGGTAGTGGGAAACAGTGCATTATAGCTTCAAGAAACATATGTGAACATTTTTTTTCCCCATGTGCTGTTCTCTAAATCAGTGAAGCTCAACATTTTTTTTTGCAGCTGGGATCCCAAGTGTCAGCATACAATTGCTCTTTTTCCCCAAATTTGTGATTCAAAACACAACATACAGAATATATGACAATCTGGTGACCAACAAAACAGATTCTGGTTATCTACTTGGTGTTCACAACCCATAGACTGCATAGTTCAGCCTTTACTTCATCCAAGTGAACTGGACAGGAGCCCAAACAACTTAATCACAGAAAATGGTGGGGGGGGGGGGGCTATCTCCTTTGCAATTATACCAGTAGCCTGTGCTCGAAGTGAAAATTTAGAAAAGGCAGTATGGAAAATGTGAGTGAATGGAATTTTACAGTTTTAAAATAAAAGCAGAAGCAGTGGCGATATGGCATGCCACCGTATACCAGCCCACTTCAACCACTGCCAATAGCACAAACCAGTTTTAAAATGAGCCTCTCTTAGTCATCATAAACTTAAAATATCTGTCACTAAAATTAAAGTTGTTTTAAAGTTTGATAACCAACTCACTAATTGCTTCCTCTTCAGTTTGACACAACAGAAAATGAGCTTTGGTCCCTGTGACGTCCCATCAGATAATCTGTTAAACAAAATAGAATAAGTTTTATTGAAATAAGTATTTATTACTGCAGACATTTTGGACAGATTCACTATATTGCTATGCTACTTATATGACATTTTTGCTTTCCTAATAGAATTAACTCATTGTCCAGTAGATGGCACCAGTGCTAAGAACACAACTCGCACATCTACTGTCTTTTCTGATCAAATACTTTAAATCTCAATCAGAATATCCAATGACATACATTTAAACTAAGAGTATGGATAATGTTCCTGATCCAACAAAATTATCACTAGTTTAAAAGAGAAGTCATTCAAAATGTACTCTAACTGGAGAGAGAATAACAGGAATGATCAAGAACTGTGAGCACTGGTGCAGAAGTGCAATAAAGCACTTCAGGTACTTCCTCTTGTAAAACAAACATAAACTGAAACAAACAGAAGATGTAGTTAACAAGCTCTTGCGGACATTAATTAAGACGTTATTTAAAGATCACTTCAGGAAATTTGTTGCCAGTTATTCATGGTTATCGGAAGTCTAGATGCAGCCTTATTTGAGCAAATGATTAATACTATGACCATTAATTATAAATTAGCTATGGTTTGTCCGAGAGATTTACAGACACAAAAATCATATGTATAAATACAATGCATTTTTATGGAGTAAACAGTGATGGAGTCAAAATGAACCTCAACAACGCAGAAGGAATCCGTACAATAGTGTAATTTCACATAGCAAATAAGATACTGAAAGAGACAGTTGTATATCTTCACTTTCAAACCAGTTGTCTACACACACCATAGTGAAGTATGATGATTTCTGTGTGCCAGTATGATCAAAGGAAGAGAATAATCTTATAACCTTCATTTCATTCAAGGTGGTTCCCAGTTATAATTGTCATACTCAATAACTCTATACACCTGTTCCCAGACAAACTGCATCCATTCTAATTGTCTTTCTGATTGTTGTCTGTTACACTTACCATGTTCTGTTCTATCCATAATAACTGTCATGCACCTCCTTCAACCCAGCTCCATTATTTGGTCACAGTTAGTTACCCATCCGTGTTCTCTCCCCACTGCTTCCCAGGCGTTCCCCAAGCCAGTTTCCTCCACACTGCATCCCAACAGTCAAATTAAAATATTTTTTGATTTTGGAATATAGAATATGGTTATCATCTGTCCTTCACTGTTTTAACAGGATGTCACTAGGTCTGGTGGCAGAACTCACCTTTCAGTAGACTTTTTGTCTCATTGTACCAATCCCAGTTTCCTCTAGACTTAGACGTTCCCCATCATAATTTCCTCCACACTACTTCCCAGTCAGACGTTCCCCATACCTATTCCTTCCATATCTCCCAGTCACACCCTAGATATTTCTGATTACTAAACACTAGATATCAGTCACACCTCCCACATCCCAGTATCCTCCACACTGGTCCCCAGTCACACCCCCTCATCCCAGATTCCTCCACACTGGTCCCCAGTCACACCCCCTCAACCCAGATTCCTCCACACTGGTCCCCAGTCACACCCCCTCATCCCAGATTCCTCCACACTGGTCCCCAGTCACACCCCCTCATCCCAGATTCCTCCACACTGGTCCCCAGTCACCCTCCTTCATCCCAGATTCATCCACACTGGTCCCCAGTCACACCCCCCTCATCCCAGATTCCTCCACACTGGTCCCCGGTCACACCCCCTCATCCCAGATTCCTCCACACTGGTCCCCGGTCACTCCCCCTCATCCCAGATTCCTCCACACTGGTCCCCGGTCACTCCCCCTCATCCCAGATTCCTTCACACTGGTCCCCAATCACACCCCCTCATCCCAGATTCCTTCACACTGGTCCCCAGTCACACCCCCTCATCCCAGATTCCTCCACACTGGTCCCCAGTCACACCCCCTCATCCCAGATTCCTCCACACTGGTCCTCAGTCACACCCCCTCATCCCAGATTCCTCTACACTGGTCCCCAGTCACACCCCCTCATCCCAGATTCCTCTACACGGGTCCCCAGTCACACCCCCTCATCCCAGATTCCTCCACACGGGTCCCCAGTCACACCCCCTCATCCCAGATTCCTCCACACTGGTCCCGTTACACCCCCTCATCCCAGATTCCTCCACACGGGTCCCCAGTCACACTCCCTCATCCCAGATTCCTCCACACTGGTCCCCAATCACACCCCCTCATCCCAGATTCCTCCACACTGGTCCCCAGTCACACCCCCTCATCCCAGATTCCTCCACACTGGTCCCCAGTCACACCCCCTCATCCCAGATTCCTCCACACTGGTCCCCAGTCACACCCCCTCATCCCAGATTCCTCTACACTGGTCCCCAGTCACACCCCCTCATCCCAGATTCCTCCACACGGGTCCCCAGTCACACCCCCTCATCCCAGATTCCTCCACACTGGTCCCGTTACACCCCCTCATCCCAGATTCCTCCACACTGGTCCCCAGTCACACCCCCTCATCCCAGATTCCTCTACACTGGTCCCCAGTCACACCCCCTCATCCCAGATTCCTCCACACGGGTCCCCAGTCACACCCCCTCATCCCAGATTCCTCCACACTGGTCCCGTTACACCCCCTCATCCCAGATTCCTCCACACGGGTCCCCAGTCACACTCCCTCATCCCAGATTCCTCCACACTGGTCCCCAGTCACACCCCCTCATCCCAGATTCCTCCACACTGGTCCCCAGTCACACCCCCTCATCCCAGATTCCTCTACACTGGTCCCCAGTCACACCCCCTCATCCCAGATTCCTCCACACGGGTCCCCAGTCACACCCCCTCATCCCAGATTCCTCCACACGGGTCCCCAGTCACACCCCCTCATCCCAGATTCCTCCACACTGGTCCCCAGTCACACCCCCTCATCCCAGATTCCTCCACACTGGTCCCCAGTCACACCCCTTCATCGCAGATTCCTCCACACTGGTCCCCAGTCACACCCCCTCATCCCAGATTCCTCCACACTGGTCCCCAGTCACACCCCCTCATCCCAGATTCCTCCACACTGGTCCCCAGTCACACCCCTTCATCGCAGATTCCTCCACACTGGTCCCCAGTCACACCCCCTCATCCCAGATTCCTCCACACTGGTCCCCAGTCACACCCCTTCATCGCAGATTCCTCCACACTGGTCCCCAGTCACACCCCCTCATCCCAGATTCCTCCACACGGGTCCCCAGTCACACCCCCTCATCCCAGATTCCTCCACACTGGTCCCCAGTCACACCCCCTCATCCCAGATTCCTCCACACGGGTCCCCAGTCACACCCCCTCATCCCAGATTCCTCCACACTGGTCCCCAGTCACACCCCCTCATCCCAGATTCCTCCACACTGGTCCCCAGTCACACTCCCACACCCAAATTCCCTTTATAAACTCCAGCTTTCCCCATCACAGTTCTCTCCACACCACACAGTGGTTGCCAGTCACACCTCCACCACCCTGACTCCCTCCATACAGTGGTTCCCAGTCACACCTCCTCCGTCACAGGCCACAAGGTCTCCCGGTCTGACAAGCTTGTTGAAGCCGGTAGTGACGAGCAGTCACATGTCAGTTGGGAGCTCTCCTACCATTCAGTAACAGAGGCGGTGAATTGTCAGCGAATCAGAGCGCGGTAGTTAAGGGTGGTTGCAGTGCAGGAAGTCAAGCTTGTGTGCGAGTCCCGCGCTGCGGTCACGTGGTTCTGTTTTCATCACTTAACCCGGTCAGCACCGGAGGGGGAGAGACCTTAAAACCGGGCAAATACATCGTGTCCTGCCGCAGCCTGCACTGCCCGGGCTACATGTCACTGTCACACAGCTAGCGCGCGCTGCCAGCTCTCTGACGTGATAACGATGTGTACCAGATACATGCAGTGTATATTCTACACAGTATGAGCTATACAGGACAGACACAGTACAATATAATATATACAAGATAGATACAGTACAATATAATATATATAGGACAGACACAGCATGTGTCCTATACAATATAATATATACAGGACAGATACAGTATGTGTTCTATACAATATAATATATACAGGGCAGATACAGCATGTGTTCTATACAATATAATATACACAGGGCAGATACAGCAAGTGTTCAATATAATATATACAGGGCAGATACAGCATGTGTTCTATACAATATATACGGCAGATACAGCATGTGTTCTATACAATATAATATATACAGGACAGATACAGCATGTGTTCTATACAATACAATATATACAGGACAGATACAGTATGTGTTCTGTACTATATAATATATACATGGTAGATACAGCATGTATTCTACACAATATGATATACACATGGCAGATACAGCGTGTATTCTACAATATGATATATACATGGCAGATACAGCTTGTATAGTACACAATATAATATACACAGGGCAGACACAGCATGTGTTCTATACAATATAATAAATACAGGACAGACACAGCATGTGTTCTTTATAATATAATATATACAGGACAGATACAGCATGTGTATACATGGCAGATACAGCATGTGTTCTATACAATATAATATATACAGGGCAGATACAGTATGTGTTCTATACAATATAATATATACAGGGCAGATACAGTATGTGTTCTATACAATATAATATATACATGGCAGATACAGCATGTGTCCTATACAATATAATATATACGGCAGATACAGCATGTGTTCTATACAATATAATATATACGGCAGATACAGCATGTGTTCTATACAATATAATATATACAGGGCGGTTACAGTATGTGTTCTATACAATATAATATATACAGGACAGATACAGTATATGTTCTGTACTATATAATATATACATGGTAGATACAGCATGTATTCTACACAATATGATATACACAGGGCAGATACAGCATGTGTTCTATACAATATAATATATACATGGCAGATACAGCATGTGTTCTATACCAGGGTTTGTCCAACCTTTTAGCTTCCCTGGGCCACATTGGAAGATGACCAGTTGGTTTGGGCCGCACATAAGATACACTAACAATAACGATAGCTGATCATCCAAAAAACCATAGAAAACATAGTTAACATATATAAATATATATATATATATGAGAAAAAAAGTGATATATATATATATATCACTTTTTTTTCAAATCCCCCTATACTTACCTTTCAATCGCCCTGTTCAAAAAATCCTCTCTAGTTGTTAGACTATAATCACTTTTTGTATTGTTTTGATGCAATATCAATAAAGTGCATTTAAGCCAGGCATTGTATATCAGGGTGCCCTGACCAGGCCTGCGGTACCTGACATATATATCACTGTGACCCCAAATTGTGACCTGTTTTGCTAATTACACCACTATGTTAGTTAAGGGATAACAACTTATAATGGGCCAAAGAGAATAATATATAATGCCCCATTAGTATTACAAGTAGAAGTATGTAGCAGGGAGATAAGGTCCATGATGCTCCAGGACCATGTGACTTTTATTCACTGATCAGCGTCCCTTGAAATAATAAAAAAAAATCCCCCTTAACTTACCTTTTAATCGGCTTGTTCTCCTGTCCTCTTCTCTTCTTTTCTCCAATTCTGTGCTGCTGATTGTTCTTCTCGCGCGGGTGACTCCTCTGTGCTGCGCTCCGCAATGGATGTTGGGCGTGATGACATCACGCCCGACATTCACTGCATGTACCACACGGAGGAGGAGAGAAGGGAGCCGGAGTACCAGCTGACGTGACCGCAAGTTAAGTATTTTATTTTCTTTTTTTTTTGCAGGATTTTTTTTTTCCCCATTAACAGTGCTGCTCCCTTGCCACAACCAAAACTCCTTCTGGGCCACATTTACAGGCATGCTGGGCCGCATGCGGGCCGCGGGTTGGACAACCCTGTTCCATACAATATAATATATACATGGCAGATACAGCATGTGTCCTATATAATATATACAGGGCAGATACAGTATGTGTTCTATACAATATAATATATACGGCAGATACAGCATGTGTTCTATACAATATAATATATACAGGGCAGATACAGCATGTGTTCTATACAATATAATATATACAGGACAGATACAGTATATGTTCTGTACTATATAATATATACATGGTAGATACAGCATGTATTCTACACAATATGATATACACAGGGCAGATACAGCGTGTATTCTATACAATATACTATATACATGGTATATACAGCTTGTATAGTATATAATATATACAGGGCAGACACAGCATGTGTTCTATATAATATATACAGGACAGACACAGCATGTGTTCTATATAATATAATATATACAGGGCAGACACAGCATGTGTTCTATACAATATAATATATACAGGACAGACAGCATGTGTTCTATATAATATATACAGGGCAGACACAGCATGTGTTCTATATAATATAATGTATACAGGACAGACACAGCATGTGTTCTATACAATATAATATATACAGGACAGACACAGCATGTGTTCTATACAATATAATATATACAGGACATACACAGCATGTGTTCTATACAATATAATATATACAGGGCAGACACAGTATGTATTGTATACAATATAATATATACAGGGCAGACACAGCATGTGTTCTATACAATATAATATATACAGGGCAGATACAGCATGTGTTCTATACAATAAAATATATACAGGACAGATACAGTATGTGTTCTGTACTATATAATATATACAGGACAGATACAGTATGTGTTCTGTACTATATAATATATACAGGACAGATACAGTATGTGTTCTGTACTATATAATATATACATGGTAGATACAGCATGTATTCTACACAATATGATATACACATGGCAGATACAGCTTGTATAGTACACAATATAATATACACAGGGCAGACACAGCATGTGTTCTATACAATATAATATATACAGGACAGACACAGCATGTGTTCTATATAATATATACAGGACAGACACAGCATGTGTTCTATACAAGTTTTTAGTGCAGCGGGGAACCTGTTCAGTGAGCGGCGAAGGAGGTTGCTTCCGCAAAATGTGGAGATGATGTTCATCAAAATGAATTATCAATTCTTCAATGAAGACCAGCAATGGCCTCCAGAGACTACAGAGGGACCTGTGATTGTGGAGTCCAGCGGGGACGAATTGATAATGTGTGAGGATGAGGAAGTGCACACTGAAGGTGGCGAGGAATCAGAGGATGAGGACGACATCTTGCCTCAGTAGAGCCAGTTTACTTTGTACAGGGAGAGATGAATTGCTTTTTTTGTGTGGGGGCCCAAACAAACCAATCATTTCAGCCACAGTTGTTTGGTAGGCCCTGTCGCTGAAATGATTGGTTTGTTAAAGTGTGCATGTCCTTTTTCCGCAACATAAGGGTGGGAGGGCCCAAGGACAACTCCATCTTGCACCTCTTTTTTTTCTTTGCCAGCTCGTTTTTGTGGGGGTCCAAACGAACCAATAATTTCAGCCACAGTTTTGTAGGCCCTGTTGCTGAAATGATTGGTTTGTTAAAGTGCGCATGTCCTATTTCCCCAACATAAGGGTGGGTGGGAGGGCCCAAGGACAATTCCATCTTGCACCTCTTTTTTTGCCATTATGTGCTCTTTGGGGCCTAGTTTTTCAAACTGCCATCCTGTCTGCCACTGCAGTGCCACTCCTAGATGGGCCACGTGTTTGTGCCGCCCACTTGTGACTTGTGTCGCTTAGCTTAGTCATCCAGCTACCTCGGTGCAACCTTTTGGCCTAAAAACAGTATTGTGAGGTGTTCAGAATAGACTGGAAATTAATGTTATTGAGGTTAATAATAGCGTAGGAGTGAGAAGAAAAAAAACAAAAATCTGGATTTTAGCAGTTTTAATGCTTTTTTAAAAAAAATCAGAACCCAAAACCTTGAGGGTGGTGTTTTAGCAAAACCCATTAGAACCCAAAACCTGAAGGTAATCAGAACCCAAAACGCGAAAAGTGGCCGGTGCACATCCCTAACCAGAACCCAAAATGCGAAAAGTGGCCGGTGCACATCCCTAGTCCTATTGCCCTTATTTAATAGGTGATTCAGCAATCTGTAACCTGTATGATAAATGAGTGAAAGACTGAGTGCTGGAATAGTGTGTAACCCCATACAGTAAACTATAATAAGTCAGGGACACTGGGAGCACATTCATGACACACATTATTGTATTCTATACAATATAATATATACATAGAAATACAGTGTGTAGTCTATACAATATCATATATACAAGCCACACACAGTGTATTCTTACCATATAATATATACATGGCAGATACAACATGTATTCTGCACAATATATACCAACCAAATACAGTGTCTATTCTACACAACATAATATCCATGAAAGATACAGCTTGTATTCTGTATAATATAATATATACATGGCAGATACAGCACATACTCTGTATAATATCATATACACATGTATGATATACTATATACTTGCCACACAAAGAGTGTATTCTGTACAATATTATGTATAAATGGCAGATATGGCACATCAAAAACAAATAAATATTGCAACACCTTCGATATAAACAAACTATTACACATTAAAAAAGCAGTATGAACACTATTATAAAAACAATCTTAATACCCACAATCACTTGATTGAAATATATATAGCAATATATGCACACGTTTAGAACTTACCTGTTTAAATGAGGAATCGGATAAAATAGTGTCAGCCAAACGAGAAATAGATACGATTTAAGTGGCTCACTAAGCATCAATGATGTCAGTCTCTCATGGTGTCTGGGATCATAAGGAAAAAGGCAACTAAAAATGAGTGGAACATTGGACTGGGGAACTTTATACGTATATAGTGAGACTTCTCTTCCTTATTACAAGACGGAATACAGGTAGTTGGAGAGACAAATGTTTCTTTATTCCACTCATATTCATACTGCTTTTTTAGTGCGTAAGAAATAGGTTTGTTTTTTATATATATATAAGGTTCTGCTATATCTATAAGTTTTTGAGATATATTATCACTATTGTAATCTAAATCAATTATTAATGTAGTACTTTCTTTCCTTTTTTGTGTCATGTTATGTTCATAGGCCGAGACGCCACGACATACATACCTCTCTCTCTCTCATATATATATATATATATATATATATATATATATATATATATATATATATATATATGTACAGCACACAAACTTACGTACGAACATGAATCAGGCCCACGTAAGTTTGTGTGCTGTACCTTGCGTGAGACAGAAATAGAAAGTCTTTTCATGTCTGAACGCAAATTACACTTACGACTGCCTACGACTTGACAGCCATAACGGGAAACAAGGGGCAGATGTATATAGGCCGTGTACAGTTATGGCGTACCAACACAGAGGCGGCCAATTCAAGTCCTGGTTTTCTCGTAAGTACGCCTGGTTTCTGCCTTATCATTTGCATCAGCTACAGGGCAGGTGTAGGTGATGACTGATAGTTATAATTGACATGTCTTAGTCTTTGTAATAAAAATTACACTTATGCATGCCACTAGCTACCACAGAAAATGTGTATGCAAGGAAGTTATACTTTAAAAACACATTGTATGTACAGTACGCATTAAAAGCATGTTTATATATTTAATGTAAAAAAAATATTTAAAATTAATATTTTTATTAATGATTATACTGTTAAGACTTTTTCATTTATTTTATAATTTACATTTTTTTGTGTGTTTTGATTTGACCTTTTATTGAACTGATGCTTGTGCATATACTGCTGTCTGTCTACATTTGGCAAATAACATTTAGGCAGTGCGTACTTACACCCAGATTCAAATTGAAAGTATTTTGGGATACGCTTGGATTTAAATAGGTTTGGAACTAAGCTAAAGTTCCGTGCTTCTGTACATTATAATATATACATGGCAGATACAGCATCTTTTCTATACAATAAAAATATATATGCCACACACACACACACACACACAGTGTATTCTTATAATATATACATGGCAGATACAGGACATATTCTGTATAATATTATATACACATGACGTATGATATAATATATACATGCCACACACAGAGTGTATTCTGTACAATATTATGTATACGTGGCAGATACAACATGTCAACAGCTAATAAATATTGTAGAACCTTAGATATAAATAAACAAATTATTACACATTAAAAAAGTAGTATGAATAAACACTATTATGAAAAACCATAATATCCACAATCACTTGATTCAAATATATATAGGAATATATGCAGACAACAGGCCTGTTTTAATGAGGAATCGGATAAAATAATATCAGCAAAATGAGATATAGATATGATTTAAGTGGCTCACTAAGCATCAATGATGTCAGTCTCTCATGGAGTCTGGGATCATAAGGAAAAAGGAAGCTAAAATGTTAGTGGAACATTGGACTGGAGATTTTTACACATATTGAGATTTCTCTTCCTTATAACAACAAGCCAGAATACTGGTAAGAGATAAACATTTCTTCATTCCACTCATATTCATATGTGTAATAAATAGTTTGCTTTTTAGATTTAAGTTTCCGCGATATTTATTATCTTTTGAGATATATTATCACTACTGTGATCTAAATCAGTTACTAGTGTTTACTTTCTTTTCTTTTTTGTGTGTTGTTCATAAACTGAGGCTCCACTACCTCTGCTGGTCAACGGTATCGAAGGAAGCAGAGAGGTCAAGTAGGATAAGAAGTGAGAAGTGAAGTGTCCCTTAGATTTTGCGAAGAGAAGGTTGTTAGTGACCTGAGTGAGGGCAGTTTCAGTGGAATAGAGGGAGCAAAATCCAGGTTGGAGTGAGGTCAAGGAGGGAGTGAGATGAGAGAAAGGATGTGAGATGGTTGTAGACAACCCATTTGAGAAGTTTGAAAGCAAAAGGATAAAGGGAGCTAGGGTGGTAATTAGAGAAAGAGGAAATGTCAAGGGATGGCTTTTTTTGTTCAACAAGGTGTGGGCAGGCCTATCTCGAGAGAGAGGGAGCTGGGAGGTGAAATGGGATGAGGTTAAGTGGACAGGTGGAGGGGGGTAAAGCGTGAAGACTTCATCTGCAGATACCCAAGCAGAGGAAGTGGGTGGGCTAGCAAGAGGGGGTGGCAGTCAGTGAGGAACAGGGGGTGGAGATAGCATCCACAGAAGAGGGTGGGATTGGCGATAAGGTGGATAGGGAGGGAAGAGAGGATGATGCAAGAAAGGACTGATGGGAGATATCATGACGTATGGCCTCAATTTTGGAGGTGAAGCGGGTAGCGAAATCCAGAGCAGAGAGCGAGAAGCGGTGTGTTTAGTGCTGCGAGAAAATGAGAGCATTGAAGTAGTTTTGTGGTATAATTCCATGTTTTACAGACGTTTTGAAGCAGTATATTGTTGTGAGGGTCATACATATAATTTGTTGCCCTTGCATTGATCCATCTATATGTAGGAGTCTGATGGGGTTCTCCTGTGTAGGCACTTCCTTCTTGTTTGTGTGTGGCGTGACTGTGACAGTAACCCCAGTGCAGCTAGAGGTGTCGTATCCCAACAAAGGCAAGATTGCAGGTTACAAAGTTGTGGGCTCCCAGGGTCCAGAAGTCCTGGATGCTATGTTCTCAGCAGAGGACTTTGCAGTACAGAGAGTACTTTCTTTACAAGATTGTGCCCAGTAAATGTTTCTAAATTCAACTGACCAGGACTTTTAAAGAAATACTTCAGTTTTGTGATGAAACTGGACTGTGTGGTGTGTTGGTACTTATCTGTCTGCACGGCTGGGGATTGACTGTCAAGGCCCTGATAGTCCATTTCTCCTGGTGAGCAGATGTTACAAGGGGCAGATGCTGGTCCAGATGCTTGCACAGCTCTCAGTGGACCTAAAGAATCATAGTAAATTGAAGCTACTCCTTGCTGTCTCTGAAGAATCTGTCCCTGCTCTAACTTTACTTATCTTTCTATCTCCTTAGAACTCCCACTGTCCCTTATTGTCCATCATCTTAATTTTCCACCTATATTTTCCCTTTATCTGAACTACTGTCTCTTCTACCTCCAACCAGTCTTTGTCTTTTCCCTCTCTAGCTCATCTGCTTCTTTCCCTTCTGTTCATTTAAAAGCCCAGACTGCCTCTTTTTCTGTCACAACTACCAATTGCCTGCTGCTCCACCAAACTGTGTGTCACTCTCTTGTTCATAACTATCACCTATTTCTTTCTCTTTCCTCTACTCACATCCATAACTAACTAACCTAACCTTACAATCCCTCTTTCAAATGATAAGGCCCGTTAGTAGTAATTGTTTGGTGATCATATATAGTCACCAGACAATAACACCCTAGACCGGTGGTTCCCAAACTGTGTGCCTAAGCTCACTTGGGTGCCTCGGCGATCTCACAGGGGTGCCAGGGCCAGTGGTAAGCAAGATGGGGGAACTACTTGGTAATTATTTTGGCTTAGGGGTGCCTTGACAAAATTAGTGAGACCCTAAGGGTGCCTTAAACTGAAAAAGTTTGGGATCCACAGAAAACATTAAGGTGCCTAGGATGGAGGAGGGATATTTTAATGCACAGATCTACCCCATCCGGACATCTAAAATTTCAGAGGCATCCTCATTTGAAATAGTAGAGTCCTTATTTCAAATAAAGTGCCCCCTTAGTAGTTATTGTCTGGTGATCAGACAAAAATACCCTACACTACAGAAAGTTTAAAAGAAGTCTAGAGAGGGGGGTTATGATGCCTAAATCTCCTCTATTCTGGCTTTAATAAACTCATGGTAACCTCATTTGATGCAAAATGGTGCTTTGTTGGGCTACTCATATTGTACCTCCCCAATTTCTGCATTTCATTCAAGACAAACTAGCAGAAAACAAAAGACGAATTATACTTTTCAATATAAAACAAAAGCAGGGCATGTATTCAGTGAATCGAGGCTGCCAGTCGCTTGGGGTCTGTACTCCCCTAATCAGAAATTGGAAAATGTAGACAAAAAACACACAAGAACCACTAGATCGTGATGAAAATAGTTCTATTAAACTTATACAAATGTAATTCTCAAAAGATCCGTGGATAACAGATTAAAATACTATATTTATTCACAAAATAACATAATATACATGTAACAAGAGCTCTTGTATAAAAACCTTTAGTAAGATACCATTACAATCCATATGGCCAATTGCTAAATTAGTAAGACATACACTGCTAAAAAGCAATTTAATTTATAACTATCCTGCAATTCTGATTGAAACACAGAGATTGTAACCATCAGATGTTTTCTGGCAATTATCTCATGGACACATTTATAAATTATATTGCTGTTTTTGTGTTGCATGTGGCAATCTTTCTTTCTTTTTTTTTTTTTATACTTTTCTAAACTGCAATAGGAAAATTATAGAATTTGATTGGCTGCTATGAGCAGCAACTTAATGTTATGTTGCACCGGTTTACATAAATATCCTCCGACTCTCTTTACAGAACAGTTGCTGTTCACATTTGTTATTGCACAAACTAAACTGAAAACGGGGCCAATAGGGTGTAGCCTTTCTTTTTAAATGACTGATATTTGAAAATAAATTGACGGCAATATTAAAAGGTGTAAAAAGACTTTATTTATGAATTTTTAAAATGACAAAGATAAACAGAAAGATTAAAAGAGAACTAGGCAGCCGATGACAACCTTCAAAAGTTCTCCCAAATGAGCCCAATAGGGTGCAGTTTTTCTTTTTAAACAACTGATACGAGAAAATAAGTTGACAGCAATATGAGAATGAATAAAAAGCTTTTATTTATGAAACTTTAAAATGACAAAAAGCAATAGAAAGAGTAAAAGAGAATTAGATAGCCAAAGACAACTGGATTTTATACCTTTACAAGTCCAGTAAAAATAAATAGTTTGATAACATTACAATTTCTAGATGACTATTTTTTTGTCTATAAATAATTCTATTAACAATATAAATATAGTTTACTTCCTAGCACTAACACATAAATCCTAATTTTGATAGCTGCAATACCATCTTAAATAAAACCTGTGTGTGTGTAAATGACACAAGACACATGTCTATAAATTTTATATACACAGTAAGACATGCATACAATCATTTGGCACCAGATATCAATAAATCGGTAAACATTTGACAGGTAAAAGCTTATGCACAATTCCTCCTTTGTTAAGTACAGGCTAAACAGCTGATTATACATCTCTGTCACCTAGGGAAGGCTCTTTAGCTCCTAGCTAAACAGCTTACCCTGCCTGGAAATCTCTATTACTAACACCCACGTTGGGGCTGTACACTGAGATATGCTGGAGTGGGTTAAGCTGGGTACACACTACAGAAATTTTACATGCGACCGATGTTCCGATCGCTCGGTCCATGGACTGCATACACACTAGCCTTTTTTAGGACAATAAAGGGAAGAGCGGACGTCCCTTTAGCGACTTTTTACAGCCATGTTGTTGTGAGCAATGACTGTAATTTTGTACTCACTGTTGTGGATCGATCGGAGGTTTATACACACTACACAGCGGAAACGAGATTGGAACAAAAATATTAAACGGTACGACCAACCAAATGAGGCGACAATCGTCCATTTGGGCAGACTTTCGACCATTGTGTCACTGCACACACTGACCCGATTTTTGAACCAGCGGTCGTATGTCGGCTGATTCAGCTGATTATTGGACGAAAACCGTGTAGTGTGTACCCAGCTTTAGAGGCCACTAGGGAAGGTGCAGATGGGTATGCAATGCTGTCGAAATACAGACGGGGGCGTGACATTTTTATTGCCCAATTTGAATAGCCCATACTTGCCTACCCTCCCAGAATGTTTGAATGACTCACAAATTTCAGGTAGATCTTCAGGACTCCCAGGAGAGTAGGCCACCTACTGGATCTTGCCCGATCTTGCAAAGTGGGCAGGGCCGCTATGACGTAATTTCCCAAATCGCGTCATTACGCCCCTTGAACTTCCAATAGCCTGTACTAAACAAAATAAGCCCTGTTACAGAGGTGATTTCATGTGCCTATGAATGTCTCTCCCAGATCCCAAGACATTGACTTGCCTTACCTTGTAAAATGTCATTTTAGCAGCAAGGCTTTTTTTTTTTTCTATTGGTTTACAAATTTTACACATACATCTTAAAAAGAGTTTATAACCCTGTTGATTCCTCTCTGTAATATATCTTATTCAACCTATGTGAAATAGAAGTAAAGTCTACATTTTCCTCCTTGAGACTCACAACAACATGATAAAACTTAGAATTTAGTCAATGTGCTTTGTATGGTATGTTTGACTATGATCTGATCACCTTATTATTGTATTAAATCTATCTCCTGCTCATTGATTAGATTTTCACAGCAAGAGATAAGGATGCTGATCATATGGGAGGCAGTGTCTGGTCCGCTGGTGTGAATATGATCAAAAGGACAGGGCTACATGTGATAGGGGTAATGTTATAATGTGTGGAAGGGTATGGCGGCAACCAAGAAGGAACAGGGTCCCAAATAGCATAAAGTAGTGATGTTAGGCTCCTGTCACACAGAGGCTGAAAGATTGCGATGCTAAACACACTTCTGAATCCAACCAAGTTCATACACACAGATTGTTATATTTGACAAGAACATTTTTTTTTACAGAAACCTAAGACCGTACAAAACTCTAGTATTTGGAAATAAAATGTCAATCGCTGAAGAACCAATAAGTTATCTGCTCTCTATCTGTGTACATGTTTTCAACGGAGTGTTTCTCACTCTGGATCTGCTAACACTTCATGTTTTCCACATCTCCTTCCACGAGCACAGGGATATTAATTAGCAAGTGGTACTAATTATTTCACCTGTAATACTGAGAGAACGCGTGGAAAAGGTGCACCAGGAGAAGTCCCTGAGGTCTGGAGTTAAGTCAGTGGACGACTGTCATCAAGATAAACAAAATTGTGCGCATTATAGACTGTTAAAGTGGAAAATATCCCCAAATATGAGGAATATAATAATGTAGTTAACTTGTTAAATTCTGGGAAACTCTCTGCATTTTCCAATGTTTAAAGAACTATGGCCTGATTCATTAAGGATCTTAACTCAAGAAACTTCTTATTTCAGTCTCCTGGAAAAAACCATGTTACAATGCAAGGGGTGCAAATTAGCATTCTGTTTTGCACATATGTTAAATACTGACTGTTTTTTCATGTAGCACACAAATACTTGATAGCTTATTTGTACACTGAAATGTAAGGTTGATATTTGTGTGCTACATGAAAAAACAGTCAGTATTTAACTTATGTGCAAAACAGAATACTAATTTGCAGCCCTTGCATTGTAACATGGTTTTGTACAGGAGACTGAAATAAGAAGTTTCTTGAGTTAAGATCCTTAATGAATCAGACCCATAGTCTGTAGAAAGTATAGTGTTTTACATTCAAAATTTAGTCATTCATCACCTAAAGATCTTAGCATAAGAGATGATCCGATGAACTGTCTGAAAGATCTCAAATGGGAGTAAAACGGCCCTTCATTCAGGGGTTTCTAAAATTCCTTTAGAAAATATGACCCACCATATATGTATTAACAAGTGTTCTACTGTGTAATCTAAGAAGCACGGCATTTACACCTTTGTTTGGACAGGAATTAGCAAATTAAAGTGTACATATCGCCTACACCACAGTGGTGGGAGCCTATGACGTTGCTAGTTAACAGTGAATGCACAGGCTGTATTGTCATTAATATTGATTCAGTCTAGAAATTGGCTGCCTACACTACATTGTGTCTAGGTGACAGGCACACCATAACAATGAGCCAAATCTGTGCTCATTGTTACCGGACTATTTATGTGTCTTGCTGCTACAATGGTTATTTGTATTTTCAATAACTTGTAAAACATTTTTTTTTTTTTAAAAAAAAGGACTGAAGGCACATTACATCCAAGTTACACATAAGGTTTTGAAATGAGTCACAGTGATTGTTAAATGTTAACGTTACAATAGCTTCATTTAATATCTATATCCCTGTAAATCACAGTGCACAAAAATGTGCAATGACAGTTTATATATATATATATATATATATATATATATATATATATATATATATATATATATATAAGAAAATAGCCTTTTAAAATGAGTTTTTCCCCACTAATTATAGCAGAAAAAAAGAGAGTCCCCCTTTCTGACACAGGGTAGAGAAAGGATGCCTTAAACAAAGCTAATATTTCAGATCAAAGGTAGAAAAAGTCCAACAACAATAGTAGGATCTCTATTGTTCTGCAAATAAGGAATAGGGTCTACCTGTATTCAAAAGATCATTTCAAAGAAGTATAAAGATTGGCAGTACATAATATTATATGGGAGCTGGCAAACTATGTCTGTTCCATTGCACCACTGTGTTTAGAGAAAAGCAAAATGGCTGTAATAAAGTACTAGGGACCTCTGACATTTGTTCATGTGATTCAAATCAATAACACCAAAATCCCAGAACTTAAACTCTAACCATTAACTAACAGCAGCACCACATTGCTTTCACAAAGATCAATAACATCCAGTTACGCTGATCATGTCATTACGCGTCTCAATGCAACTCCGTACTTTGCAACCTACATATAATGGCGCTGTTTCTATACCAATGGCAATATTTGGATCTCTTATTGCATAGTGCAATATTAGAAGTTCTACTGATTGTAATTGTATGCTTACTAGCAGAAATGGGGATGATGCTCCCTATCTTTAATTAACACATGAAAGGACATAGAGTAATGCAATGGCCATATTGAATATGCCATTTATAATGTAAATGATTGAGACTTGAAAAACAATTATTACAAGAGATAAGTCCTAGTTCCATAAATTGACATCCTATGGGGTAGATACTATTACTCCGATAGAGAATACCCACAATATACTCACCAACATACAACTTGCACAGACAACAGCCGAAAGACAACATATCATAACTGTGAATGCTAAAAGAAGTGGTATTTATGGAGAGGAATATGTGCATTGGCTACAGGACTTAAAGGGTAAATTCACCTAAAATTTAAATTTACGTTACGCATAAGACAGGGAATATTGCTTCAACATTCCACTGTGATGTCTCCCGATGTCTGGTGTTGTCTAGTCACTCCTGCCAGCAATGGAGATAATTTACTAAATGCAAAACAGCCGAAAATCTGTATTGGTTTCACAGTGCCCATGATTTGTGCACCAAGATTTCTGCTAAACCCATAGGATGTGATAAAGGGGTGTATAGTGCACATTTGTAAGGACATTTCTTGCTGCGCAGTGGGAGAAGGGCGCATGGCCATTTTTAGTCCACAAGTAATTCCCATTTTGCACCACCTCAGATCTGACAGTCTTGCAGTCTCACCCTATATGACTAATTGGACCAATCATTTGTAGGCTCAATTCGAGAAAGTAATAAAAAGCTCCACACACAAAAAAGTGACACATAATAAAAAAAAAGCCCCATTGCACATTATAAATGTAAAGTGTATTGTCACTCTAGCTGCTTTTATGAGAAAAAAAAAATCAACCTCAGTTGGAGTGAGGAAAGCATGATCAGACCACGGCAGACCCTGGCGTACCTGCCAGATTGGGTGGACCGCCAGAAAGGAATATTCCATGATAATGTATAACACATGGAATTAACCTTTAAACTTTTGACCTTTGTTTGGCTATAACATGGAAAAGTGTTATTGCTACTGCAAGTGTTACTTGACTTTCCCTGCAATTCCCGGAAAATAAATATGGATGTGGGAAAGGTGTACATTAAAAGAATGGGGGGGGAAAAAGTAGAAAATAAATATATACCTCCAGTTATTTAGTACCAATTTTTGTATATGCAATAGTTCACAACCCAACTCTTGTCAAAATGTGTAGGGTTTTACTATCAGCACATAGTGCAAGCATTGGTGTCCACTTTGCCAAGACATTGTTGTGCATGGTATCTTTAGAATGTATATAGTCAGGGGTACGCTTAGGATTAGTATTACTTACGTTATGCTAACTGTAACAAGCCCAAATATAACCTGATTCACAGGCAAAGAGTACATCAAATGAAATATATAGAACAAGTTAATGAAGACGTAAATATGCAAACATTTAAATAGTTAGGCAATTAGGGTCTTAGTTAACGTTACAGAATACTTGTAAAAGTTAAATTGCTTGTCACCCCCAATTCTCTTCCATTAAATACCTGTCCTAATCCACTTCCCAGCATCCAAAATCAGTCAACAGTAAATTAATTCACAATTGCGTTGATCCGGAATTCATGTCAATAAGGGAATAAAAGGAAGAAACACATTTTGGTGTAATTAGTTAAGGGACAGCAATTTAGCAACTCTACAAAAAAAAAAGTTGATTATCAAAGAGTAAAAGTGACAACAAGGCCTGAGTGAGTCATTTTTTTAAAGAAACATTTCTTTGATTTGTTTTTTTTGTTTTTTTTAAGGAAGCGTTCCACGCTTCCCCTTCCATTGACACCCCTATATGAATTAAGTATTGTATCTCGGTAATCTAGAAAGCTGTACAAATGTATGGCTCTATGTAACGTGCAGTAGTTCTCTTCAAATATTGTCATACCTCTGCTGTAGACAAAGGTTCCTATATTGAAGACAATAAACATTTCACAGTGCATTCCCTGGGCAGGTTCTCCCAAGTGGTAACAGTATGCCCAATTCATAATGTAATACATACAACACATACATCTCAAACTTTTAACTAAAAATAATAAACTGGCCTCTTGACATATAAACCACAATGAACACAGCTTATTAGAAACAAATATTAATGTTAAAATAGCTCTCACAACATGGAGTCACTAGAGTTTTCTACATTCTCTGCAGTTTGAGCCCTTTGTGTAGCAAATGTGTAAACACAAACCTCACAGGAAACACACACGATGCTTAGACAATATACATAATTTTAACATTGCAAGGCCAAGCTTGTGAACTCCAGGACTGTCCCAGTTTTCTCTCTCTACTTCCGGATGTCCATTAAGACATGTTGAAAGATTGGTTTCAGAGTATTGTAAACCACACAGCTGTTCTCGGAATCTTGTATAACCTACAAAAAACAAGTATATGTTACAGTTAGAATTAATGTTATGCAATAACAATTTCTACAAATTAACTGCAAATGAATAGTATTCTTGAAGGACTAATCACTATATTATTTACCTGCAATTTGCTGCAAAAACTTACCAGTACAAGATGTGCCTGTAATTTGCTGCTAAAGCCACTGCAATGCTCACTGAAGGTGTCTAGTCTATAAGGTAGGAAAGTTCTACGTTGGGAGAGCAACACGTCCCTTCAAAATCAGACTACGTGAACACATATATAACATATATATAATATACGTAGGGGACTGGAGACCCGTTCAGTGTCTAATCATTTTAAAACTCATCACTCCTGTAAACCAGAGACTATCAAACATTTCTGGGGTATACAGATGTTTGAAAGTAGCTGGAAAAATAGAGATATTGAAGGCTCTTTGTCCAGAGCAGAAATGAAATGGATCTTTTTATTGAAAACCTTGGTTCCTAAAGGTCTTAATGTGGACTTTGACACAAATAATCATGTGTGAAACATCATCTTTCTAACGTATGTGAGGTAGTTGTATGACCTTCATTATTTAGGAGAACAATGTATGGGGGAGTGTGGTATATGGAAACATATATTAAATTGGTTGAGATAGGGAGAACTAGAACATGTTTTTTTTATATGGAAATAGAATTGTACCCTTAATGGGAAAGATCGTTATCATTAGGTGGGGATCTAAATGGACAAAGAGAGATGCTTATTAACATTATCCTAGAACCCTATATTGTAGAGAATGGTATATATCAGTAATGGACATAGAATTATTATTGAGACCTTTTTTTTATATTTTCTTTCATTTTTTTTGTTTTCCATGTATTTGAGAATTTATGAAGATGGTTGAGATGCGAGACCAATGAAGAAATAGAGATGGATTATGTCTGCACTATCTAAGGAATCATGTTTAATGCTTACTAATGCAACAAACAGGAAGTTCGTTGTTAGATTTTAATATATTTTTATGTATTTTATTGTAAAAGTACATCACTGTTGTTTTATTATTGAGGATAGTGTAGAGGACATTTGTTTAGAAGGCAGGTCGGATGATATGTATATGACGGATATTAAGACCTGAATAGATGTGATGACCAATGAGAAGAAAGACTTTATTAATGTCAGCGGGATTCACAAAAAAGGGAAGTTTATATGCTCACCATGGTTACTAAGATCTGATCAGGTGTATTTATGAATGGGATAAAATAACTTTATTGAAACTTCTGGGATTCGCATAAGCGAAAGTGCTTGATCGGAGTCAAGCCTCGTTCCCATGAGGGAAACAATTATAAGATGCCGGCAAGTTCGGACTTACATTTAGCCTTGATAAAGACTCGCACAACAGAGTTGAAACGCGTTGGGTATTGGATATCGGCCCGACCTCCTGGGAATCCCATCTTTATTGTTTGAATGCCATTCATTCAAAGGAGTCCGGTACGAGTCCATACATTATTATCATTATTGCTGGATGATTTTAGATTTTTTGTTTTTATATGTACATTTTTATTTGTGGAGTGTTTTTTATGTGATTGGTGCACAATAAAACGATAATGCACTAGATCCCTCTCTTTTCTCTCTGATTCCATGGTTGGTGGAGTTTCCAGCTGGCATAGAGGGAGGAAGTGTTGATCCTTAGGTGTCTCCAATTAACATTTCACGGTGGAAAGAGGAGTTTTTTGGGACCATATGAGCTTGGGAGCTCTACACCTCATTATAGTGACTTATTACACTATCATGTTCTTTGTTGTTATGAGCTTGAATTTCAGATTGTAAGACAGTTTCATATAGAGGAAGAATTCCACAACGTCAAGTGATTTTGGAGAATTCATTCAATCCCTTGCGTGCTAAAGAGTTAGCGCCAATGTACGTGTATATATTTTTTTTTACTATTCACTGTGTTAGAGGCTATTCACTGTGTTAGAGGGAAGTGGATCCTCCTTACATGTCGGCTGCACATTCAGTGGAGCACCATACTGATCAATTTTAATATTTTTTATAAGGTAGGCCTGGACAACCCGTGGCTCCCCAGCTCTTGTTAAACTACAAGTCCCACTATAGTCTGCCAGCTATTGGCTGTTTATCGGCTGACGGGTTTTCCACAACTGGAGAGCCACAGGTAGTCCAGACATGGTACAAAGCAAAGAGTCCCTATAGCACCCTCTTTGTCTGCTTGTCTTGTTTTATTATTGTGATTATTCCCAATTGTAAAGCTTGCTGGCACTATATAAATAAATATTGATAATAGTAGTAATAATAATAAATAAAAAATAAACAAGAAACATGTTGTAATATTAATTCAATATAATTTTTGCGAAGAGACTCTTGGACACATCATGAATGGGGGCATCACAAAGGGACCTCCCTAGCGGTTTTGGAGTGCTGGGCTGCCAGATACCCCCCTCCCAAATAAACACTCAGCGCCACGCATTCACCGCAACAGTGAACAGGAAATACCTCCCATTTAAATTGGAACTGTGGGGAGGTATAATTTCAATATCAAAGATAAATATGTCTGCCTCTGAGTATACTATTTTTAGTACAGCACAAAACAAAAACCATAAAACTCCCAAGCTGAAAGGTTTAATAATTGATAAATGTTTAACATGTGGACTAAAATAGTTTTCGTTGTTCTACTAATTATCTCTGGATGTATTTTTTAGAAGAGACTGAATAATGAACTTACTAACTATCGTTTATAATGTGTCGGTGTGCTACAAAAACTTCTGGGCTGGCTTCCAGATCCTTTGGGCCAGAGAGGAATCTTTAGTTAATGTAACTCGTATGCTTTGTCTAAAGTGTTTGTTTTTTTTATTTCCTGAGTATAGTTTTGTATTCCAAACAGCAAAGATTTTATTCTTCAGTGGTCTTAATAGCTCTTAATTTAATCAGATTGCACGATTCGGGCTTTATAAAGTATGTAGTAAAAGTACAAGATCTCCAGCGGTCAAACCCCTTTTTCATACAACATTTCCAGATGTTACCACCAGCAATTCCCCGAACACAGCTTATTAAAGGGCTGGCCAACCTGTGACTCTCTCCAGGTGTTATGAAACTACAAGTCCCAGCATGCCATGTCTGCTAAGCAGCTGGCTATCTACTGGCAAAGCATGCTGTGGCTTGTAGTTTCATAACAGTTGGAGAGCCCTGAGAGGTAGGGTGAAGTTACTGTGGCCGACATCATCACACAAACAAAAGTTGAGCAGACACAGGATGTCTGGGCATCAGGTTTTTTATTAAGCTCTACATATTGTTTTATATTATAAGTATTCTGTAGTGCACTGGGAGTTGAGTTTAATAACCAGACTTCACTATGTCAGTCTGTTCTGATGCTTTGAAGCAAATTTGAGCACAAACTTAGGGCCTGATTCATCTTCTAACGCTATGTGAACGCAACTTGCATTTAACAAAATCGGACGTAACTTGTACATACGCCCATATTCAAATACAAGGGGATCTCAAGAAACGTTTCCATTTGAATATGGGTATAAGTACGCTCTGTCTATACATTACTTTCTGCATACATACAGACAGACAGAACAGGCTGCAGGATACAACATGCATCTGTGCAATATGAAGTCCCATCAGAACGCATGCCAAAAAGATTTTTTATAAATTTAATT
This sequence comes from Mixophyes fleayi, assembly GCF_038048845.1. NCBI lineage: Eukaryota > Metazoa > Chordata > Amphibia > Anura > Limnodynastidae > Mixophyes > Mixophyes fleayi. The sequence goes on from NC_134409.1 coordinate 112,053,709, forward strand.
TACAACTATTAATACTATAATCAATAATATATATGCAAAAACATTTTTTTTCTTCATTACATGCAATACATATATCAGGATGCTCTTAGTGTGTACTGTAGAAACATTTTTTATAGTTTCTCTTACTTGCAAACACACAGTAGGTTGTCAGTCAGCACTTAAACCTGCCCTGTAGCTGGTGCAAGCGATAGGGCTAAAAAATACGTAGCTAAGATTCCCAGAGCTAGAATCGGCCGAATGTGTGTGCGCTCAACCTTGGCACGGCCTTACTGTACATTGCCTACCTGCGCCCGCTCCTTCCCAGACCCGTTACGCCCTTTAAGTCATAGACATAGTCATTTGTGTTCGGACTAGAATTGGATGCAACTGTGGTCACTGGTGTAAGGTCTGTTTCTGAGCGTGCGTAGAGTAATTTCATGCAAGATACGTTATGCAACCAGATTTCCGTTCGGTGATGAATCAGGCCCCGAAAGAGGAAATTGCGCGGAATCTCAGCTGAGGTGATACGGAATGAAGGAGCAACAGGGTAACAGCTCTCTCAGGTGCAGTGTTTAAAGTTTGACAGTAACATTTTGTAACCATTAGAGTTTGGAAGTGCTGGTTGAAAGAGGATTTAAGCACCAGAGATCTTATATAGTTACTGCATTATTATAGAGATTCACAAGAGGCTCAGGTAATCATCAACATCACCACTAATGGCTGTCAGTCAATACCATGTGTGTAAAACTCTATGGGAGAGATGTAAATGTAGATTTATAAATAGATAATGATGATGATGATAAGACCATTCCGTCAGTTAATGTGTTGTTTATGGAGGTATAAACCACAGTCTCAGATGCTGCTCCTGAATGTTGCGTAAGTAAAATCAGGCCACTGGGATGGCCACGGCGCGGCTTATTTCGTTTTCATGCTCATATTTAGTGATTATGCCTCACCAATGGAAGTTATCGGCCAGAGAGGCTTTGTATTATTCAGAATTAATCAGATAAATAGAACAAAATCATGCCAAGTAAACGATACACGTACCACAGTAGGTCTGCCAGAATGTTTCTCCATGGGAAGCATGCACCTACAGCCTGTAGGATTCTTTGGGGTGTATTAAGCTCGCACTTGTTGGAAACAGCATGAAGGAGGATTAATCTGATCTGTGCGCTTCACTTAATAAATTACTATATTTGTCCTTTGCCGTACTTCTCACAATAGTGCAGCCAGACAACTACCTCTCTCTGCGAGGTTCTTAAACCACCTAGTAAAAGGCAGCGGAAGGAGTGTGTGACTGGGAGCAACAATGGCAACGTGTGATTGGTCCTGCCGCTTACACACAACTGTCTCAGCGCAGGTGATAAAGGAAACAGCTCCAGCTGATGGGGTGGGTGGGCTGTACTACCACCTTTTACTAAGTGGTATTGCAGCTTTAAAAGTCTGTACTTGAATAGTGCCTGTTTCACCACTAAATTGATATTTGAATCTAACTATTTCAGAGCACATCCCTTTTACATTACATGTCCAACCAATACACGGTAGAGTAACACCTGTTTTTAATCACCCATTTAATGTTCTTTCCTAAGACTTCCATTCCAATATTGCAGTCACTGTTGCTCACGAAACATCAGTAAGTTGAACAGTCTTCTACTGCAGATCCTATCAAAAGTGCCCCAACAAACATGCTTCTTTTAAAGTAATTGATGCTTCTTCTTCTAGCCATGGTAGACAAAATATTGGGAAACAAGGCCTGCCTGACCCTAAACATTATAGGAGATTAATTGCTCATTACCTATAACTTTTGCTCACCAGCTATACTGCTCACCACCACCCCTCCCCATTGACTCTACTCCTCCATTGTCTTTGCACCTCTTTCAGTGTCTCTAAATCTGTTGGTTGAGCCCACGCTAATGAGCACAGGTATCAGTCTGCGCTGAATATAGCGCTTGCACCCCAGTAGCTGTGTTGAGCGTTTGTTTACTGTATTTTACGGTTATAGCCTGTACTGTCTTATTGTCTGCCCTCTGTATGGTGTTGTGGACCTTATATGGTGTCCTATAAATAAAGATTAAAAATATAAGTAACTTGGGGACTATGTAGAAATACTTTCAATATACTTTGTATCCCTCACTTACTCCTGACAGTTATGTATATTTGTATGCTTACTGACACGCATTGATCGTTCTCTAAAAACAGTGTAGCGTTTTTTATTTACCCCTATGTATTTTCCTGTGACCCCAGGCTGGAGTAATATAACTAAGCTGTCAGTATTACATCCAGCATTTTACTACAGCTGAGAGTCTAGTTCATTTTGTGTGTGGTCTGTGGACCGAGCCAGCAGCCTGACATACACTTCCTTCATTGCTTCCACCATAAAATGGAACTTGAATAATTCTAACTTTGTAACTTTTTGGCCTAAAATGTTGCATTAAAAATATAATACAGCATGGAAATAACTTTAAATAAGACCGAAAAAGCTGCTCACACACAAAATAGTCCAAGCAGACTGTAGTGTATTTAATGTCACACTTTTGGAATCTATTAGAATTATACATTTGTACCTGGCTGACATCAATATTGTACTTTCGCTTAAGAACAGACATCTACACAAATCCATTATTCAGGAATTCTTAACACAAAATAGCACAACATACTCTGAAATGTCAAGTAAATGTTTTAAAAGGTTAATTATGAATAAATAAAACAAAATAATTCATTATATAACTATTCACTAATTTTGATAAGATACACTTATAGTTTCAGTAAGTCATCTCAAAAAATCACATAATTATTTGTGTTAAAGTGTAATTTTTAATAAATTGATATGCGTATATCTTTAATCATCAGTTCATTGCATTTTACACTATAACTTTTCCTCAAAGACACAAAACTAAGATTACTATATTAAATAAAATATCTTTCATTCAGACAGTCTCTCTCTCTGTCTTAAGCTACTTTGAATATTAATTAGAATCTCATTTATTATATGTAAAACTTAATCTACATGTAAAAACTAGATTTGCACATATATTTAGTATAAACCCATTGTTGTATTCACAAGTCATATGTAAACACAGATTTAAACAGGTTTCCACACTGAGACAACACACATTGATTATGGGAACCAGGCCCCGATTAACATTCTGAGATAGACTGGCATTTATGTTCAAATATCGTAATAATAAGATAAGTATTAAGTAAAAGGTTTAGAGTCTTGCCACTATCATATCTGTTGTTGAATCCTTATTACTGTAAAACTAAGTATGACTTCTCTAATTGTAATATTTATGTTTACGAATTACCTGTGATTACTTGACCAAAGTTTCAGATGTCAACATTGCCTGAAAGACCAAAACAAAGACGCCATTTCATCCACCCAGGGAGACAGAATTTACTGCATATAATAATTAACTTCCTTTCGGAACATTGTAATTACTTATGTATATCTGTGAACTGATCCCTTTGTTCAAATAGTATAAAACTTCAGTCTGACTTACTATGGTGAGAGATTTCAGTATTGAAACTGTCAAGCTAACGTTGGGTGTGCCTGCGTAATACCATATTTAAATTAATGTTGTATTAATAAATGTATTTAGATTCCCTTTAAGCAACTGGATTGGGCAATCAATTTTTTTCCACTTTATTAATTGATTGGAGACCACCTGTTTACAATGTAATTGATTAACTGATTTCAAGATAAATACACATATCTGTGAGTGGTCCCATAGTTGGTTGGTGTATTTGCAAACAAAAGCTTCATAGTGAAGATCAAAGACTATCCAAAGCAAATTCAAGAAAAGGTTATTTAAAAGAACCAATTCCAGGGAAGGCGATTAGATATTTCACATTCCCAGAGTATTGTCAAGTACACCATAAAGAAATAGAGAGAATATGGCACAACTTGTCTAGAAAAGGCCGTCCTCCAAAACTGAACATCTGGTCGAGAAGGGCCATTGTAAGTGAGCTCACCAAGAGGACTAAGGCAACTCTGGCAGAGTTACAGTGTTCCATGGCAGACTTGGGAGAAACTGTCCAAGGGACAACAATAGCCTGGTGCTATATAAATCTATGCTTTATGGGAGAGGCCACGATTAGCATTTTTTGGCCAATACGCTAGGGTCTATGTCTGGTGCAAGCACATCATCCCAATAGCATTATCCTTATCGTGATGCATGCTGGTGGATGCATAATACTAGAGAGGTGCTTCTCTGCTTCAGGGACTGGGAAACTTGTCAATATAGATGGGGACATAAATGGAGCAAATAGACAAATCTTGAAGCAAACCCTACTGCAGACTACAAGAGACTTAGAACTTGGGAGAACCCACATCAGTATAAACATGGTATTAGGATGTTTATATTCAGCCTATCGGAAAAAGGGGGGTATGGAATTTAGTGTTTTAAAAGGTAGGAAAACTATTACTGTTCATCTGCCATGGACTGACAGCACTTGTTGGTAGTTTTGCTTAGTCACAGTTTGAAATCACTTTATGCAAGTCCCTAATATAACAGATAGTACTTAACTATTTAGACAGCTTATACATTTATCCTTAAATAATAAGATTTACTTATAGAAAGTGTGACCACATAACTTGCATTTTAGGAATATTTGCTCTTATCCCATAATGTTAATAGTAAAAGTTAACAATTCGTTCACATTTTAGGACTGTACCTTATTATATTCAGACTATCTTCTGTTCTATCTTGCTAGATTTCTGCCATATCCAATATATGGCACCTAGTAAGCTAACTGATAGATGGCACTGTCTATCGCTCTGATTCACCAATCGGAGCGATTAGAGGTCTCTACACACTGATTGGTGAATGGTTGATTCACCAATCGGAGCGATGAGAGGTCTCTACACACTGATTGGTGAATGGTTGGAACTATTCACCAATCAGAGTGCAAGAGACAGTGTTAGACCACAGAAAGGGTAAGGAATTCATTTGGATCACCACCAGAGCTCTGGGGTCTGTATTTTATTCTCAGGGACTGGCTGGGGAGGCAGAGATCTGAGGTCTGTAAAATAAAGCAAACATAGGGGGAAGGGCTGCATTACAAAGAGACCCGAGATGTGGGGTCTGTATAGTAAAGCCACCACAGGCCTGGGGTCTGTATAGTAAAGCTACCAAGGACTGTGGTCCATGTAGTAAAGCTACCATAGGTCTGGGTTCTGTATAATAAAGACCACCAGATATTTGTGGTCTGCATTTTATCATGAGCACAGATTGGGGGCTGCATTATAAAGCAACAAGATATTTGAGGTGGCCTGTATTATAAAGCCACAAGATATTTGGGTGTCTGCATTTTATAGTTGCCTACAAAACAGGATTAGCATCAAATAGTAGTAACCAGTATGCATTGTGTTTTAACTAGTTGTCATGGCAATTCCTCTCTATATTGTTCAGAGCTCGCTATAATGCTCTCTGTATTGAACAGGCATCACTAGAATGCTCTCTGTATTGTATAGAGGTAACTAGAATGCCCTCTGTGTTGTATAGAGGTCACTAGAATGTCCTCTGTGTTGTATAGAGGTCACTAGAATGTCCTCTGTGCTGTATAGAGGTCACTAGAATGTCCTCTGTGCTGTATAGAGGTCACAAGAATGCTCTCTGTATTTTATAGAGGTAACTAGAATGCCCTATGTTGTATAGAGGTCACTAGAATGTCCTCTGTTCTGTATAGAGGTAACTAGAATGCTCTATGTATTGTATAGAGGTCACTAGAATGTCCTCTGTGCTGTATAGAGGTCACAAGAATGCTCTCTGTATTTTATAGAGGTAACTGGAATGCCCTCTGTGTTGTATAGAGGTCACTAGAATGTCCTCTGTGCTGTATAGAGGTCACAAGAATGCTCTCTGTATTTTATAGAGGTCACTGAAATGCTCTGTGCATTATACCTAATACTACTCACCTACATTATCTGCATATGCAATTTGTATTTGTGTGAGCAACACCACCATCACTCCAAAAAGCTTGTCTAGAGGCCATACCTCATTTTGCTATGTCCATCACTTCCTATATTCAATCCATGCACTTATCATTCCTGGCTTCATCACTGTACCATCTACTGACTGACATTTGCCAAACTGATTTCCAATAACTGTTTTAATAAAGGTACCCATACATGGTGTGATTCCTGCAGCCAATTAAATGTATTTTGTACCTACAGTAATTGGCTGCAGATCACGAGTTTATCTTTCCAAAAGGAAGATTGATTCCAATCAACATCTAATTGAGATCTTTCAGATATTGATTAGGAATAGCAGAAAATGTGTTTGGCTGATGACCACATCCGACATGCGCCACCACAATTACTATGGCCGGTGAACACCAAATGGCTGGAGCTTTCTGGTTTGACCACATGTGTTAAGTGCCTGTATTTGGCCATGTTCTGTTACCTTAATGCTCCAGCACTCAGACATTAAATTGAGTGCCTTTCATCATCAAACAACTTTAAATCATTTTCTTACCTATTTGGTTAAGTATAAATAAACACACTACCTGCTGTGTACACAGGAACAATTACAGATTGAGCTATTAGCTGTATTCATATCATATTGCCCTTTGGACTTGTGGACCATCATGTTTGTACTGCTGTTTCATTGATTTTCTTTTCTGTAGTCTTTATAAATCTACCATTAATGCTTTCTGATCTGCCCAGCACCTACTTTTATCATTCTCCCGTGCTACCACCTCACATTCTGGCGTCATAAACTTCTCCCATGCTGTGAAATCACTGCCTCAACTAATTAGACTACTCTTCAAAGCTGAAAATAATCACCTCTCTATAGGAAAACATGAAATTGTCAGTCTTCGTTCCCATGTGGGTAACTCTATCCTCTATTAACAAACCCTGCTTCTTCACAACATCTTTACTTCTTCATAAGAAAACTTAGCATTATTCCTACATACTACTGTCACGATTACACCCTCCACCAATACCTGTTATTGCACAGAAACCAGCTGATCCAAATACTATTTTTTCCTTCTTCGGACAAGTGTTTTTCCAGATGCCCAAAACAATCTGAAAGGGGATTCATCAGAGAAAATGACTTTACCCCAGTTCTCAGCAGTCCAATCCCTGTACCTTTTGCAGAATATCAGTCTGTCTCTGATGTTTTTCCTGGAGAGAAGTGGCTTCTTTGCTGGCATTGCTGACACCAGGTCATCCTCCAAAAGTCTTTGCCTCACTGTGCATGCAGATGCACTCACACCTGCCTGCTGCCCTTCCTGAGCAAACTCTTCACTGGTAGTGCCCCGATCCCGCAGCTGAATCAACTTTAGGACACAGTCCTGGCGCTTGCCGGACGTTCTTGGGTGCCCTGAAGCCTTCTTCACAACTACTGAACCTCTCTCCTTGACGATCCGATAAATGGCTGATTTAGGTGCAATCTTACTAGCAGCAATATACTTGCCTGTGAAGCCCTTTTTGTGCAAAGCAATGATGACTGCACAGGTATCCTTGCAGATAACCATGGTTAACAGAGGAAGAACAATGATTCAATGCACCACCCTCCTTTTAAAGCTCCCAGTCTGTAACTAACTCAATCACTGACCTGATGTCAGTTGCTCCTTTTGTGGCAGGGCTGAAATGCAGTGGAAATGTTTGGTTTGGGATAAAGTTCATTGTCATGGCAAAGAGGGACTTTGAAATTAATTGCAATTTATCTGATCACTCTTCATGACATTCTGGAGTATATGCAAATTGCCATCATAAAAACTGAGGCAGCAGACTTTGTGAAAAATAATATTTGTGTCATTCTCAAAACTTTTGGCCATGACTGTAGATTGGGCCATTATTTACTGTATTCATAATTTATTGCCCTTTGGACTTGTGGACCATCATGTTTGTACTCCAACCTCCATTATATTCTACCAATTTCTTAAGGCTCATAGAACTTGCTGCATGACAACAGAGTAATGTAATGCATACAGATCAAGAGATTTAACCATTTCCTTATGAGAGGGCTGCTAGTTAGAGCAGATGTACTTGGGCCAGCTGAATTGCACTCTTTATAATGGTGCTGTTCAACCGATGTCCCACAGTCTTTTGTTACCTGCAGCTTTTCAGAACACATCAATCAATTTAATTGTATGACACACAAGCAAAAAGTACCTTCAGTATTCACCTGTGTTTATTAAATGAACAGGCCCCGGCCACTTCATCATCAGCTATTTATATAGCGCTACTAATGCCGTAGTGCTGTACAGAGAACTCGCTCACATCAGTCCCTGCCCCATTGGAGCTTACAGTCTAAATTCCCTAACATACACATACACAGACCGAGAGAGAATAAGGTTGATTTAATAGCAGCCAATTAACCTACTAGCATGTTTTTGGATTGAAGGAGGAAACCGGAACACCCGGAGGAAACCCACGCAAACACGGGAAGAACATATAAACTCCACACAGATAAGGCCATGGTCGGGAATTGAACTCATGACCCCAGTGCTGTGAAGCAGAAGTGCTAACCACTTGTGTCACATGACTCATTTTGGTGCATTTGATCATGAAAGAATGGATAGAAAGCCTTTTCCATGAAGCTGATAATTAGACTGTTGCTAGGTTTGTGTTATAGCCCATGGTGATTCTAAAAAAACCTTAATTGTTTAGTTCCTGTTTAGAGAAACCAATGACTTCCCAAAATGTTAGTAATAAGTGGGTATAGAAGGCGTCTATTTCTAGAGGGGAAAAAAATGAAAAATCATTTTGAAACTCTGGTGTTTAGAAATTATTCTGTTGCTGTTTAAATGATTGTTGGATTTTATGGCACAACGAACACAAATAAACAAAAGGACCAGTATGAATTTCGAGTAATACACTAATACTCCCACCATAGTACATACCACTGTGAATGCTCTGATCATTCGTGCCAGTATAGCGTCCTCTACGTCAGGGGGAATCAGTCGCAGGTTACTCACACATTGCAAAATGCACAGGATGGTCTGATGCTGACCCTATAATTAAATTACGGAGGTATGAGAACTTGGAGATGCTCACAAAAAAGGTTTTGTCAACTTTTTAATTGCTAAAATCTTTGCACAGTTCTGCCAATCGTATGTGAAACAAACAAAAAATGTTAATAAATAGACAATAGTGTAAAATTATGACAAAACAATTCTTTAATTGACATGAAATAAAACTTCTATGCAGGCTATAGATTGCAAAAAAGACCATTTTGTCACAAATATCTTACTACCTGTTTCCACACATTAACATTTACATGTGAGTAACCGCATGAATTGTATTCCTGTCAGGCGCCATCCCCGCTGTTCCTCTGCTATGCGGGGACGGACGCCTGGTGACTACGGCCGGGGCGCCCTGTTGCCTAGCAACAGGTGCCCCGCGGGTTCCAGCCGGACCTGGCTGTCGGGCGCAGTCGCCCTGGTTCGTCCCGTTGCCTATCAACGGGACGCTTCCCTTGCACTAGCGTGCCTCTCCCCAGTCTCCTCCAATCCCTGTTCCTCTGCCTCTATTTAAACCTGGCTCTGGTGCCATTAAGATGCCAGAGGAACAGTTTCCTGACTCCAGCATTTTCCCTGTGATATTCCCTGTTTGACCCGGTTCTCCTAACCATTCTCTCGTCTCTGTGCTCTCCAGTTGTGGCCCGGCTTGTCGACCATTTTACATTCTGCCTGCCCCACATTGTACCGTGACCTTGGCCTGCTTGACTATCCACTCTGATCATCCTATTGTACCTCGCCTCCCGATTGGCTTTCGACCCGGACCGTCTGACCTTCCTTACCGCTACACCGGCAACTAGCTAGTAGGACCGCGACCTGCGTGCCTTGAGCAGCGAAGTCCAAACCTCCTTGCGAGGGTCCCTGGCGAGCGCCAGGGTCATGTTAGACTTCGCACCTGCTAGTTCAGTAGTGCTAATACCGGTTAGTGGCCTCTAGTTTTCGGCTGAAGCCTGACAATTCCAAACCGTAAGGTACTAATGTTCAAATGGTAGCCCGCAGGCTAGCTGTGGCCCGCCGTTTGCAAATCTGCACATGCTACTTTGATTTTTTAAAAGTGAATATTATGTACCTCATGGCCCTTGCCAAAGTGATGCCACTGGATCCTATTGAATTGATAGGCTACATTCATAATGAATATTGGAACCGCAGAAAAAATGGTGGTCTCCTCCACTGTGTGTAGAGGCCAGTATTACCACACACCACTGGTGGCAGGGCTATTACTGTCTAGTTTTCAGATGGCAACAAACTTTGCAACCAAATGCAAATCCGTTTTCACATAGTACAACTGCAGAAAACACACCTGGAGAAGATATGTAAGGTAATGTTTAGCTCCCCCATTTAACTGGCAACCAAAGAAGGAAGCTAATGGTGCAGGACTAACTAAAACTAAAGCTATTACTTTACAGTAATAAATAGTAGGTACAAACAAGGGTAATATATCCTGTTTAATTACTATATTCAAAAACTATTCTTTTCATTTTGTGTGAATTTGAACTTTACTCTTTACAAATCACACTTGCGTTCTCCTAACCCCAAACGTAGACATGGATGGCACTGTACTGACCTTTTGTAGCAGGTAGAGGGCGCTGTCCAGGTCACTGCTGTAACTTGCTAGCAAATGAATGTCCTCTTTTGTAATTGCTGGCTCTTTAAGCTGTTCAATCCAGGACCACATTAAACTGCTGAGGATGTAGGGGTTTTTCTCTGCGCAGATCCGATCCCACGCCGCTTCTCGAGAGTTCAGTTCTTTCTAATGGAATGGGTGAATAGGAAGACAGTACTAAGCCATTCTTGCATTAATAGTAATAATAATTAGAAAATCTAAATATCACGTTGTTTACTTTTTAGACAACAGGTTTGGATACCTGGATCTTTACAAAAAATATCTTGTGTTACAGAGAAGTTAAATCTAAAATAAAAATATTGTGTTGTGATTTGGAGAGAACGGCTCTGTGCAGTAATTACCTCTTTAACCTGTTTATATCTTATGTATTTTACTGCAGTGGTTACACAGGGAAGGGGGTTACACAAATCCCCTCTTCTCCCAAACAATTAGAACGTTGGTCATCTCTCAGGTGCAGGGAAGGTGATTGAGGCAGAACAGATAAAAAGTTTAGATACATAATCATATTTGAAAATGGACAAACCATGAAAGATCCAAGGGGTGCACGTGCAATTTTTCTTTTGCATGCAGGATATGGGCAACTTTATTACTGCAATTTATTATAGTTGAGCTAGGTGTATCCCCTTACCAACTCTAAGAGCATACATTTTAAATTTGCTCCCCCCGCAACACAACATGGTTTTGCCAAGGTGTAAAGCTAAATGAGACCTTGATCTCCTTGAGCCTCACATCACATATACAGGAACCTGCATGATCCGCTGGAACCAACAAACAATCAGCAGTAAAAAAATATAAATAGAATTACAGGTAATTATAAAGAAGCCTATATGGCTCTTGCTTAGACTATCTGCTATCTCAAATGTAACCATTAAAAAAAAAATAATCAAAAAAGCAGCGCTGGTAATAGACTACTAATTACCTATGGCGATAATTAAGAAACAGTGCGCAAAGAAGTGTCACTTAAATAATATTTACTATAAAAATAATACGTTTAATTAAAAAAAACATTAAATCCGTGCGCCTGCGGTGCTGGTGTGTGAGAATGGGTACACATCAACCCAGTTTGGTTTGGATAGGGGTACCCGTCAGGGCTGCCCGCTATCCCCGGCACTATTTGCGAGTACCATCGAGCCACTGGCTTATCTGATCCGCCCCCATCCGGGTATTCGGGGCCTCCCTGCAGGTGGGGCCACAGACACTATTGCCTTATACGCGGACGATATGCTGCTGTTCCTGTCAGAGGCGGATGGGTCTCTCAATAACCTCCTGGAGACAGTTGATAATTTCGGGCATTATTCTGGAGTTAAAATTAATTGGGACAAATCCAATATTTTGCCAGTCCATGGTATCCTCCCTACCCAGCCCTCTTCCGGTCACCCTCTCAAACGGACGCTCCGTTTCAAGTACCTCGATATATGGATTTCCCCATAACCAACAGATAATGTTAAATTAAATGTTGACCTGATCACTGATTTTAAGCTAAGATCCCATACTTGGAAGCGTCTTCCACCAACTGTGACTGGAAGGATTAACCTCTTTGAAATGATAGTGAAACCTAAATATCTATATATAATGCAACATTCACCTATCCATACTCCCAATAGAATTTTCCAGCTCACAAACTCCATACTCTCTTCATTCGTCTGGGGAGACAAAAGGGCTAGGATAAGTACTCTGTGTAAATGTAAATCTGCTGGCGGCTTGATATTACCCAATCTGAATTTCTATTATATGGCGGCTCAGTTATCGCATTTACTTGAATGGCTGTGTGCTTGTAGCAATAGTGCCACGACGGGTTTCGGTGGTGAGCGGACGGGGCCTCTGTTTACTCCATTGCAGATGCTTTTGATGGGTTGGTCTCTTAGATCAAATACACCTATCATTGCTCAGGCAATTAAGGTCTGGAATATGGCGCACAAAATTCTTGGTGGGGGTGGGCTGGACGCGGACACCCCGATCTGGCACAATGCTGCACTGCCCGAACTAAGTAAATTGAGCGATGACTGCTTTTGGCGCCGCCTTGGGGTGTCTTCGTTGGGTCGCCTCTATGAAGCGAACCTGTGTAAGTTCTTAGCGCAGCTCCAGGGAGACTTTCAGATCCCTCATTCTTTCGATACTTGCAAATTAGGCATGTCACCCTGTCGCAATTTAGTAACACACCTCTCACACTAACTTCTCCCATTAGATCACTTTTGGATAATATAGGAGGTCACAAAGTTATTTCCACGGTGTATATGGAACTTAACTACCATCAAGCTAGTAATAGTTTGTTACCCCTTAAAGCTAAGTGGGGATCCAAGTTGGTATACTTGTAGAGGGGGATTGGTGTCATATCCTAAAAAGCATAAGAGATGCCACATCATGTGTCCGCTTCCAACAAATTAATTTCTATATTCTACACACCATCACTGGTTACAATTGGTGGGAGACAGAGCGCAGAATGCCCCAAATGTGGGTTGTCAAGATGTGATTTCTGGCATCTGTTGTGGGAGTGTCAGGGGGTACATGCTTTCTGGATTAAAGTATGGGAGTGTATTGGGGAGGTTGTCCCTGGGGGACCCCCCCCACCGGGGGGACCCCCCCCTTGGCACCTAAGACCTGTCTATTCGGTATATCACTAGAGGACAGCTTAAGTGTACCTCTTTATAAATTTGTTTTTATCGCTATAATCCTAGCAAAAGTTATCATAGCGCGTAACTGGCTCGCAAATGTAAAACCAGATTTCTTTAAATGGAAGACTCTGGTAAATGACACTATGAATCATGAGAGCAGGGCCGCCATCAGGGGGGTACGGGGGGTACTGTTGTACCGGGCCCGGGCTCACCAGGGGGCCCGGTACAACAGCGCAACATTTACTTACCTGGGGGCCCGCCGCTGGTCTCCGCTACTGTGTCTTCTGTCACAGGCAGACCACATGATCGCAGGGGGAATGAATCCTCCACCCCTGCGATCGCATCCTGGTGCCTGGCTGTCACGGTGACAGCCAGGCTGAAGACACAGTAGCGGAGACCGGAGGCGGGCCCCCAGGTAAGTATATGTTGCTGTTGCTCATGGGGAGGCGCTCATCGGGGGGGGGGGGGGGACACAGGGGGCCCGTACTGGGCATGATTATTTCTGAAGGCGGCCCTGCATGAGAGATACATGTAGACTGAGTGACGGGCGGAACACAAATATCACAAAATTTGGTCTCTTTGGTATGAATCAAGTCACAGATAAAATGCGACGGGTTCTGACCCCAGTCACCCCCTTTACCTCAGTTTAGTTTTGTTTTTTCCACTTCTCTCTCTTTATCCGTGTGCCGACGAGCAATGTAATATCTGAATATTGCTTGCTGTGTGTGTTACCAATTTTGCTTCCATAAGTTCCATGACCTCTGGCGCTGTATGTACTTAGTTACTTATAATCTACAACCGCTTCAATGTGATTATCCAATGTTCTTGAAAAAATAAAAACTCTTTAGTAGTGATCCCACTGTAAACATTTATTGACGGCCAACTTCTGTTCTGTTCTTACTTTTCTTTTTGTCTAGTCTGTTTTTGTATATTATTTTTTTTGTATCAAAACCAATAAAAAATTTACTTGATTTAAAAAAAAAAAAAAAAAATAGTTAAATAATATAATCTTTAAAATAATGCACACTAGTATCAAAGTACAGTGTATCTAAACGCACACAGCATTGCATTGTACCCTTGAATAGGTCAGGTCACTTGTGAATTCTAATTGGTCAGATCAAAGAACCCCAACAGATGTTTAAAGACATCTAATGTGAGAGTTTCTGCCAATTCCTCTTGACAACAAACACTGAATATAATGTATAAATGAGGGCAGTAGAAATCAATTTAAACCTCAAGATTCTGTTTAACAAGCAGAGGTGTCACTTTAGACATGCCTACCTGCCAAATGCTGACTTTTTCCGCAACCTCTTCAGCGCCATCGCAATTCAGATTCGCAAGAGCTTTTGCGGCCAGCAATCTCCGAGCACTGAGGTTTAACTCAGTTTGGACAACGGTATGTGGGCCGGCATCACCCGCCTGATTACTTCCAATATAAAAAATCCCCTTTGGAGAAGTGCTATCAATTTCCTGAAAAACAGAGGTGCTTTCATCCTCCGGTAGTTTGCTGTCCCCCGTGGCACAACAGTGTGCAATGTCCTGAAAAGTTACGTTTGGCATTAAGAAATCTGAGTCCGCTAATGACGGTTGGCCGCTGCTTAACGGTGAAGTGTATCCTAAGGAGAAAGTGCGGCTGCGCTGTATCTCCTTGGGGAACTTTCGTCTATGGAAAAGTGGAGAACCGTCTCGGGGTGCTTCCATGCTACCGACTTTACTATGACTCCAGAAAGAGAAGGCAGTTTGCACATACGACTCCCTCTTTAAATTTGGCGTGGGTACAGGCTGGACAACTTCATGATTTCCAGCGACAAAACAGTGCTTCACTCTCATATGCTCATTTAGTTGGTTTAAGAAAGACATCTGCGCAGGTTCTGTCCATGGAGTTTCACCTTGCTCTAGAAGAATTTCGGCCTTTTTTAGATCAGAGTCGCTGTAGCTTAAACGCTTCTTTAGATGAGACAAAGGCTGCAGACATTCTACGTTTCTCCTCTTCCACAAAGGGTCAAACTCCTGTTCACTGGATAATACTGAGTCATGAACTATATAACAAGCGGCCGTGGTAACCGAATGTGGTAACTGATCCTCCGTTCCAATATTCCTGCCCAATACTTTATCGAGCTGCTCAGTGGAAAGCTGAGAAACCGTCTTCTCGATTTCAGCAGTGAGATCTGGGATGTCCAATATCTCCTCCTCCAACACCTGTCTGTTTTCCACCATATCGATCAGCAACTTGCAAACTAAGTGGACAATTTTTGGCACGTATTTAAGATGGCGAGCTTCATACCCGTGAAGTAAGTGCTGTTGCCGGATCAAGTACTGTGGTAACGTGACTGCGTGGGCTTTCGGGTCACAGCAGGAGAAGACGTTGTGTAGTGGTGTCAAGAACTGGGTGAACTCGCGGACGCACAAGAGCTGGACCCGGGTCTGGATTGCATTGTGGCGCTTGGCCCGCACAAACAGAATTGCTTGATCTGCAGTCATTCTTGTGGCATATATTAAATAGCATGCAATTAAAACACCTGGAAAATAAACAAGGGCATATTAATATCAAATCTACACGTACAAGATGTCAGATCTCTCTGAAAATAGAGGTATTTAATTAAGAATACTTGTCACGTTTTCCACCCTAAGTTACCGACAACCTCTCCCTAATATAACTTCTATCCCATGGAAATACGACAGAGACAGACTGAGCAGTCAATATTCTAGTGTAAAAAATGAAACTGCAGCTTTAAGGAAAGAACTGAAAAGATCGATGTAAAAGTTGCTTTTTGATTTTACCAATACCAATTGGTTTGTGAAATAATAAATTGGTAGGTTACCTGTTCGCCCGAGTCCCGCATGGCAGTGAACGGCTACTTTTCCCTCTTGTAAGGCAAAGGACATAACTTTAACCATGTCGAGAATTGTCGTCAGGGAAGCAACACCATAATCTTTCCATCCAAAATTATAAAAGTATACTAAAAAAAAAGAAACATATTTTATTTCAGATAAGTCCAGAAACAGATGACTTAAGTGTATGATAGAATAACAAACTGAATTTCGGCACAATCTGTTTAACTTAGTATGAAGCTTGTTGTCACATTAATTAGTAGTTAAGAATATGACACCATCTATGACAAAGAAACCACAATAACAGAAAAGCCTTGGTGATTGAGAACAGCTGCATCTATCTATTCATACAAGTAATCTAGTCACAAGGAAGGTGTGAAAAGTGTCACCAGGGAAATGGTGTGAACAGTAAGTGGGGAGTATGAAATAACACATGTAATACTGGTGTTTGTGCCAGGAATCATTTCATTTTTTTGTCTTGTTCACTAATGCCAGTGGCTCCAGTATGTAAATTAGAAAGAGGGGACAGATTCAGCAAACATTCTAGTAGGGTAAAATAATGATGGGGACGGCAAGACAGTAATTACAAATGTACATTTCTGTAGTCAATAATTAGTCATCTTGGGCCTGATTCATTAAGGATCTGAACTTAAGAAACTTCTTATTTCAGTCTCCTGGACAAAACCATGTTACAATGTAAGGGGTGCAAATTAGCATTCTGTTTTGCACATAAGTTAAATACTGACTGTTTTTTCATGTAGCACACAAATATCAACTTTAAATTTCTGTGTACAAATAAGTTATCAAATATTTGTGTGCTACATGGAAAAACAGTCAGTATTTAACTTATGTGCAAAACAGAATACTAATTTGCACCCCTTGCATTGTAACATGGTTTTGTCCAGGAGACTGAAATAAGAAGTTTCTTAAGTTCAGATCCTTAATGAATCAGGCCCCTAGACCAACCCACTCCTTAAATACCCACCATCTGGTCAAGTCAAATTAGATCACATGTGCATGATAAATTAAGCCCACAAAACATGTCCTGTTGGATGTACTTAAGGAGAGAGTTGAATAACTTCAATGTTGATATATTGGGAGGTTTAAATTATTAGTACTGTTATTATTAATTATGCATAGGGCTATAAAATTGCAAGTGCTCAGGAGTGTTGTAAGGATCAGACAGATAGCTGGTTTCTGTCAATATACAGAAATAAACTGTTTTGGAGAGGGTATTCGATACAACATAAGTGAAATACCGGTCTATTTATTATTAAGTGGTGACAGGGCTGGTTTTCTATTGTCACTTATCGCTGCAACAGAAAAACTCCTCTCTCCACAACATACCAATAAAATACCGCCGGAGCAGCTAAGTCATGCTCAGCTACCTGGTGATACTGGCAGCGGTAAGAGTACTGGTACCTCTTCATCAGTCTTGGGCCCATCTGCACATGATGGCCCAGCTTACCGGTTCACACAGACGCAGTGGAACTGGAAGCCCGGAGTTGGGCTTCTGGTTCCACTTGGGGGGAGGGAAATGTTATAAAAAAAAAAAACATACAATTTTTTTTCTAAAAATATTATTATTTTGGAGCCACTGAGAATACGAAAAAAATATTTAAATAAAGCATTTTTCTATTAATATTTCTTGCTATCACCATCCTGAGATGGCGATAGCAACAGAAGGATTGTGGCGGGGTTGGGGCTTTTTTCACCCTATATTAAATAGACCCCATAGTGAGTTACGAGTAGTGTGGGCCTAGTGTGAAGGGACAGAAAGTTATAACAGTAGTTAGGAAATGTGATATACTGATCTGAGGAGATGATCTTTCAGGAACACCTTAAACCAGTGAAGGCTAAGGGCCAGCCAGATAAAATCGGTGGTAGTCAGTTTCACGGTACTGACTACCCCGACTGAGAAGACAACGACATGATTAGTCCGATTTAGTACAACGACCTGCCAAAAAAAGGACTTACCGGAATGCAGATTACGTCATATCACGACTCGCTCTGTTGCCGACTGGAGAAAATGACGTCACCACCACCCGCGACTTGGCTTAAAGCGGCGATGGACAGACCCGCCTGTCATTAATGTAATGTAAGTATTATTTTAGTGGTTAAGGTTAGGGTTAGGAGTATGGTTAACCCTAACTCCTAACCGTCCATCGCCGCTTTAAGCCAAGTCGCGGGTGGTGGTGACGTCATTTTCTTCAGTCGGCAACAGAGCGAGTCGTGATATGAAGTAATCTGCATTCCGGTAAGTCCTTTTTTTGGCAGGTCAGTGTACTATTGAATCGGACTTCTCATGTCGTTGTCTTCTCTGTCGGGGTAGTCAGTACCGCTAATAGGTACTATACCCGATAAAAAGAGAAAGAGCATTCCAATAAGACATGAATGTGGCTTTAGGTGCATATAAAAGGTCCATACATTTTTACAGTTGCTCCTGATTACACACCGTTTTCGCACACATACTCAGCCATCGGCATTACTATTTGGAACTTAAACTAGCCCCCCCCAGTTAGAGCAAGAGATACGGCAGATAACCAGCATACTTCTGTGTGTGCCCGACTTGGACGTGGCTGCCTGGGAACCCCCATACCCTATACAGCCTACGTGCATCCACCCCATTCCCCACCCCGTTCACTCCCCTAAATAGTAGGCTGTAGTAAGTGTTGTGTGCGCTCAAAGCCGACTTGGACGTGGATACGGTCTGTTGCGTATCGCCCGGTTCCGAGCACGCGCAGCGTGTTTTTTGTGAACGAAACGCACAAAACCGTCAGATTCGCTCCTTAATGACTCAAGCCCAGTGTGGTCAGGAAGGTGTCACTGGTTCCTAGTGAACCGATTAGCTCCATAGCAGATATGCTATAAAAATACCTTTATTGGTGGTATCGAATATATTTTAGAATTAGTTAGTAGTGGGTGGGGTGAGATGATTAAACAAGCAGTAGGTAGAAATGTGGCTTTTCTCTGTGAAAGGTACTCACACCCGCTCCCCTGCACTTACCAAGTACAAATACCCACCCTATGCCCACCTTCAATAATTACTCCCCTGTCCTTGTTAAATAAGTAATCTCTCTGAAGCTGAAAATAGTGTAAATAGCAACAAAAATATATGTCAAGTGTGTCTATAAGAAACTTTGTCCCTATATCCTTAAATATCTGAGCCGAGCCTTGTGATGTCAGACAAATCTTTGCTGTCATTATACAGTAAGGTTAGGGTGAGGAGGGCTGAAAAGAGGCAAGAAGCACTCAACGTTCAATAAAATACAGTAAACAAAAGTCCCTGTTATAAAAAAGCATTTTGGCTCCTTTTGGTCAACCTCAGCCTAACCTGTGCTTTAAAAAGTACATATATGTGAATAGCAACTAAACCAACAGATACAAGAAATGACTGCAAATATTACAGCAAGAAAAGTAATGTGTGATAGTCAGGATGTTCTAGAAAATCAGTGACAGCTCAGCGTGAAGCTTCTTTCCAATTACATCTAGCGATGCGCGGCGGAGCGGAGGGTCGGGTCTTACACAACGGCCTTTGACCCCGCCTCCCAGCAGCAAAAATTGATGCGCTTTCATAATTAATGAGAACAAACAGCAGGACGTGACTTACTTTCAGCTTCCATAAAGGCCTCTGGAAGATATGTGAACCCACTTTCTTGCTCTAAAGGATTACCACAGCTTGCGTGCTCCCCGGGACGCTGCAGGTTAATTACTGTTTTTACTCCACAGCTTCAGAAATAGAGGAAAACGAGAGCATATTTAATAACAATGGATTGTCCTATATACATTGCATAAATAAAATAGGTCATTTCTTATTTGAAGCTATAAATAGGTAAGGACAATCAGGGAAATTTTTTAAAAAAAATAACAGAGTGCTTTTACCATACTTCCATGAAGAGGGACACTTTCTTTCACAAGTATATGTTTATAGGCAAATACTAGTCCAAAAATGAGGTCATCCAACAGAGTTTATTCAGCTTACAGGAAAGATGGGGAGCCCAAAAACCTTGGGAAGGCCGCCAGTTGGCCGTTTTGCTTTAACATATGCCAGGGGATGTTAAAGGAGAACTGGAGGACTATTATCAGAACACCTTCTTTAAATTCTCTAAAAGTGATATTTATCATCACAGGAGCCTGTTTTAATGTGTACATCTCAGATAGTTTTCGGACAAAAAAATGGTAAAATACACATTCGCAATTACCACTTAAGATCTTGTGGCCATAAAGTAAATAAATACACTATAGCCAGATCCCTTTGCTTTTCTGTGAAAATAGGGGGCATATTCAATTGTCCGCATTACTCGCAAAGTTAACGCGGCTTGCGCACTATTACCGTTATTACAATAATAGTGCGCGTAATTAGCGTCATTACAGTACCTTTACCGCCGGCTTTTAGCTCGCAGCTCGGGTGAAATCCAGGTTAGAATTACCGTAATAATGGTAATACTTTTAACGCTGCGTTACTTTTATGAGTAACGTGGACAATTGAATATGCCCCAAGATGTATCTACTTATATGTCCTTACAAACCACGGAATTAACTAAAGGGAAAGTGAAACAAAATAGCCCTGGGGTCATGAGTTCGATTCCAGACCATGGTATGTTAAGGAATTTAGAATGTAAGCTCCAATGGGGCAGGGACTGATGTGAGTGAGTTCTCTGTACAGCGCTGCGGAATTAGTGGCACTATATAAATATCTGATGATATATATATATCATATCATATCATATATTAAAACAATGTATTCTTGCTGATAGTTAAAAGCAAGCATTTAAATTACAGACAGTGTGACCTTGACCTAGCATGTGGTTTATTGGTGTAAAGATGTCTGTATCTACCAACCGAAGAGAGTATAAATCTGGTCAATTTGCTCATTATAAAATTACCTCTGGAACTGTTCAATAATGTTATATTTCTCAATTATTTCTTTTGATGGTCTTGCCATTGCAAGTATGTTGTCAGTGATCCTGAAAAAGAAATTCATTAAAATAAATTGTAAATTTTTTTTAAAATAAAATTAGTTTATTTTCTCGAGTTTCTTTGTGTGTTCAGTCAATTCTTATCCAAACAATTGTGCACCATGCCACCAATTCATTACATTCCCAAAGTATTTATCCATTGTCAAACACAGCTGAAGATTGCTGCCCAATCAGTGCTATCAACACATATGGTGTATGTAGCGGTGATATTCAAAATTCGCCTGCCTGCTAGGGATATAAACGTATTAAACAACAAAACCCGTAACAACCAACTGGGATAATAGGAATATTTTGGTATGTGTTTCATGTGTCCCTGTGGCTCTTTAGTTCTCTCAACACACCACAATAGTTATAACGCAGAGTTCACCATTCTTTAGTTAGAAAGCCAAACTTTACACCAGAAAATAATACATCATGCTGTATGTAACCTATATTCCCGGATCAAACTGTTCACACTTGTCCAGACGTAGATGTGGAAATAATTAAAGTAGAGCCGTAAGAAATTGCTACATCTCACCCAATATGAGCAATGACAAATAACAGATGTACTTACCACGAAGAGTAAAGTCCCTTTATAGCTTGCTCCTCATCGCTCCATCGAGTGGGGTTTTCGTATTTACAAGCACGACCCCCACACGTCATTGAACACTGCATGTGGCCCGGGATGACATGACGCAGACGTTCCCCTACTTTGGTGTATTTTGAAGTTGGGCGTCTACCACTTCCTAAATCAGAAAAATGAATACATGTATTTTATACGTAAATTATTGGTATGAAGGATTTAGCTATCACAACACAAATAGAATTTATTCAGCTGCCCAATTGTCAACTTAAAGCCCTATTAATAAAACATTGCACAAATCACAAAGGTACTGTAACTCATAGCAACTAATCAAATATTATATTAGCTTTAGTTAGTATAACTTGCCTTAGAACTGATCAGAAGGAATATCTGACTGATTCCGTGCTTTCTGCTATATGCACCATCTTATTAAAGAGGCCTTTTAATGCTGTTAAAGAAAGAGGCTCCTACATACAGTAAATGCAGTTCGTAGAGAACAGAGTCATCCTTGGAAGAGAGAATTATCATGATTGCTGATTAATGGTCTTGCAGAAAGGATATGGAGGTGATCAGGACTACTTTAAGACAGGACTGATTACAGTATTTATAAATATGCAGTCAGTACATACACTACCTACAAGAACAATTTGAAACAATAGAAAAAATCTAATGATGGAATATTTTACCAGCGACTGGAAAAAAAAAAAGTCCCGATCAGCATGCCGATTCCTGTGTACACACTATTGAAGTTTTACCCGATTTATCTTCAGATCTGTGCTATTTATCGGTCATAACCGTCGGCTGAAGAGATCCTGACTCTGCACACCCCATAGAGATCCATGAACACTGCCGGTCCTCAGTGCATACACACTACAGAATTGCAACAACATCCTTCCATCATTGAATGAGATTTTTAGTTCAATTTAAAAATATTGTTCAACGATATGATGGGGAACGATAATCGTTCATCGCTGCAACGGGCACACTACTGTGATGTCCGGCCAACCGGTCGTTTATTGTTTGATTGGCCTTATAATCAGCTGAAAACACAGTAGTGTGTACCCAGCTTAAGAGACAAATGGCATCCGGCTGTTTGAGTAGAACGGTTTGAAAGTGTTTTGGTTTAAACACAAGTTGGATGTATGAACTTGATGTGTTCCATATAGATTGACACTACAATCTCTGAGTATGAGTGTGGCAGGAGGCTCTCATCACTCCTAAAAGGGACACTGCTCCATTTACTATGTAACTCTCAGTCTATGGCTTCCTTCTTGCCTCCATTCCCCCTCCACACATCAAGACATCACAGCAAGTCTGTCCTCAATCCTGAGTGAACAGGTCACAGCTTCTTAGAAGATCAGCTAATTCATCTATTGCTGCTGTGAGCATTCAGATGATCCGATTGGCTACGGGCTGTTCTATCCCCGTCCATGTCAAAACTGGGTTCTGTTGTGTATCCTATGGAGCAGGTCAAAACTGGGTATACACAGACAAGCAGGAGATGAAGCTTGGACCCTGGTCAACTTACCTTTTGAAAAACATTAATGATGTACAGGACAGATAGCAGAGATGAATCAGGGAAGGCTTCTCTGAAAAGATGATTTGTTTGTAACTGCTTTAATAATTGAGGAACTGGAAGAGAGTCTGGAGTTCACAGAACATGTTTTTTAAACACCAGTTCCTGGGAGGAACACAGTATGGGTCTGGTATAATAGTTACAGATGAGGTTTCTTAGGCAGAGGGGAAGAGCAATGGTGGATGAAGGTTAGCAAAGCAAATATTCATATAATCCACAGTCACATGATACACCTGTGTACTGTGGAGTTCAGAGGGGAATTAAAATGTTCGGTAAATGTATTATATTATCTTTATGAGTCACATCAGTCCCTGCCCTAATAGAGCTTACAGTCTAATTTCCCTAACACACAGACTAGGGACAATTTGATAACAACCAATTAACCTACTAATATGTTTTTGGGACCAGAGCAATGTTCAGAGAGTTCAATAAATGGGTAATTTACGAACTAGAATGTGTAACTGTGACGTTCCTTATGGTACCAGTTTATGCAACTCTTGTTATTGGTTGGAACAGTCAAAAGCTCAGAACAGGTATATTACTTGTATTCGGGTATAATTTTCGATGACATGTAGTACCTCCGGATAGCCTGCAGGTGTCATGGTCTGCTTTGTGAAACAAGTAGATAAAAAATGTCTAAAGGGGTTCTCCACCGTATTCTCTATGTACAGTAATTTCCTTTTTTAAAACCACGCTTCAATACAAACAGGTATATTATTATTATTATTATTATATATGTCACCCGCCTTATAATGACATCCTTTCCAGTTTTGGCCTGTGTCACACATTGTACCTTCTGAACGGTTTGTGCCCTAATCACAGGGCTAAGAACAAAACGGTGAGTTCTGAGCCCAGCACTTGCCACCCAAGCTGTGATCCAGCAGTGGTACTAATAGAGTCACTTTCTCGAAAAAAGGAGTCATTGTTTAGTAAAACTGCCAACTGTGCCTGATTTCCAGGTACAGTCCAAGGTCTTAAAATTTTGCCGTTGGAAACGTCCCTGTATTTTTAGTACCAACTGTACAATCCCTATTTTTCTGCATGTTAGATGCAGATTCTTACAATCAATTCTTGTTTTCTAGGCTTCAGAAAGTATAATTTATTACAAAGGACACTATTATTACATTCGGTACTCGGTATATGACTTTGATGTGATAGATCAGTAGTTATATAACCGGCACATTGCTGTTCTTATGTTCTTAACAGGGAACCAGAAAGTGCCAAAGAAGAAGTATTTTAAAATAAACTCTGAAGACAGTGGGTGGCTAGTGTGGAACAGCGCTATATATTAAAGCATCTATTTTAAATTATCTTGATTACAAAACATTCTCCCATTAAAAAAAAAAACTATGAATACAGTTTAAGATATGGTCTCATAAGCTAGGTGTGCTCAGCCTGTATTCTGTTGTGTATTCTATGGAGCAGGTTTACTGTGTACATATAGACATATGAAGTGATCTGGCATAAAGAAAAAAATTATATATATATCTATACGTACACAGCACACACACACACACACACACACACACACACACACACACACACACACACACACACAATTTTTTAAGATATTACGATGAGAAACGTATGACTTCATAATAATTCCAATAATAATCCTTATGACTCCTATATTGAGATACCAGGAGTCATAAGGATTATTTCTGCACAATTTCCAAGCTTCAATACTATGAATTAGACCAGTGTGTTTGTGAAACTACAAGTCCCAGCATACCCTTTCAGCAATAAGCTGCTATATGTTGGCAAAGCATGCTGGGACTTGTAGTTTCACCACACCTGGAGTGTCACAGGCTAGCCAACACTGAATTAGACTGTTGTCCCATGTACTAATCAATTTTGACTTTAATAGAACAGTCCCCTCCCAGGGTCTACATTTTATTCACTTAATATTTCTCTCTTCTTTCTCACCTGTTTTTAAGATAATTTGCCTACTATAGTATTTTTTGAGTGCTTTTTAAAAACCAATAATTAAGATTAATTTTAATAGTACTCTCTCCGAAAAAGGACCAGAGTGCTCTTTTGTTCAACCTTGTTTCCTTTAAATGTATCCATATTAAAGTCACCTGCTTTGCATCTTGCTTTGAAAACAGCAAGAAATGACTTTTAGCAGGAAACAAAAGCCTTCCCACACATGTAACACTTACTGTGTTTTCAACACAATACAATATATCAAGGCATGGTTATCATTCACAACGTGATGGAGATTATAAACCAGAAACTGCACAGTGCTGTTTGTCTACAAAACACGTCGATACAGCAAATAAATCAATTTAAGATCAATGAACAAAATCAGCATAAAGAGAGAAAGAAAATATCAATCTCAATCCTTAATTTACACTTTATATTCCCAATATTTTCTGCATCAATTTAAAGGGAAACTCAGACATAGAATAATCTTAAAAACTTAACTTTTCGTCTGAAGGACGCCTGAGTTGACCTCTCCTGTGGTGACGGAGGACACCGCCACCATGACTCTGTGACTTGATGAGGACAGCACCTCAATGGCTGAGCTGCGTCGATGCTGAAGGCGCAAGACTGCAGCAGAGGTGGAATGTCTGCGGCCGTGCACAAAGTTGCTAACAATGTTCACGGCTGAGAACCTCCGAGGTGATCCCTGCATGGTGTCCTGCCAGTAGTCAGCTGTGCATTGACCTATCATCCGAGTGCTGGGGGACTGAACAAGTTACGGAGACATGTGTGGATGGATTTATAGCATCTGACTGTACTTCAGGATAGGCTGAGAGGTTTCTATAGAAACAAACAGCTTGAATCACTCGTGTTGCTCAAAGAGCAGTTATATACCTGTGCCGAAGAAGCTCAGTAAGTTTAGACCCTTAGAAGAACCCCGTAGTTTACAGAATCTGGAGGGTTTATCTTCATTTCTAATAGAGGATCATAAACCTCAGAGCAGTTGTGCACTGTGCAGATATGTAACGAAGACACTTGCATACTGTAAAACTCACCAGTTGTCAGGTTAAGCCAGTGAATCCCTAACTTTCTCAGTTCGAGGCACCCTTAGGGACTCCGCAATTTTCTCAAGGCACCCCTAAACCAAAATAATTACCAACCAGTCCCCCGCCTTGCTTACCACCGGCCCTGGCCATGGCACCCCAGGGAGCCACGGCGCACAGTTTCGGGACCGCTGGATTTTTTTTACATCGTTACATAAAGCAAAGAGAGCGATGTATTATTTCTACAGTATTGTTTATTTACAGAGTGCTGGTCATATTATGCAGTTCTGTACAGATTCTAAGTAATCATTCACAACAGTATACAGAGAGCAAAATTTAAAAAGAAAGGGCATTTGGTACCGTCCACAAACATGTATGTAAAGGTTGTCTTAGCCCTACAGAAATTTTAATATTGTATGTATCCTCGCTATGTAGCTAGAAGTTAAAGTTAATCATTACCAGATATAGGCTCAGAGAGGCTCGTTGCAGTCAGTAGACGTGCACAGAGAATAATACTTCCCACGCAGCCAGACATCTCTGATGACTTTAGCCTTGGGAAGCTTCCTAAACAATTACATATAGTACAAGTATTATCAATTGTTTCTTTTATATAAAGCTACTTGTATTTTAAGTTATGTGACCTTTTAAAGAGCAAATAGCAGTGGTCGAAGTGGGCCGATATACGGCAGGCATGCTGTATTGTATGGACACTGTTCCTAACTACTTTACGGCTGACAGGAGTCCATACTGAATTGCTCCCGACTGATTGTGTTGGTGATTTTGAGGCAACTGCTACGTCCTTTGCACAGCGAAAGTCGTTCTAAGTCTACTGTGCAACTTGTCAGGTGGGTTAAATCAATAAGTGGCTTCTCCTGCGTTGTGCTGTCCTAATCCAGTTAGCGAGATGTCTTAGTGTGGCTCTGCCCTGGTGCCCCGGGATCTCTGCTTTCTCTTTTTCCATCCCAATTCTTAGCCTGGACCAATCAGATAATCAGAACGGCAGCTCTTCAAGAAAAAGAGGATGGATGAGGCCCGCTCACTCTGCCATTATGAAAAACCTTGACACTAGCCCTTCCATTTGGTGAGAGGCATGTGTGACTGGTGGTGGGGACGATCTGGTCACTGGTAGCCTTGAGAGAGGAAGTGACCAGATATTTCTGCTGGCAATAAACAAGCCAAAAGTGGAATATCCAGTACTACCAGCCCAGACCTACTCCGAGAAGAGTGTTGGAGCAAGAGACTGGCAACATGGGGTTGTATACATTAAGGCCCAAAACCTCACTCATTACTGCAGCACGGATATCATATGTATGGTGTCTTCATGTTACCCTCAGGTTTATCATCCACCAACTCTCCAGCTCAGGAGGTCAAGTCAAAGGGAAACAGCAGCTCCAACAAGCGAGTGTTGCACAACAGTAGTGGTGTAATAACAATTTCATCTCCATGTCGCCACTTAAATTCTCTATTTCCTCCATCAACCATATCCAGATGAAACAGAGATTTGATGATATTCTGGACTTTAGAGGACTCAATGTAGAGTAAGCTGAGGAGTCTCCCTCCTCTTCTCGCTCTTCTTCTATCCCACTTAGGGGGCAGATACAGCCACTGAAAAGTTAAATTTTCTCCAGGGGCTGCTGGAAATCATGCTAAAGGGCTCATTGGACCCTCACCTATGCCCAGTTTTGGCAACAGCAAGCCAGGATCTGCTAGGAAGTCAGTCCTCAAGAACTTTAGAGGTAAAGACCACTTGTATCTGCCCCCTAAATGGGCCATATGGATGGCTGCTTTTATATTGTATATTGGAAGGAGTTATGGTATTTGATATATGAGTGACTGTCAGCGAGTAGTAGCACTTAGGGCTCTTCCTGGGTCAGGACCAGAAATATTCCGCTTCTCCACATTATCCTTTTGACTGTACTCATATCCTGATCAGCCAAAGGCAATATAACCACTTAAGCTCCCTAGTATCGGGAGACATGAAGTCATCCTGAGTGAGTAAACATTTTATTTATACTCATGGTTGTCTGCAAATACAATAGTTTGCTGTGTGGGAATAAATATATTTGTTCTAAACACAAAGCAATCGCCACACACAGGTTGAGGGAGTGGGGGGAGAAAACAGACAAGACAAAGGCAGGAATGAGAGGTTGGTTGTGAATGTATCAAGGAACAGAAAAAAGTGGAATGGAAAAGAGAAAACAGGTGGACACGAGGATAGCCTTGCATTACTTAATGCGGGGAATTCAATTGGCCGCGTCACTGCCGAAAGTAATGTGGCATGGACACTATTACCGTTACAAACGGTAATAGTACACATTATTACCAATATCATCATCATCGATGTATATAGCGCCACTAATTCGCAGCGCTGTACAGAGAACACATTCACATCAGTCCCTGCCTCACTGGAGCTTACAGTCTAACTCCCCTAACTTAGACACACAGACAGAGAGAGACTAAGGTCAATTTAATAGCAGCCAATTACTACTAGTATGTTTTTGGAGTGTGGGAGGAAACTGGAGTACACGGAGGAAACCCACGCAAACACGGGGAGAACATACAAACTCCACACAGATAAGGCCATGGTCAGGAATCGTACTCATGACCCCGATGCTGTGAGGCAGAAGTGCTAACCACTAGGTCACTGTGCTGCCCAATATTATGGTAATGTTTAACGTGGCCAATTGAATTATCCCCGAAATATGTCTTTTTGTTCTACTATATGGTGTTCAAAAGCATCTAAAATTAATTCAAACTATCAAATTCCCTAATGCTTCTGGGGAGCGTAAACTGCCCCCAGTCATTCACTTACATTTTCCATGCCAGTGCTTCTAAATTTCCACCTCGACCACGGCCAACTAGTAGGTCGTCATGATCACCGCTACAAACGGCTGAGGTTTTACGACTACAATAATCTATATACTATATTCATGCAACTAAGGACATTACACATATGTGGCGATTATGTCCTAAGGTAAAAATTATTTTACACAAACTTTCAGCACTTTAATTATAAACCATCATCTTAATATATCACATGGTTGTAATCAATTTGAAAGTTCCAAGTTTCCCTAAAAGTGAAATAAATTTGATCCTGTCGCATTTCAATTGGGAATTTTCTTACATGTACTTGGACAAAGAACATCCCATGTTTGAATACAGTAATCACATGTATTAACTAGTGTGTCTACTGGAAAAATTAATGTCTATTTCAGAAGACAAGAGTCTCAAAACCTGCCAATTATGGTTTCAACATCCACGTAGCTCTCATATAAAATGTTTGATATGTTTATATTGTGTATTATAATTAATCTAATCTAAATATAATTGCATAGTTATTTTACAGTCTAGTTTTATATTTAGGTCTCAGTTTTGTAAATATGTGTATGTGTGTGTTCTTACTTGTATTGTATTGCCATTATATCATAAAAATTGTAACCATAAAAAATTGTAGTAATTTAGTTTATAGCAAACAGATTATATGGATCGCTAGTGATGAAAGATGACCTGCATCTAGTACAGAAAATAAAACAATATCATAGGACTTGATGACATGTCTGCTTAATGTTTCCAGAACTGCTAGCGGTACTCCACTACATATTGAACTGTCACTGGACCAAGATAGTGTATGACTTTAACAGGAACCAACTAATATTCAGAACCTCTGTATTAGGCCCCCATTGAGTGTCAATTAAAGCGATTTTCTTGCCAAGTACTGTTTCATAAAAATAAATGGACTTATATGTCCGGCTGTTACACTTTTCAGCTGAAATCACTAAGAAAACATTTTAGAGAGCATTTTAAAAGGACAACTTGTAAGCTAAGATTTCTAAGTATTGCGAAATTCACTTTCATTTTAATCTCAAAACACTGAGAGAAAATAGTCATTAAGACACAACCAAACAAACTACAGACAAATATTGTCTCTCACACAAAGCTTGTTGGCTACAACAAATATGAGACAAGGTTTTCACATAAGCTGAAATGTTCATCATACAATGGAACTTAGAATGTTAGTGGATCCTTCATAAACACACAGAGCAGGTAGCCAATGAGGAAAGAGATGAAGTGCGTCACGCATCCCTGATGATGTCACTATATTTCAGTGAAAGGATGGGTTGAATAATAATTAATCCCATAAAACAGTTGCCTCAAACTGTGTGTAAGTCTTAGGTCCACTTTAAGTTAAATAACCACCAGCACTGATCAGCTCAATATATATAGTGATTTTATAACACCATCAGAATAAGGGAGGGGGGGGGGGAATTTAGCTTGGCAGATGAGATTACCTGAGTTCATTGCTGCTTGACGGGTGTTCCTTGCAGTGGTACAACACAGCAAATCATTTTGCATCAGGACCCCAGACGTCATTGCAACCACTGCAGAAAAAATGAACAGTGAGAACATTAGTGGCAGATAAACGATATATGCGAAAATCCACCCAAGTATACTGAGCATTCTGTAACCTAGGAGACTGAAAGGAAATCACTCAGTTCCATGAAATATTATGCTTTTGCACACTGTTGCTCCTACTTTCCCCTTGCAGAGTGGTTCCATGGAATACTGTGCCACTCTACACAACATTACACATGTCAGCTTTTACCAAGGAGATGGGACAAATAACAGGTAATCCATGCTTACAACCTCTCTGGTGTATTTAGAACCTTAAAAAAACTCTCTCTCTCTATTAAACTGTATAGCAAAACCAGAAATTAAGGGCCTGAGTCATTAAGAAGAGCAAAGCAAAAAATAAAAAGGAGTTAATTTGAACAAACCATGTTACAATCCAAGGGTTCAAATTAGTTTATTATTTTGCAAATAAGGAAAATACGGTCAGCTTTTTCATGCAGCACACAAACATTTGTTAGCTTTATTTTTATACTGAAATTTAAAGTTGATCTAGGACATGCACTATACCAACTATAAATCTGTCCCCACATTTTAAATTTAACTCTTCCTCCAATGCAACATGTTTTTGCCAAGGTGCAAAATTTACTATTTTTTCATGCTTAGCTCTCCTTAATGACTCAGGTCCTAAGTGTTTAATTAAAAGGAGAAGACAAATAAATCATTAAAAATGTAGTAAGTCCTGGAAGATAAAGAAAGCATGGTGTAACGGTAATATTTTATACTACTCAATTAAAAGACAATAATTTATTGTAGAAAAACATTGTCTACATGGGCATAAAAGTACACCATGAGCGATCAAGAGTGTTCCTCTGCTCAGCAGCTAATTAACCCTGGGAATTGTTTTAAAACGTTGCAAATTATGCAAAACATTAGTAACAGCTTTGTATTTTGTTCTACCTGACACATCTCTTAGTCTTTAAAGAAAAGATAAATAAGGAATTCATAAGTGCTGTTGACATGTTTATACAATAATCAAAGTACATTGGTACAAATATTAACTAAACACTGAAATACATAGATACTAGGGCTAGCAAATTTTAGCCCGGGGGGCAAGACCATACTTGCCTAGTTTTGAAGGCAGCTGTCCAGGAGGGGGTCCATCGAGGGGAAGGGGGGGAAGGGTGGCCCCGCGTGGTGCGCTGTTAGACCCGGTCCCTGGCAATCTTAGACAATTTTGGCCAATCCCAGCAGAGGGGCGGGGCCATGATTGCACATTTAGACCCACCCCCACAACAACAACGGAGGTGGCTGGATCCGGGATTTTTACCTGCTTTCTCGGGAGTCCGGGAGAACTCCTAAAAATTCTGGGAGTCTCCCAGAATGTCCGGGAGACTAGGCAACTATGGGCAAGACTTGACTCAGCAGCCTATTTTAATTGGAAAAAATGCAGTCGACCCAGTGACCCAGCCAAGTTATCCCAATAATGGGGACGCCCTAGGGAGCAGATGCCCAGCCAGCCCCTGCAAAGATACATGTTCTGGCGTGTTATCCTAAAATATAAACCACTCCCAAGCCTGCACCCAACAAATCTGCAACACCTCAATACATTTAATGTGGACTTCTGGTGCTGAAATATTCAGGTTACACTGGATCTAATGGCAGGGGAGAGCTGTAAGAGATCATGCTTTTCTTTCTTTAAGTAATTCGATGATGGTCACTATTATGATGTCATTGTTCTTTCTCTTAAAATGTGGGACGTTAAAAAATAAATAAATCATGGGACCCTCATCTTGTGGAGGTGGTGGCACATGACTGGTTAGCCATGTCTTTGGTCCAATCCCATACTGCCTCCAGGCCCAACTGCTGTCGAATGCAGCGATTTTTACAGCAATTTTATTTTGTTTCTAGTTAATTTGATTTTTCATTTAAATCGGAGGAAATAAGAGCATAGTAGAAAAATAAGGGAAGACAACGGGAAATCGTAAATAATATTTTTGGGTAATAGCCCCTTAAAAGTTTTCAGCTGTAGATTAATGCACCCAAAAATAATAAATGTTAAACCACATTTAACATTAGCATGGTTTCTCTTACTTCCCTTTTTGGTAAGTGAATTTTACATTTAGCAGTTATAAAGCTAATTTTCCTGTATCTTTGAGATCAAATGATTATGTTCATTATATGAATTTGTTTAAAAAAAAAGGAACAGATATAAAAGATGTCCTAAGGAAAATAAATTGAGTAAATGTCATCATAGAATGACTAAATGTTATAAGTTATTTACAGCACGACAGCTTAGGAGAATGCTCAAATAAGGTCATACCTTAAAACAAAAATCTCTCCCTTCACATTATTTTAATTCTTTTGTTATCAATAAATGCAAGCTGCAATAAGCAGTATAAAGACTACAGAAAATAAATACCTTGTTTTAAAAATGATAATCAAATTTTAGGTATATTATTGCATTAAAAAGTACTTGTTTAGTTTTGATTATTCGGTATATTTCATGCGATTCATTCTGATACATCTTCTCTTCAGTAAGTTATTTGTGGAGAACAACCACGTCTTGATTTATGTTCACCTATTTACACTTAAAAGATAATTCTACCAAAAACTGAAATTTTAGTTTTGGGTGGAAAAGCCAAAGTTAATTATGGCCCCAAAAAATTACTTACCTTGGGTAAGTATGTATCTTGAACATACTCTGCTCACGCCAACACAACACTGTCAGCGGGACTAGATAAGCAACAGTGGATACCACCGAAAAGTCAGGGGGATCTATAGTATTGTGTGATGTCAGACCCCAGGTAAGTCATCTTTTGGGACTGGGTTTTCTTGGTCTCTTCCACCAGAAACTGAATTTTTAAAATACCTTTTGCCTTATATAGAAGACACCGCTTAATCTCGGGCGATAGAAATAGGTACATGTGCTGGATTAAACCAAAATAAACAATAAAAGAGGCATCGGATGCAGCTGTTCAGCAGAGGTAGTGTAAGTCCTCTTTAAAAATAACAAATTAAAAGACAAACTTGAACTGCACAAATGATGCCTAGATCATAATAAATTCACGAAGTCAAAAAAATAATTTTTACCATATTAATATAACTTAAAACATATATTACCTAATAAAACCAAAAAACATTAAATACAAACAACATGCAGAAAAATATTGACAGAACTGCCCTATATCTTTGCCTTATATAAAAGAGCTACTAATAATATTCACAAATATATGTGAATAACTGTCCATACTTTGACAGACCTTGAAATTTTATTCAAATTTGCTGTGAAGCTGAGCCCAAGCTGCGATCAGCAATTTTATTCAAGAGAGGACTAAAAGATTAACTACAGTGTACTTCAATGAGATTACTTACAAGAAGTATGTTTATAGAAAAAAAACCTTCCCCCATAATCACAATTGTAAATTTCCTGATCTGATAAGAACACCTATCATAGTTGCTTAGTCTCCCGCCATGTCCGGTGGACTGCCATATTGGGGAAAGAACTCCTGGACTCTCGAGAGTGCAGACAATTCTCCTGGAATGACCGTAACTGATGCGGAGAATCATTTATTCAAGCCACACCCAATTAGGTGACCACCAATTGGCAGGGGCATGATCACGCAATCTGCGTCATCATATGATTTGCCACACCCACTTGATATTGCATAATGCGCTCTCAAGCCACACCCATTTCCACTGTTCATACCTTGCTTTCACATCTCCCGTAAACAAGGAATAAAAAAATACAAAAAGTAGCCTGATATGAGATTACATATTTCTATTAGTAGCTCTTTTATAAAACTTGCATTTTAGGTTTAGTACTTCATTAAATTGCACTAATTTACTACTGTAGGCAGCTCGTGACAAACAACCTAATAAGTAGCCGGATAAATTTCTTCTACAATACTGAAAACGACGACTAATAATACTCCAACTGTTCTTTTTCTGCATATTTCTCACCCAATGGTCGTCTTTTTGTTGAGTGTTTGGAGGCTGAAAGTTTATACGACATGGTGCAACGTTGTATGTTCAGAGCACATAACTGCATCTTCAATTCAGATATCTGAGGCAAGCTTTTAGCATCGGCTGCAAACAATCAGCTTTTTGTTCATCAGCCCTTTCAGCTGAGAAAAGCAGTATTATTCTCTAAGCCACGACTCTGCATACGTGCCACAGCTTGACGTGTTCTGTGACGTACATCCCACACGCCATATTGACTGAGCTGGAGAGTAATATTTACAGTATTGATATATTTTCTTTATAACAGATCTCCTTCTGCTGCAACAAATCAATGTTTTTCACTCTCAGTGGAGAAACTGTTTATTGTTCTAGTATTTCACAAGTGTTATATCTAAGTAAGCTAGTTCTATGTAAGCAATTGAACCGAACGTCAATAAGCTACTCTAAGCCCAACAGGTTTAAACCATAGTTTGCGTTGCTGAACAAATGATTGTACAAAGCTAGGTTTAGTTTTGCAAACCAATACCTGGCAGTAACTTAAGGAGGATCTATCACAAATGTCATGGGATGTATTTATTGACCTCATTGTAATGCATCCACCCAATACACTAAACAATTTTCCACCTGCCTCACTCTCCTGACCTGTAAAAGGCCCGACCTGCACGCAGGAGGTCGACCGGTTATAATTAGCACTTATAACGCTATGTATAACAGGATCTGCTCAAATATAGAGGCATTCAATTTGAGAGCTTTATGATCAAGCAAGTTGGTCAGTTGTCCAAAAGGCTGCCATAAGAGTTTTGAAAACAGATTAAAGTGCTAGTGTGATACTCTATATTTTAATGATTAAATGTAAAGGTTTTCAATGTTTGGCAATTACACACTGCACTTTAAAGGTGTAGAAAACTCCTCAGTATAAAAGTTGATTGACCTCTGCAGAGCTCCATCCTGCACTTGAGGCCTTCCAATGATCCCAGTTGTGTAAACTGAATGTGCTACATTCCCTCTCCTGAGTGAATGGGTGGGGGTTATGGTTTTCTCATGAAGAACTTCTAAATAAAGTCATGTTTTCAATAATCATATAAAACCTCAAGCTCCTTTTTGATGACAGGTAGACTTTAGCAGTATGGTATTTATTATAAGCCTCAAGGTGTGCTGTGGCTTGAAAATTGAAGGGTAGAAGTTTCATTTATTCACCACAACCAATGCATTTACTTTAAAGAGTGTATATCCATGTACATACACTTGTGCAACCTTTTATCCAGCACTGGCCTGTTTAAGCATACTTGCCTACTTTTCCGAACTCAAATACAGCAAGCCTCATCCACCTCTGTAAACACTGACTGGTAGATTTATCAAACCATCCTAAAAAGGAAAAGTGGAGGTGTTGCCTATATCAACCAATCCGATTGTAGCTGTCATTTTTGTCTAGTACATTACGACTACAATCTGGTTGGTTGGACGTCCACTTTCCATTTTTACATTTTGTGGGCCTGAGTAATTAAGGAAAGTAAGGCAAACACATTAGTAAGTTTTCTCTTGGACAAACCAACTTCTCGTGTTACAATGCAAGGGGTGTAAATTAGTTTATTAATTTGCACATATCTTAAATACTGTCTGTTTTTAATCTAGTACACAAATACTTGATAGCTTTATCTTTACACTAAAATTGATTTAGGACATGCCCTACCCCAACTATAAATCTGTCCTCACATTTTAAAATGTACCTGTCCCCGCAATGCAACATGGTTTTGCGCAGATGCAAAGTTACTAATTTTTTTATGCTTTACTTTCCTTAATGACTCAGTCCCAGTAACTGTAGGAGCAAACACTCAGTGATTATGTCTGCGTGTAGGACATGATACCTTAGCAGCAGTAAGTACATTATTAATAACCTTTCTTAAAGGCATATATCTCTGCTTACACTACAACAGCTAGTACTGTTACGGTTTATGGAAAAATAATGTCCGTCACTAGTCAGCGCTTCAACTCTACATTTTACAACTATAACATTTACGCAGAATTTTACTGTTAACGTTCATAATATTATAAACCTGCAATCTGATACACATCGGAGGCCGCATGTTGCGGCCCTAAAAGCTTAGAACATTACCCTTAATTATCTTTAATTTATAAGGCGCCACAAAGGGTCCGCAGCGCTGTACATGACATACAAAAAACAGTGAGCTATGGCCCAACATGATACAGAAAGAACAAAAAATGAACAAAAATATATACACAGACACAGGTAATATGCTAATGCAAATCAAATTATTACTGGGAAAAATGAGTGAACGTGATGGTAGAAATCAGCAAGACGTAGGCTGAAGCTTAAGAAAATAGGGCTAGGGAAGTAGGACAAGAGGTACAGAGGGTGATGGAATAGAAGGAGCACACAAGGAAAGAGGGCCCTGCTCCTAAAAGAGCTTACATCCTAAAGAAAAGGGGAGACACAAATAGGGTGGTACTAACTGGGGGAGAGAGTTAGGAGGAGGACTGATAGACATGAATAAAAGAAATGAGTCTTAAGGGCACGCTTGAAGACTTTGAGAGTAGGTGCTAACCTGATGGAACGTAGAAGATCGTTCCACAGCTAGGGGGCAGCCCAGGCAAAGTCCTGGATATACGGAAGTGAGAAGAGGTGATCAGTGAAGCAGTGAGGTGGCGGTCACAGGTAGAGCGGAGTGTAGGTAGAGATGAGATTGGAGATGTAGGGAGGGGAAGATTGATTAATAGTTTTAAGGGTGAGGAGTTTAATTTTAATTCTGTAGGCCATGGGGAGCCAATGTAGTGACTGTTGGAGGGAAATCGCAGAGAGAGCGCGGTGGGAGAGAAAAAAATTAGACAGGCAGCAACATTGAGGAAATACTTGAGAGTCAAGGTGAGAATCAGGTAGGCCACAGAGAAGGAGGTTACAGTAGTCAAGGCGAGAGATTACAAGCGAGTGAACGAGGGTTTTCATAGCTTCCGTGGTGAGAAAGGGGCGAATCTTGGATATATTCCAAATGTGGAAGTAGCAGGATTTTGAGAGGGACAGAATGTGAGGCTTGAAGGAGAGGGAGGAATCAAGGATGACCCCAAAGCATTGGACTTGAGGGACAGAATCGAGGGTAGTGTTATTAATAGAAATAGAGACGGGGGGTGGTGGGAAAGTCCTGGAAAGGGGAGGAAGATGATAAGTTCAGGCTTGGAAATATTTAGTTTAAGGAAGTGTTGGGACATCAAAGATGAGATGGCCGAGAGACTGCAGGAGTCACGGGACAGAAGGGAAGGAGAGAGGTCAGGGGATAAAAGATAGAATTGGGTATCATCAGCATAGAGGTAGTACTGGAGGCCAAAGGAGCGGATGAGGACACCTAGGGAGGCAGTGTAGAGGGAGAAATGCAGGGGGCCAACGGAACCTTGAGGAACGCAAATAGGTAAGGGAAGAGGAGGGAATGTGGAGTCATGTGTAGAGACTGAGAAGGAGCCATTGGTGAGGTAAGAGGAAAACCAGGAGAGGATAGTGTTACAAAGGCCTATAGAATTGAGAGTTTGCAAAAGGAGTGTGTGGTCAACGGTATATAAGGCAGCAGAGAGGGCAAGAAGGCTAAGAAGGGAGTAGTGTCTTTTGGATTTAGCGAGGAGGTCATTAGTGACCTTAGTGAGGGCAGTTTCAGTGGAGTGGAGGGGGCGAATACCGGAGGGGAGGGGATCAAGGAGCGAGTGAGGAGAGAAAGGAGGCAAACTCCTGTTCAAGGAGTTTGGAGGCAAAAGGAAGAATCGAAATAGGGCGGTAATTAGAGAGAGGAGGGATCAAGGGAGGGTTTCTTGAGTATGGGGGAGACAAGAGCATGTTTAAGGGAGGAGGAAGATTCCAGAGGAGAGGGATCGGTTGAGGAGATGGGCATGGTGGGAGCCGGCTTCAGGAGAGAGGGAGCGGAGGAGGTAGGAGGGGATTGGGGTCCTGTGGGCAGGTGAGGAAGAGAGAAGGGTATGGACTTCATCTGCAGATACCGGAGTGAAGGAACAGAAGGAGGGTGAGCTAGCAAGAGGAGGGGAGAAAGGCGATAGCAGTCGCCTCAGTAATAAGTTAAACCACTATATTTAATCAAATAAAGAGACACCTATCTGTAATTACATTTTAGCAGGTATTTTATACAAGCTATAACAAACAAATCTAACAAAGCAGGAAGCAGCTGGGGGCCGCAGGTGAAGGCTCTCTCTCAGGGCCACATGCAGCCCCAGGACTGCCTGTTGCCCATCACTGATTTAAAGGGACGTTAAAAGGACACTGTACATTATATACCTCTAAAATAATATTTACACAAAACATTTTCTTGCAGAATAAAATAAAAATGAGCAACATTTATGTTTTTAGTAAAATGTTACAGCTTGAAAAAAATTACTGTTTGCAATCATTTTACCATTTACAGTGATAATTTAGAGTCTTGCCACTAGGAGTCTATGGTGTCTCACTTTATCTCATCTAATAAAGAAATGTGCTGGTTTCAATTAATGTTAATAAATGCAAGCAGCAAATAAGGAAGGCTGTTTTGCACAGAACAACTGACCCCAATGCTTTCCAATAAATAGAGAAATTAGGTGAAATGAAAGAACAGATTTCAAGTTCACAGAGAATGACAAGTTTCGGAGACAATAGTATACAGACCTGAGCGTGCATTAAAAGATAGGACTACTTAAGTGCCCACTAGTAGTCTCCTATTTGTGTACCATGTTTATGTATATATGAAGTGTCCATTGATCAACACAATACAGTAACAAAATCCCACTCTGGGGGGGGGGGGGGACGGGGACATTTATCGAGCTGCGGGTTTGAAAAAGAGGAGGAGATGTTGCCCATAGATTCTAGCTGTCATTTTGTAGAATGTACTAAATAAGTGATAACTAAAACCCAATTAGTTGTTATAGGCAACATCCCCACTTTTTCAAACCCGCAGCTTAATAAATTTGCCCCCCCCCCCCCGAGTGGGGGGGGGGGGGGGGGGGCAATACAATATTACCTTTAAAGTGTGGGTACGTGGTGGGGTGTATTGACGCAATCTCTTGGAACACAAGTAAACATATATATAAACATATATATATATATATATATATATATAAAAAGGGTTAATTGATCCATAGACTGAAAGGAGAATCCATGCATAAAACTGAACAGACAAGAGAAACAGTACACACAGTGACTAAGTGGTTAGCACTTCTGCTTCACAGCACTGGGGTCATGGGTTCAATTCTCGACCATGGCCTTATCTGTGTGCAGTTTGTATGTTCTCCCCATGTTTGCGTGGGCTTCCTCCAGTTTCCTCCCACACGCCAAACCACATACTGGTAGGTTAATTGGCTGCTATCAAAATGACCCTAATCTGTGTGGGTGTATGTTAGGGAATTTAGACTGTAAACTTCAATGGGGCAGGGGGACTGATGTAAATAAGTTCTCTGTACAGCGCTGTGGAATTAGTGGCGCTATTTAAATAAATGATGAAACATGCTGTACCTTGCTGTAACTATTGAAGTGTCCGATTGTGTTCAGAAGGTTAGTTTCATGTGGAATATTACTTTCCCCATAGGATTCAGTGCCTCTTTACCACTTTGAAATACTGTGACTGCGCAAGTTTTTTGATGATGGTTTTGTTTTTTTAATTTGTAGATTGTTTCAGTGTTAACCTGACTTTACTTTTTACTTTAGGTGGACAGTCTAAACTAAAATATAATTTCTTCCTTCCCAACCTCAATTATTAGAGACAACTGTCCTAGTAGGAACTCAAGAGGTCAAAAACAAACAGCAGAGACTGCAATCCGTTAGTCTGCTGTGATATCACTGGCCTTGACCATCTGTATTATTCATCAAATCAACACAGAGCATTTCTGCAGAACAAATTGCAAGTCTATTAGTCAGTCTCATCTGTTCGTGAATAACCTCCCAAACATGCAATCTGCTGCAGAATGGAAGACAGTATGACAGACATTAGTATATTGTTATGTTACATCCATTACAAACACTGTGTATTCCTGAGCTAAACAATATAACTGGAGAATACTTCACCAAGAATATCGTCTCTGCTCTCTCTCGCACTCCTTTCAGCAGATTGCCATTATAGGAGGGAACTTCTCTAACAAAGCATAGAGTGACTGACAGCTTGACAGACTTGCTTTGCAAAAAATGCAGTGGGGCATTGCAAATTGTACATGTAATCCTGCAGTGTCACAACAGCTCAAGTGACAGCAGTCTCAGCTTTCTGACATCAGGACACCTCTAAATATGTGGGAGATGCTTCAGGTATCTTCTTAAACCACACCCGCATGGTAAAAATGAAATAAGACATGCTATAAGTGAGAAAAACACAAAATAAAATAAACCTGTAAAAACTATGTGAAAGTGATCAATACAGTAAAACGCATTTTTCTTATATAGTGGCAGCACGGTGGCTAAGGGGTTAGCACTTCTGCCTTACAGCACTGGGGTCATGAGTTCAATTCCCAACCATGGCCTTATCTGTGAGGAGTTTGTATGTTCTCCCCATGTTTGCGTGGGTTTCCTCCTGCGAGTTCTCTGTACAGTGCTGCGGAATTAGTGCCGCTATATAAATAAATTTTAATATAATAATAATAATAAGAAACACTATGCTGTATAAAATTAAGAAAACAAGCAAAAAATTATATGATAACTGACAACATTTGCCTCGGAAGTTTACAAAAGTGTTATATGTAAACGACTGAAGGCAGAATATTTGCTAGGAACAGGGCATTTTATTTATTTTAAACCAGGTTGTGTCACGAACTTCCTCAGAAACATGGCAACACCCAAATAAAAACTGGATGATTTTTGTTTTTTTTACTAAACAGCTGGTCTAATATTTAAGAATATTGGTGCCACAGTTCAACGTCCTCTACAACATTGGCAACATGCGCCACAGAAGAAAGTTTACCTCACGTTTTCGCGAATTAGAAAATCTGAGCAACGCATTTCCATTACCATAGAATTTGTTCCCCAACATACCACGACACTGCCCACTAAGATTGTATGACCAAACCAGATACATCAGAACTGAAGCATGGCAGAATTACGTTATATAGTTTTTTTCAAATGCATCTACACCTATATATTAGTTTGTGTACAAGACCCTGCACTAC
Organism: Mixophyes fleayi; assembly: GCF_038048845.1. Taxonomy (NCBI): domain Eukaryota; kingdom Metazoa; phylum Chordata; class Amphibia; order Anura; family Limnodynastidae; genus Mixophyes; species Mixophyes fleayi. The sequence goes on from NC_134409.1 coordinate 112,095,253, forward strand.
AATCAGTACATTCTTGTCACTGGCTAAATATGTAGCGTAATTGTACCACCATGGGATAATCTACAGCAAGTTGTATGCAATAAATATAGCATCACAACTGGTATCAGCTATAATCATGCCATACTGTTTGATTGAATTAATTCCATGTATGTTCAGTTTTAGCCTTCGTGTAAGAAAAATGCCACAAGGGTGAGCGTGCAAGTAGAAATAAAGTTAAGAAAATCAATAACCCAAAAAAAACATTTTCCATTATATAACAAAAATTTATTGTTAGCCTACAATAAAAACTTTATTCAAAATTGAGAGCAACAAGGAGAAAACAAAAATAAATTCAGAAATAAAAAGCTCAGCACATTTTGGCGATCTGAAATGGCGACACCTGTACATTCGACAGATACTTTAGGTCTATCGTACAGAGACAAACACTAATCATTAAGAGAATGCGTGATTTCACAATTGGCCGCCTCCCTTAATACAGTAAATATTGTCACATGCGAAAAAGTAAAAAACCAAACCACACACAACCCACAACGACTAATAGTTCATATGGCATTAGAATGAACCAATGCTCAACCCTGTCCTACCTGTGTGTGACCTCAAACTCTAGACTACATATCTAATGCTACCAATGATGAACACCCATGATCTATGCTCATCTTCCTGATCTCTTATGCCCTTAATTTTACGTAAGCTACCGTGCACACTGCTGTATGTAGCTATATATAGCTTATTGGCATTGCAGATGCAGCTTTGAAATCTTTTATACAGAGAATACTCTCTAAGAGGCACTTTGAGTGGGCACAGGGGGGTCTTGTTCTTCTGGCTCAGGAAGAGGTGGACGCTGTGGTGGAGCTGGTACAACTTCCTCTTTTGTCTGGGCCTCCAAGTACTCTTGGATAGCCTTTTCTATCTGTGGTCGGAATATATGATTCAGTTTGGGATCTACCACCTGTGAAATAATTCTATCGACTCCAGCTTCCAGCATCCCGGACTGAACGACACTTTGCCTCAGTCCGTTGCGGAGCTGGTTTTTGTTCATTCCAGCATTCCACTCCTGTTTGTCTAGGTGGGTGGAGACAAAGTTGTCCACTTTCTGCCGTAGGTTCTGGTAAGCTGGCTTTGTGTCAACGTCGGCCAAGCAATCTCTTCTGAATCCATCAAAGTGGCCGCGGCTCTTGAGTTGCTCAACAATCAAAGCAATGAGATGGGCATCACCAGGGGGAAGAGAGGCCACGTTTGTGACACCCCCCACGGAGGATGAGGCACTTGTACCACTACCACTCTCAGCCATGGCTTTGACCAGCCCGGTCAGATTTTTCTATTTTACCTAGGAACAAAGAACACTATGGTTAAGATATTTTCACATTTACTGTAATAATTTATAGCGTACTGAGCACACATCTGTAAAATGTGACTTAACATCCACCCTACCTGATGAAGTAGTAAGTGCTTAGTTCTGTAACTTTTGTAAACCGGATTGGTTACCTAGAAGAGATGGGGAAAAAGTAAACTATTAAAATAGGGCTACAAATGCATTAAGAATATTTTCAGCAGCAAATTGTAGAGAAAAAAAAAGTATGCTCATACTTGATAGTACCAAATAAAAAACATGTATATACACTATATAATAAATGTATATCCTTTGTTCAGCATTTATTGCCGTAATATAATGAAATTGTGTTCCAGTATATTATATTTTTATTTTCATATAGCATTTTACGTAATTTTGCAAAGTGAATTTTTAAATACAAGCAGCTATTAGATTTGCGAGTAGAAAATATCTTCTTAACATGACATTAGAAGCAAGTTTTAACAACACACCCCTTCCCTTCCTTACCCAAATCTCTGCTTAGCTCTATCATTGAGCAGCATTAGGACTGTATAGGACAGCTGAGGCTAATGCAACAATCAAATTGCTCCCATTCCAAAAATAGCGATATGCTCTCGTCCTGTTTGTCAACCTCGTTGCTCATATATTAGATAACTGCTGTGATTTCAATTAAGTAAATGGGCAACAATATTTCCAGCCATGTTGGTAGCCAGGTTTACTTGGGGGCTTGAAAACTGTAAAAAGGGGCTTCACCAGACAGTGAGTATATCACCTGCTCAATCTACAGAATGATATTTGCCAATAACATCAAATTGGAGAATTACCACGGACAAGCTATTAATTATTCAGATGGAATCATAGAACTTGTATTATAAGAAGTGGATGCTGAATGGTTGATTATTGCAGGACAGCATTTTAAAGTAGACACCAGCAATGAGTCTCATAAAAAATATCCATCAATCGAGCAGTCTCTGTATCCTGTCCATTTATATAGAAAGGTATAGTACATTCTAAGAGTAGTAGCCTCACAGAAATAACATGGCCAGCTCCTGCTAGCTAATCACTGACCCTGGGTTAATAGGACCTGCACTGTTAAATTTACAACATTAATAAATGCGCAAAAAAAGAAAAACAAAAAAACAATACACAATATACGCCCTTCCTGGAGTCCCACTATCTCATTCTATTTCCCCCCTCTTATCAACATAATGTCCAGTGGATGTCTACATTATGAAGTAGAAATCCTTGCTGGCCAACCCAATTAGAGGGTAGAGTTCATGATTCAAAGTTATATTTTTTTACACAACGACAAGTCTCAAAGTTTCAACAATCCACAAAAAAAACAAAAAAAAAACCTATGTACCACAAACTCTCTGTTAAAAGACCTGGTTTATACTCATGGACTGAGTATTGATCTTTGATCAACTTGTAGGCCCAATGTATTCTGACCAAATATTTCTATTTAAAAATACATACAAACAACTTTACAGCAGACACAAAAAGGACCATCAAGCAAAAAAAAAAAAAAAAAAAAAAAAAAAAAAAAAAGCATACAATCAACAAGTTACCATCATTTTTTTATTCTGTTTATTCCGATATATTAATGTCTATAAATGGTGGCAGAACAGTTCAGATGTTGGAAATAGTGATTACTTCAAGAATGACCCAACATTTTCCATGAATTTAAAAAGAGAAAAAGAGTGAAACAATATACTGCTATTCTGAGGTGATTACCAACTGGTGTAAGGGCATAATGAAAGCTCTACTATTTGACTAGTCATGGGGAGGGCACACGAAAAAGCCCAATTTAATCAGCTAAAGTAGCTCAGTTAATAATTTGCATCACTTGTCCATAAAAAGGATAGCTATATGTAGTGATACGCCAGTCACATTCAATCTCGCTATCTTTAGATCTATGCCCATAACATGCACTCCGCAATATGGTAGGGATACGCCAGTCATACCCAGTCTCGTTACATGTAAGAGTAGGTCAGTAAGGTCCATACTCACTGTACATGAGAATGGTTACTGATTACATTAACATAAAAGGTTTGAATCCCAGTGAGAGCTCCTTGAGAACCTTGATGGGAATGCTTTGCCTATAATTAATGTTATTTATGGAGCATTTGCCAATAGGTGACAGATTTGATACAAAGCCATCTGCTTAATTTCGTGGATAATATATAATAAATATTGTTTAAAGGTTATTGCTTTACAAAGCCACTCCAGCATTCTGCAAGCATTTCTAGTAAAACATTATTCATGTAGGAATGGGCAACACATAGTGGCAGTGTTCCCTCCTGTACCGATATCCCCGATGCTCCACCCGGCTGCTTTTACTTGCCACCTGACTCTTGGAGCCCAACAGAGAGTCCTATTATAATAAAATAAACCAGTTTCTCCTTTTAGAACAGGCACTATGTGAGCACTACAGCCAGCAGTATGTGTTAGACCACTGACCACCAGTCTGACCAGTCCTGGCAGGTGTGGGCAATAACCTACAAAATTTTCAAATAGTATTGCAAAGCATTACACTGCCCCCACCCGGCTACTTTTTAAGGCCACCCGGCCGGCAAAATTTTCTGGGGAGAATACTATATTGGAGTAATTTATGGAAATGTTGAGTATTTGTGTAGTATAGACGTTGCCCATAGCAATGAAACAGATTTTTTCCTGTAAAGGTTTGAAAATGAAAGCATGCTTTTGATTGGTTGCTAAGGGCATCATCACCTTTTATGCACAAGAGCTTTCATGAATGACCTTTATTACAGATGCAGGACACATTATGGGGCAGATTCAATTAGCCACGCTGTGCCACCTTGTCCGGCTGTGGCTAATACGGTACAGAAACCTCCACCAATTTTCCATTGCATGTCTATGCGAACGGAAAGGAGTGGAGACTGCTAAAAACCCAGATTCAATGCGTTTCTGCCGATTGTTTTCCGAAGACACCTCATGGCTCATTGAATCTGCCCCATGTCTCCAGTAATTGCCATCAGGATTCTTACTCACCTGTAAATAAAAGGCGTGACCCCAGCAGTGTGTTCTTGACTATGAAGTGGGCTCAGTGTTCCTCTAAACTGAGCACTCCAGGAGACATGCTGAAATCTGGAAGAGAGTGGGGACAAATGACTGGCCGGAAGCAGCATCCACAGCGCTGGTGGAGAGACGCTTGTTTGCAGAAATCTATTCCTATACAGACGTTTCATGAGAAGAGTGAAGAAAACACAGAAAACAGCTCTGTCCTTTGCACAAGCTGCGTTTGTAAATATAAGACTAGTTTAACGCTTATAAACAAACACTACACATGCTTCCACTACAAGCATATATTTTAGATCTATGTGCAAATTTGGTCAGCTAATGTAGTTATTTTTTGACGAGATGGACTGACCATGAGCGAGCTTACAATTAGCCACAGTGAATGATTTAAAGATGATCAGTAGAGGTCAAAGACTGAACAAAATGACATTATTACTGTAAGAGGAAAGGGGCAACAAACAGTGAATTAACTACTTCTCAGCCTGTCCTAAGATTAAAAAAAAGAAATGTATGGAAATATACAAGAACTGGGAAAAGCAGAATTCCTAAGTCCTACCTGTGCAACAAGGTACATTTAATGTTTTCATATATAATTAATTCAATGTAGTTTATTTTTGACTGATTAAAGGTTAACTCTATGATGTTATTTTGGCCTACTTAGCTGCTAGGAGAACTAGAAATCAGACCCCTTTTAAAAAAGGCAAAGCTCCCCAGGAAAAGTAAGTGAAAGGAGGATGATCTCCAAAGTACTCAGATGTGGTGGTGGAATTATTATTTTTATTTAATTTTTTTTTAAACCACATTTTAGAATGTAGAATTAGCCTTTAAAACAAAAAGGATTAACAATCCAAAATAACCTAAAAGTCAGTTTAAACACTTGCAGTATCATTCAACACTGTATGTCAGAGTCCTACAAAGTACTGGTCATGATTCCCTCAACCTCATTTAACAAAACCTGTGAGGGTCTCCTATTTCGGTCTCGCTATTATATCAATTTATATAGCGCCACTAAATCCGCAGCGCTGTACAGAGAACTCACATCAGTCCCTGCCCCCAATGGCGCTTACAGTCTAAATTCCCTCACACAAACACACAGAATTGATAGGGTCAATTTGATAGTCAATTAACCTAATAGTATGTTTTTGGAGTGCGAGAGGAAACCAGAGCACCCAGAGGAAACCCACGTAAACACGGGGAGAACATACAAACTCCACACCGAGTGGAGTTCGAATCATGACCCCAGTGCTGTGAGACAGAAGTGCTAACCACTAAACCACCATGCTGACCATATAAATATACATTAATATACTGCACACACACACCATTATCAAAGAAGCCGGAAAGAAGTCTCTGGTATCCAGCAATGTGACAAAGAATAAAGCATAAACTTGATAAATTAGGAAGGCAAAAACAAAAACGCCCAGCAAAAATAGCTGCAAGTTTGGCCTCATGGGAGGGAAAAACAATGACTTCTGCTCTGACCCATACATGGAAAATGTATTATTCTTAATATCTTTTATTTATAAGCCTCCAACATATGACATAGTGCTGTACATTGATAGGATCATGATACAAATTAATAACATACGACATGAGACAGTAAAAGATGGCCCTGCACAAACGAGCTTACAATCCAAGAGGTTTGCGGCACACTTGAAGCTGGTGTTGGGGAACATGCGTGGCTTGTTTAAGGCAGGAGCTTTAACAGCCACCAATATTAAAGCAGCCACTAACGACTGACAGTTATGTGCCGCTACGGTTCAAATGAGCAGAGACAGTGGAAAGTGGAGACAGGAAGAGGAACACTGAAGGAACGCGAAGACTGTCAGTTGTTGGCAAACATGATTGTCCTGCAACATATCTGAACTAAATCGCATCTCTCTTCTGGTTCTGAAAAAGGCTTTCACTTCATGCTGGACACAGAACCAGGACACTTGTACCCACATTGAAAGAAGCTGTGGAAATAGCTACCATCATCAAGGAAGCCAAATATATCCTCAGAAGATGGAGATGGCAACAGTATTGACAGTTGAACCAAAATGGTATTCCAGTAGATCTTCAAAACCACCCTGGTCCTTAGTGTGAGGTCACACCTCGGCACCACCTTCTGAACAAGCCCTAAAAAGGTAGTCACACTATTTTAAGGTGTGTTTGTCAAAGATCTGAGCACCTTTTCAGTGGTCTCCCCAGCACCTATTTCCCGGGCGCTACACCCAGCTGCTTTTACTTGCCACCCGGTTTTGGAGCCCAACACAATGATATAATAAACCATCGTTTCTCCCGTTATAACCGGCACTATGTGAGCACTACAGCTAGTGGTATCTGTTAGACCACCGACCACCATTCGGACTAGTTCTGGCAGGTGTAGGCAATAACCTCCAACATTTTTCATTATTATTGCAAAGTATTACAACTGCCTCCACCCAGCTGCTTAATGCCACCCCAGCTGGCAAATTTTTCTGGGGAAAACACTGCATTATTATATTCACTCTTCAACTCCTGCTCCCTTAGGGTTGCCCTCACTTTCTAAGTAGACAGCTAGATCATTGGAATGTTCAGAGCAGCAGATGAGTGCGCTGGTCTTGCTTTGAGGCATGTCCAGACTGTTACCGAGGACAGGGCTTCACGTCACCATCATATAATAGGGGCCACACACAGACCTCGAAAAGATGTGTTCGTTAAAGCATAAGCAAAATCATGTATTTCACCTTGTGTTTAAAAGAGTGTTCATAAACATGTCTCAAAACTTCAATGCAGCTTAACATAATATGAACTTAAAGGAGTCTGCCCTAGAACTCCACTGTATTTAGTTGTTGGTGGAAATGCCTTTGTTCTAGTCGTTGTGAATGCCTCCATGTCACCTGCACAGACTTGAGTATGTACTGCCCGTGTCTGACCGGTTGCTGGGCGACAGCCGCGGTCACCTAGCTAATCCTATTCATTAGTGCCTGCTGCGCTAGTGCAGCTAATTAGGCTGGTCCCACTCTATATAAAACCCCTTCCTGTCTATCAGTTGAGCTGGTGATAGTTTATTCTGAATTAGAGCGTTGCAAATACTAATCTGAATTGACATTATTGCGACCCTGACCGTACCATGGGTTTCACTTTGGTTTTCTCCTGTCCTCGACCACTGCCTGCTTTCTGTATCTTAACTTAAAAAACTTCTTATTTCAGTCTCCTGGACAAAACCATGTTACAATGCAAGGGGTGAAAATTAGGATTCTGTTTTGCACATACCGTAAGTTAAATACTGACTGTTTTTTCATGTAGCACACAAATATTTGATAGCTTATTTGTACACTGAAATTTAAAGTTGATATGTGTGTGCTACATGAAAGAACAGTCAGTATTTAACTTATGTGCAAAACAGAATACTAATTTGCACCCCTTGCATTGTAACATGGTTTTGTCCAGGAGACTGAAATAAGAAGTTTCTTGAGTTAAGATCCTTAATGAATCAGGCCCCTAGTGAGGATCTAGTGGTTCATAATCCCTTCCGATATTGCTCTAACACTCACCCACTACGTTCTGTCAATGACCTTCACCTCTAGTTGTGTCTTAATGTAGTTGCTTTCTCTACTGTCTCCTTGTATTGATCTTCACTAATTATTTTGTTTCTCTTGCCCTTTACTTATTTGCATATTGTGTTTATATTTTGTTGATTCTGTATTACTTTATAAATAGGACTAGGATGATTATAGTTATATAGGCATCACCTTGATTTGCAGCTTTTGCATTGCATTCACAAGCCAAATATTTTATTTTCATCAGCTTTGCTATTTAATTTGTCCAGTAAGTGATTTTATATCACTTATCTTCAAAGTGTGACACAGAATTTAATTATTATAATGTAGCATGCCACATTATAATCCACAACAACAGAGCTGGGTTGAGATGACAGCTGGGTGTAACGACAATTGAAGTCGTTTTGACAAGCAGGGAAATTAGGAGCTCAAATCAAAAAAAAATATGTCACAATGAACTGAAAGATGCACAATAACCATTTAACTGCTATTATAATTAGTTTTTTTAAAACAAACAATATCACAGATTTCTATGCTGAAAACTCATCTATACATATTCTAACACTCCTTTTCCAGTCTAATTACAAAGCCAATTAAAGCAACCACACAATTTGCCTTGTTACTATGATACAAAGCAAGCACTGCAGTCTTACTGTATAATACATATAGTCTGTTTTTCCCCTAGGTATAAGTGTGACACCATCCCGTTGTTTAAGCCCTTCAGTGATCAGTTAATAACCGGTAATTAAGAGTTCTATTCCAAGATGCTGAATTATTAAGAAAGAAGCTTTGATATTTCAATACAAAGTTCCCATGCAAGTTAATAGACATATTTAAAATGATTTTTGTTTGAATGTGAGGAAACGCATTTTAAAAGTAATTTGTCCAAATAATCTAATAATCAAAATATAAAAAAAAATTAAAATAAAAGGAAGGCATTTTCAAAAACGTGATTAAACATTCCTTATGTGGAATGTGCCAAATCCACATCTTAAAAATATATATCTATTCCTGGGGGATAAAAGATACAGTATGTAGGGAATTAATTGTGAGATTTCTTTCATTGTCAATCGAAATAGACAAAAGTCTCACAAATGGCAAGACAGAGGCCATTGTTTGATAAATACACTAATCAAACATCTATTTGATGCTGGCAAACTCATTATTTACAAGGACCGATTAAGGAGTTTTTCTTTATAAAGATTCATTTTTAAAAATCTAAGTGATGGATTTACTTTCAGCACAGAAATGATCATGGCAATAAATACAGTTGGCGTTTATTTTTATTTCCCCTTTATTGGTAATGGAGAATTTTATTAACATTTTTACCTAAAGAATCCCAACCATCGAGTTCTAAACAGGTCCATCCCCACCTGTAATTCACTCCCCTCTGCACATACGTCTGAGGTAAAAGTTTTACTGTTTATAAGCTACAGTAATTATTTCTGTACTTATAGTTTATTTAAAGAAATGAAAGTTGCTCAATCAATTTATAAGCTATAGCAGGTGCGTGAAAGGGTGGGGTTATCCTAAAAGGAACAGACACACGAAAAGAGCTCCCCCAGCACACTGCTATAGCCAGCAACAGATCTGCTATTTCTACTGTAGATAAGAATGCAAAAGTCTCAGTTACACACATTTGCAAATGTATGTTTAAGCCACCCGCCTCTCCACGGTGCTTTTGCTAATAGGGTGGTCCTAACTCTAAACAATGAGAGTCCCATATATTTGGGCCATACATATGTGTTTTTTAAATTGAGAGTTTATTTATAAGCCAGGCATTTGTTTTATATATTAACAGGAAAAAAAAACAAGCTATTTAAAGTTAAACTATAATAAAACAAGTTGGTAATTCAATAACTTTCTGTCAATGTCGTCTGTGGTAAAAATTGAAAGACTACTGTAAACTTTTAATAAAAATGTTTATTAACAAGTTTTATAATATGCACACAATAAATAATAATATTAAATTATTATTATATTATTAATAATAATATATCCTTATATTTCTGATAGTTAGCAAGTACCCTCTGGCAGCATCTGTTGCTTGCGAGTAAATAAACTGTAAAAAAATGAAAGTGTGTGATGGCCGGGTTCTCGCCAGAGGGCAGCCAAAACAGACCTGCGAGCTGCAATTATAACATATTTTATCTTTTATTCATCATATTATAAGATCATGTAATGACACATGAAAGATCATGACGAAACGGATACTGTAACACTCGGATACGCGAGTAGCTCATTACCAGATAAAACTCCTGCTGTGATCCTCTTATCTCCAGCCAAGAGATCCGGCCTAATGAACAGACTTTGATCCATTTCCAAAGACCATGTACAGGCGACATTTATGAAGCAGCAAGAAAAAATAAAAATTCAGCACACACAATTTTTAAACTGCGCAATAGTGAAAAAAAATAAATAAAATAAAAATAACAAAACAAACCACACCATCGGTTTGTGCATGATGACAAAAAGCAGGTGAGCCTTAAACACCACAACATCTCTATATCTGCTAATATGACTATGTTGGCTGTGCTAGAATCTTTCAGTGTGTGTGTGTGTGTGTGTGTGTGTGATCTGAATTCCTGCCTGTTCCAAGATATTGTATTAAGACACCAGTTGGCCCCATATCCCCCCAATATTACAGAACACGTGCAATTTCACCAGCCAGGAGTTTTATAAAGCATTGCTCAATGTTATACAACATGAGACGGCTTTGCAATGGGTACAGTGAAACCACCCGTGGAGCCCCTTAGAACATATGATTTGCAATAATTAGTTATCTTACCACATGGAATGTAATTCTTTGGTTTTTTCCAAACATACATCTGTTCATTTATATATAAGTACTGTATACCGGTAGTCATTTGAAACAAAACACGCATAAATAGTCATTAGAGTGGACCTCAATAATATAACGATCTCTCTACACTTTGTATATGCAGTTGTTCTTTCATTTACATATCAAAATGTTGATTAATGAGCCATCTGCACAACCCCAAAACTAGCTGGATCTTTTAAGCACCTAAGGAAGAGGTGTGTCGCTTTCAGGAGTATTTTTTTTCCCCCCAGGTCGATCAGCAACTTGGTTCCTGCAATTTATTCTACTCTCGTCATGGCTACACACTTTATAATATATCCACACTGATGTGACTGGGAGATTACCTTACTTAGATGCATTACTGTAGCTATATAAGCCCGTTCTAAGACATCTAAAACTCACAGACCGGGAGATTGTAAAACACACTTCTAATAAATGTCATTTCTCTTTCAGGATAGATCACTTACACATCAGAGGGAACAGCAGCACGAAAAGCCACCTCTTCGGTCAAGATCAGAACCTGCACCTGTTACTCCACGGCACAAGATCTCTGTCTCATCAAGAGTGAAAAAGCTTTCAAGACATGCACTTAATCCCATCAGCTACCCTCGATACAGGACTCAACAATGACGCCACGTGACTAAAGCTTTCTGTGAAGCAACCTTTCAGTTGTATATCTCCAAAGACCGACACAGATTAGATATGCTAATAACAGGTTAGTGAGCAAGAGACAGGACAAGCGCTTGGCTTATGAACCTGAGTAATGGACAGAATTGTCTTAAACCCTATTAATAAACTTGTAAATTTCAAAACAAAATTTATTTTAATAACCACAAAAATAAAAATTATTTTATTGACCACTTTGATCAGACTACTACATAAAACAATCCTAGAGTGGCACACTGAGCTAAATAATCTAGACACTACAATTCTACACTAAGATGCAATTATCTCAACATGATTAAACTATAATCATTGGTACATTTTACAAAATCGGACTAAAAAAAAAAAAACTATCCTGCAACTTGGCAGGTGTGAAGTATAACAAACATTGTAATGTATGCGTATGTCATTTTTTTTTTTTAGTACAGTGTGACTTTCTGCAAGAGGACATTGAAGCAGGGCTTAAAATCTGATCACTTGGTCGTCATGGCGACTAGATAATACACCCTGGAGACTGGAACACAGCGATCTGAACGTTCCGTGTCCCCCTGTATCTCTTCTGTCCCGCCCCAAAGGCCTCTCCCAAGCTAAAAGTATAGGGCTGTATTTGGCTCTGGTGGGAGCAATAACTTGCCACCCAGATCATGTTACACTGTTCCAGGACAATTTTGTTATAAAACAAAAATGTTATTTGCCTTGCGTTCAAAAACAAACACACACCAATAGATTTGCAGATGCAAACTATCATAAACAAAAAAAAAAAAAAACGTTTATTATACACATACCATGCAGGATGGGTAGTATCTTTGAGAGAAGCAGATACTTCTGAGTCATAGAGGGTTTTATCCATACATATATACATTTTAGCCAAAAGAGGGACAAATTTTAAAGAAAGATTGTGAATTTGGGTCTAAAACAGAAAGTTGTAAGCATTGGATACCACTCAAAGGTTGTGTCCAATTGGGTGCAGTCTCGTGTCACGCAACCAGAAGTATGGAGAATGAAGTACTCTTCATTTTCCCTTCCTGTGTTTGTGGTTTTCGTTAAACATAAAAAAAAAATAAAAAAAATGAAAAAAAAAAAAAACCACCACAACAAGACACCCCCAAAGAACCACATCGGACTATATTTTTAAGATTCCGGAACATAGCATTGGCGCTATAAACCATCCATATCACCCTTCCAACAACTTTCCTATACCTTTGTCTTCTCTTATTATTCCTTTTTTTTTCCTCTCCCGGAAAGGAATATAATAATAATAATAATAATAATCAACAACAGAACAAAAAAAAAAAAAAACGAGAAATTTTAAAGGACAAAGGTACACACACACCAAGGAAAACAGCTGCATACCTACAAGGATAAGCAATGCACCACAAAAGTCAAACCCACCATTGGGGAACAAAATAACCCAGGAAAAACACACCGTAAGTATGTACACAATCTCATCACCCCCACTCCCCATCTCTGTCTCTTTTTCTTCCATCACAGATACACTAAGAACAAGGATAAAGATATTACTGCACCACGGACCTGAACTACAATGATCTATAAAAAAAAAAAAAAAAAAAGAAAGATACATAAACAAATGAATAAAAAATTTCATTTTGGTGCGTGCGAATGGACAAATCACACACGCCAAAGATTTCAAACTGATTTACCATCTGAAGCCAATTATCCATCTTCCTGCAGCCATTTTCCCAGAGGCTCCATGGTATGCCAACAGCAGCCAGAACACTGGTCTGTGTGAGCGGGAGTACCAGCCTGAAGCTGCAATCTCCTACATTGCAGCTTCCATTTGGTGCTCGCATCCCCCCCCTTAATAGCTAGTTTAAAATTGTGAAGGAAAATGTAAAAAAAAAAAAAAAAAATTCAGTGCAGCTTTTTCTTGATCTTAAAATGAGGGGAGAACACTGGTAACTTATTTGCCGGCCGCTCTGCCAGGCAAAAATCCCCTGCTGTAAAGCACCCAGCACTCACTGTAACGTAGCCAAGAGCAGTGACCCCTGCCCAGGGCCAGATTAAGCCAATGTAGGGCCCCAGTAATTTGTAAAGGCTCCCCCTCTGCCCCAGAGTATCACCTTCGCCCCCCCCCCCCCCCCCCCCATACATAGAAACTTACCTGGTCCTCTACGCTGCAGCCTTCAGGCGGCACCACTTCCTTCTTCTTGCCCTGTTGTCAGTGAGGGCACGGTGTGCAGTGTGCTGATCAGTGAAGAGGTATTGGGAGACTATATCATAGTCTCACAAGACCTCTTCACTAAGCAGCGCGCTACATACCGCGCCCGCACTGACAACAGGGCAGCTAACAGCATCAGTTTTGCTGTTAGCTGCACCTGCCTAACTTGAATGAATGGGTCCAGATAGCCCAGAAAGACCAATATGTTAATCCGGCTCTGCCCCAGCCGCCCGACACTCACTGTGACAAGGCCTAAAGGCAGGGACTTCTGCCGTTATTAACAAACTGTGAACAAGATTTCCAGATATGGCAATCATATCCTGTTTTTCATGAGTTTTCAGTACAGACAGCCATAACCAAAATGATATTAAATGCTAAATCAAAATAGGTTCAGGATTTCATTATTTACTTATTGTGAATTCCCCCACCCGGCTACTTCTTGCAGAAAATCAGCTGGCAAAATCTGGGGAGAACAATTGTTCATCATTTCCTGGCTTAAGCTGGGTACACACTACAGAAATTTCGACCAACTTTTTATGCAGAGCGATTTTACATGCGATCGATGATCCGATCGTTCGGTCCATGGACTGCATACACACTGGCCTTGTTTAGGACGATAAAGGGAAGAGCGGACGTCCCTTTAGCAACTTTTTACAGCCATGTTGTCGTGAGCAAGGACTGTAATTTCGTACTCACTGTTGTGGATTGGTCGGAAGTTTATACACATTACACAGCGGAAACGAGATTGGAACGAAAATATTAAACGGTACGACCGACCAAATGAGGCGATAATCGTCCATTTGGGCAGACTTTCGACCATCGTGTCACTGCACACACTGACCCGACTTTTGAACGATTATTAGATGAAAACAGTGTAGTGTGTACCCAGCTTAACAAATAGGATAATCAGTTAACCAATTAAAACGAGAGACAATTAGATCCAGATTGCTAGATATATATATATATATATATATGTGTGCACACTGTTCAAACATATATAGTCTTCAAGATGCATACTGATAACTCCCTCCTTCAAACCAACAAAATCACCATTGAGAGCAAACAATGAGTTACAATGTGACAATGAAGTGCAAACATATTAAAAAATGGTTCACACGTAATTATACCTGGCATTCTAGTTATTCTGCAGTCACTTATAGGCCACAATTTACAGTGCAAATATTTGCTTGTGGTTTAATTTGTATTTGTTTTTAAATGCCTTTTAGTAGCATTCTCAAATATAGAATTAATATATACAGAAACTTAACAACATAATTAACTTAACTATAAGGCTTTGATCATGGATAAAAAAAATAAAACCACGCCACATACTTCCCCATCTGCAAACCACTGCAGGCAGCATTATACAGCAGAAGATGACAGAGTTGCTTGGCTACACAAGAACTCATAAAAGGCCTCCTTTAGTATTAACAGCAAATCCGGCTAAAGGTCGCACATTTACACCTGGACAAATAATGTTGCTATGCAAGGGTTGAAAATGCAATATTTTTTTTGTTGGTTTTTTGCCTGCAGGCAAAATACTGGGTGACTATAGTTCAACACATGAAATTTAAAGTCAAGCTAGGATAGACTCAATTCCCCCCCCCCCCCATCCTCCCAACTCTTTGCCAAGGTACAAAATTGTACTTTCTAGCTGGTATTACTCCTAATTCTAAAAGTGGGCCAAAATGTAAAATTGTGACGCACTCTCAAGGTACAGGAGACTTAGCATATACATTTGTGTGCATCTTATCTAACAGTGTAGACACAAACATTAATAAAATAATACGAACAGAATACACTAAAGCTGCAACCCATAGCAAACAATACCATGCTGGTTTACTATAGTAGCCTGTGAAGTATATCTGATAGGTTGCTATTGGTAACCACGAATCAATGCTCTTTTCCCCCCATGTTATAAATTAAGTTCTAAAAAGTGGTCTAGATCAGATTTATCCAATAGCTTTACAAACAGTAATCTGAAAGGTAAATAAAAAAAACACCCAGTACAGATACTAATATTGTTAAGGCAGATGACAGATCAAAAAAAATAAGTGGGAAAAATAGTCACTAACATATAGTATGCATTGCAACGTTACATGACATGTACCATATTCAGCAGATTAAAAATACACAATATGTTGCTTGTGATACTGAGATAAAATATCGTAGTCAGCAGGACATTCAGATTGTGCAATAAGTTTGAAGGCATCTTGAGCATGGCTTAGATATTACCAAAAATAAAAAGAAGGATAAAGGCTTACCTAACACCACGTACAGCATCCACCAACAGTGAGAACTAGCAGGTCAGAAGACATTCCACATCCGAAGAGAGTTACTGGTAGTCAAAGCAACAGATCAGCCCTGAACAGGACAAAGGCCTCCAACGCTGCCTAGTGTCAGCAAGAGAAAGGAGAAATAGGCTGTTCAGATAAACCCCAGAGACCAGCACAACCCATTCTCATATCCCAAAATGAATCCCTTAAACAGATTTACACTACAGAGAAATCCTTGCAAACCAAAGGTTCACGACTGAGAATTTAGTGGAAATTAGCCGAGTATCTAACATTTCCACCCAAATATCTTCTGCTGGTTTATTCTGTTTGATAAAATAAATAAAACCCAAATTACATCACCAAAGCTGCATATACAAATACAGCCCTCAAATGTTGTTTTAAATTGTTATATGTAAATACAGAAAGCATAATGATTAGCATTGCTGGGTAAATTGTGTTCCATTCCAACCAGGGGCACGGTGTGGAGTTTGCATGTTCTTCATGTGGATTTCCTCCCACAGTGCATAAACATACTGGGAGAATAACTGGCTTCTGGTGAAACTGTGTGGCAGAGAAATTAGACTATACACTCCATTGGGGCTGGGACTGATGAGAGGAGTGTACATTCTATGTAAAGGAATTGTTGGTGCCATATAAAAGGATTAAAATAGATCTATGAACCATTGATCATTAAAAAAAAATAAAAAAATTTATGTTTTAGGTTATATGATAATGCCATTTTAGCTCCATTATTGGCGGAAACTTCAAGTCACAGGACATAACCAGCAGGGGCGCACGCAGGATTTTTAAGGGGGAACCCCCAAAAAAAAACCCAGAAAGAGCCTGCGCATGCACAGCAGCTCCGTACTATACAGCAGCCGCGGCGCTGTCAAAAAAGCGTCTGCGGCGGTGGTGTATACAATACAGCACCGCCCGGACGCTTCTTTAACAGCGTTGCGGCTGCTATATAGTACAGTGCCGCTATGTGGGGGGCACTTCTTTAGTGGAGGGGAGGGGTGTCTGGAGACCCAGAAACCCCCCCTGTGTGCGCCCCTGATTAGATAGTACAATGTACCATAATTACATGGAAACAGGTACTATACACAGACAACACAAGTCTATTTATAGCAGCTATAAAGGGTACATGTAATGTAAAAATCACTAAATGAGTAGAACAATGAGAAGTTTCTCACAGTGCACATTTATATACAGAGTAAAAGCACGGGTTGTACACTGCAGGCTCTCCCTGAAGCAGGAACACACACATGCGACCAGAGAACACAACAGAGGGGGCAACTTAACCATTATATATCTAGAGATTGTGCATTTAGCACGATCAATGTAATAGTAATTTTAGCAGCGTGCGATAAGCAGCAGGATATGGGCACGTTCCCTGCTGCCCCCCATGGTGCCCTCCCTCCCCAGATCTGCATTGTAGGGCTCTTATCTTTGTGCACAGAGGGGCCTGCAGTAAAAGAGCCGGGGACAGCACGGGAGAACTGCCCACTACAGGTCCACCGGGGTGAGGGCAGCAGCCTCCAGCCGGCTGTCAATCATACAGTGCTGATAACACCGCTGCTGATCCAGGGGAAGCGGATTACCTGACACACAGCGGGCGGCTCTCTTCCTCTGTCTTCCTGCCTGCAGGAGATTGCCATGTGCGGGTAGGCGGGGCTACCTGCTGTCTCCGCCCTCTCGCTGTGTGTTAAGTGAGGCTGAGCGGCTCTGGACAAACACCACGTACCCTGCCTGTCGGCGCGCCAGTCACGTGATCCAAACGTCATGGCCGTCCCCAGACTGCCAGCAGTGTCTGCAGCTGCCCAGACCTCAGCCAGCACTACTAGGAATGGACTGTAGGGGCTACTGTGTAGCTGTGTAAGGTCAATATGTTTACTGATACATTATGTAATTTTAGAGCAGGCCTGTCCAACCTGCGGCCCCCCAGGTGTTGTGAAACTACAAGCCCCAGCATGCTTTGCCAGTAGATAACCTGTTGATAGCTGGAAGGGCATGCTGGGACTTGTAGTTTCACAAACATCTGGAGGGCCGCAGGTTGGACAGGCCTGTTCTAGAGTGTACAGGGGACTGATAACCTTGTATTCACACATAACATTGGTATGATGAATGCCCTGTGAAATTTAGTGCTGTCAAATTATTTTTACTGATATCTATATTTTTCTAAATGACAGCAAAGGTTTCACTACTGCTTTACTGACTGTCAGTAAATTTACAGACAGTTGACAACCATGGGTGTAGAGCAGAGATGTCCCAAGTCCAGACCAACAAGTCATGTTTTCAGGATTTCTTTAATCAGGTGAGTTAATCTATTGGCTGGGTCACCTGTTTTTGCAGAGAGAAATCCTGAAAATGTGTTGCGTGAAAGCCTGCATGCAGGTCACTAATACATTCTAGACCTCATTTAGAGTCGGACGCAAAGTCCGTTTAAAAAGTGTAGGAGTGGGAGTGTGCCGCAGCTTGGTAGGGTATTACGAGTGACAAGCAACCCCAGTTCTTAATACCTTATGGAGCTGCCAGCAGTTCCTGCAGCTACCTAACGCTTGCGCCACCTAATTCCTGCCGCACAGTTTTAGCCCTGTTTTGACGTGTGTTGCGACTGCGCCTCACTGCGACTAGGATATATTTACATGCTCACGCCTCCACAATTCCGTGTTCCTCCCATTCTCTTGCAGTGAGTCGCAAGCTGTCGCAAGTGTTAATTGCGTCCAAGATGCAGGCGGATTTGGTGCTTTCTGCACATGCGTGGTAGTGGTTTTTTTGTTGGATGCGCCTAAAACAGACTTTGCGTCCGACTCTCAATGAGGTCATTGGTGTGCACACTCACAAACCCAGCTCACCAGGCACCCAAGGCTGTCTGGCATCTAAGGTGGGCACAGGCATTTTCTTTTTTTTGTTTTACCTGTCTCTTTCTTTGGAGGTTTGTTTGTGCAGTAAATGAATATCATATAATATAATAATACATACTGTGAATTCGTTACTTCAAATGTGACCAGTTTTACCCATAAGACAATGGTCAATCACTGTTTTTCAACCTATTTCCCAACTGCAGCTATGTAACCTATCTAGAGCTAAATATTGTATGTCATTTGTAAATATTAATTAATTTGTGTGTTCTATAGAAGGGCTAGATTTCATTATTACAAGTGAGTGTCATGCAAACATTTTAAAAGGACCACTAGACCATACTCCCCACTGTCCCGGAATGCCCATCAGACTCCCGAATTCTGGGTAGGTTTCCAGCACTCCCGGTAGAGTAGGCTATTTTCCCTTATCCTGCCCATTTCCTAGTGAAATGGGCAGGATGAGGACTTCCATGCCCCTACGTCCTCACACTTTACCTCCCCTCCAGGACCTCCTGGAGGCGAAGAGTGGAAAGTGTGGACTAGAACCCAAAATTGATATGAACCATGACAGTACAATACATTGAGCAAAGTTAACCTGACATTCCACTGCATGTCTGTTAAAAAGTAAACTATCAACTTCTCACTCCATTGAAGACAGCTGCAAATACTCCCATATCTTTAGGACTGTGTCTTGATGGGATCTGATTTAGGTAAAAAATTGAATGTACATGAACTAACTAACCCACAATGCAAGGAAGCTGTCAGAATACGTACACAATACTGTGTGCGTATTCACTTACAGCAACACCTTCCTCCTAACATGACAACCTGCTGCAGATTAGTGAAAGAGAGCATACCAGAGATATTTAGTTAAGTATAAACTCACCAGTTAGTTCATGTATATTATTAATCTCATTAAAATACACAGCCTTTTATATATTAGTGTCCAGTCTTCCCCTTTTAAATCTGAAAAGTAAGTAGCAGCATATTGAGCAACTTTAGCATGCTATTGCTCAACTACTGTATCACCAACAAACAAACTGATACAGCAATGTAACATGACAGCTGGTCACATGATGACATTATTATTCCTGGAAAGAAGCATTTGGTATCCTAGCAACAGGTAAATCATATGGGACTATTCACATTATATAACATTCCAAACACAGGACCCAACGCATTACTGAGATAATACACGCAGTGCTTTATTAATGCAATTGTTTTCCCTAAAATTTTCTACAGTGATATTATGTTAAAGTAGTCGGAAAAGGTCTCTTATTATTGATATAAACTTAAATATATCCTGACAATGACATGTCTGTCCATGCAGAATAATAACATAGGAACAGAGGAGTGATTAGATTTTGTTCTGCCTAAGATTGCAACTGAAACATCACTCATCGCAGCCAAAACACAAACTACTAACACAATTTGTGTATGAGCTGTGTGCACTTTAAAGGGCAAGTATTGTGTTTTTAAGCATTATTAGATCAAACAACAAGGTACATACCCCTATATATATATATATATATATATATACAAGTTAACCCGTGCATGATACTCATGCATTCTAGTCAAATCAAGCTACTTAAGGTGTTAGAAAAGTTCTCGTCATTTTTATCGCCACACACACACGCCGCTAGGCTTTTATATATTAGATAATGCTAAGAATTTAGTAGGTCAGTGTAGTATATAACTCCGCCCAGCAGGTGGCGCTGCAGCTTGAGCACTCTGTCACCCGGTAGTTTTTTTCTACACACACACACACACACACACTAACACAGCATGTGTGTTCATGAGGTAAAATTACCTCACAAAAATGAGTTTGAGCCCTCAACTTGTAAATTTAGCCTTTACTACCCCTCCCACGGGGGGAAGGGGGGATGATGGAAGTTAACTGACTTCACTATTATAATTTTTTTGTCAAATAATGTCACTATACCAAATTTCAGGTCAATTGGATGAGCCCTTTCTGAGAAAATAGTTTTTTCCACACACACTAACACACGCCACTAGGCCTTTATATATTAGAAGATAATGCTAAGAATTTAGTAGGTCAGTGTAGTATATAACTCCGCCCAGCAGGTGGCACTGCAGCTTGAGCACTCTGTCACCCGGTAGTTTTTTACACACACGCCGCTAGGCTTTTATATATTTGATATATCTCACTATTTTTTTACATGTGCTCACTCAGCGTCCCCTCGGCTAGAGAATCAAATCCCCCTTAACTGACCTTTCAATCGCCTTGTTCTCTGAGTTCGATCCCCTTCTCTTCTTTTTTCTGAGTCGTCGCTGTCGGTGTTCTCTCCTCTTCCGTGCTGCACTCGCAGTGAATGTCGGGCGTGATGACGTCATCACGCCCGACCTTTTTTAATGTTTTTTAGGATTTTTTATTTTCATCCAGCCTTGGGCCCCCTTGCCCGCTGTGCCCCCGGGCACCTGCCCATCGTGCCCAGTCAGAAAGATGGCCCTGATATACGTGCCTATGCATGCAGCTTTTTCTGTGGGTGTGCGCCTAATAAGCTTGCAGATTTTACTGTGTGCAAATGAGCATACGTCCAATTCAGCATCAGGCCCTTTAGGTTCACACACAAGTACATTTAGATACAGCCCAGTGTCCCAGTATCCTCACCCAAAATCTTTTACTTACAATACATATTTTCCCATAATTTAAACTCCTGTTGAATCCAGATTAACAAGGCAGAAATATGTGATCCCAGTGATGGTCATATAGACTGGGTAAATTCTGTTGCAAATCTTACAATACAATTCCACTGCTGTCCTCCCATAGTTAGCGCCATCTCAGTATGGCGATAGCAGCACCAGTACACAATAAAATACACTTTTTTAGTTATATAAAGTATTTTTTCTTTTTTAATAAACTTTTCTATTTTTTCTTTTTTTAACTTTATTATTTATTTTTTGATTGAATCTGGAATTGAAAGCCAAAGTTCGTGAATCCTGTTCCAGTGCATATGCGCGAGCCATCGTGCCGGCTCACGTAAGCGCAGAGGAACCCTGGCCTGGTGATCGGTAAAACTCCCCTCACTGTTGTCGGCCATTGTCACCAGAGGGCTGAGCCTTTCACTGCTGCCCCGTGATATTTTAATGATAAATTGTGCAGACAATGATTTTATTTATGGGCAGCACAGTGGCCTAGTGGTTAGCACTTCTGCCTCACAGCACTGGGGTCATGAGTTCAATTCCTGACCATGGTCTTATCTGTGTGGAGTTTGTATGTTCTCCCTGTGTTTGCGTGGGTTTCCTCCAGGTGCTCCGGTTTCCTCCCACACTCCAAAAACATACTGGTAGGTTAATTGGCTGCTATTAAAATTGACCCTAGTCTCTCCCTCTCTGTGTGTGTGTCCATATTAGGGAATTTAGACTGTAAGCTCCTATGGGGCAGGGACTGATGTGAGTGAGTTCTCTGTACAGCGCTGCGGAATTAGTGGCGCTATATAAGTAGACGATGATGATTTTATTAGCAGCGATAGAAAGTCATCAATTTAGCATGGTCTTGTAAATTTTTAAATCAGACAGACTCTACTCTAAAATAAGTATAAGTTGTATTTTCAATGAGATCTATTTGTAAAACATTTCCTATTACATTATCTTTAATGCTTGGTAAACCATTCAATAATCAAATTGATATTGTATGTTCATCATCATCATCAGTTATTTATATAGCGCCACTAATTCCAGAGCGCTGTACAGAGAACTCATTGACATCAGTCCCTACCCCATTGGAGCTTACAGTCTAAATTCCGTAACATATACACATACAGACAGACAGACTAGGAGGAGGAAACCAGAGCACTCGGAGGAAACACGCAAACACAGGGAGAACACACAAACTCCACACAGATAAGGCCATGGTCGGAAATTGAACTTGTGACCCCAGTGCTGTGAGGCAGAAGTGCTAACCACTAGGCCACTGTGCTGCTTAATTGTATTTAGATTAGTGGTGGAAGTGGGGGTGTATATGGTGGTATGCCGTACCAACACTTCTACTACTGCCTTCATTGTAACACTATCACATTCCATTCACTTACATTCCCATTTCATTTTTCATACCGCCACTTCGAAAATTCCAATTCGACCACTGATTTAGATTATACTATGTTGGTACGTCATAAATTACATTGGGGGGACTTTATGAAAACCATTCCACTGGTAACAGTATAGAAAAGCTGGTGTTGGCCATAGCAGATACAGTTTACAAAATTAAATCAAATATCTGATTGGTGGTTGTGGCTAACCCTACCTTCTCTTCATATTTTCCCATGAAGAACTTTTTGTAAATATCCCATTGTATTAAAATCAACAGAGCTTATTGTGTAGTGACTTTATAATACATGCTAACAGTCCTCATTTATAGCAGAATTGGTATGACTTCTCAGAATATGATCGTGACATTGTCCAAAATGAACCTGGTTTGGGCTCAGCCGGGCATGGGTAGCTTTGTGGCAAGTCTAGATTTTCCATTTGGGAATGTTGGCAGGTATACATTTGATTCTTGGGTCCAGCAGTGGATATTATGCAGTAGCAGAAGGCATATAAGTATGGCACCTGGGACGTGACAATAACATGGCACTCCCACCGCACTTCCCTTTCTCTCCCACTTAGTGATAAAATGCCCTATCGTCATCGAAAACCATATAGGGCTCTTCAATCTTTGATAAATAGGCCCCTGTGATATGTTATCAGAATTTAACTTTTGCTTCAGGTCCAGCAATCTCAGATTATAACACAACAAAAGAAAATGTTAATGTGCATAATAATTATACATATGATCAAAATACATTTCAGTGTTAATACCAGGATCTGCTGAATAAGAACGAATGCACGATACCAGGATTAGCTGAGAAGTATATAGTGCTGGATACCAGGATCAGCCAATGGCTGACCTGGAAAATCTATAAAATACGGGTCTGCTCATGCGTTTTATTTACATTTTTCTTGGTGCACTACAGGTCCCGGGGCATGCTGGCACTTGTGGTTCCCCTTGTGCCAGCATGCCCTGGTAGCCGTGGGTATGCTGGTGCTGGCTGGTAGTACTACAAGTGCTGGCATGCCCAAAGACTTAATGGCAGCCTGGTATTGTTTATCACAGGTGAAAGTGCACTAACTATCTTGTGTCACTGTCTGCGCAGCTGTAGGAAATAGACCAACCGTGGGCTCTCTATAACTATATACTGCAAGTTATTGGCAGCCTGGGCATCCTAGGACTTGTAGTGCACAAGGGACAAAATGTTTTTTATTATTAAAGCAATTATATTACCCCACTGCCCAAGGGTGTGGGAGGAGCCCTAGTGCTATCAGACTGACTGGTTGGCAGAGTAATATGGACTCGAGATATGAGTGAACAATCCCACCTGACAGGTAGGAAGGTTCCTCTTTGCCTGCAGTTATGCCATTGAAGGTTGGATTGGTTGGCGATTGAGTGACTGTCCTTCCTCACCAAGAGTGATTCCAAGGTCCCACTCCCATGCCTGTTCAAATGGCTCCACAAGTGGGGAAGAGGAAGACAAAGGAAAACTATATAGTAGTGAGATATACCCTCAACGACTAGATACAGATAGGTGTTGGGGATTTGAGCTTGGATAATTGTATCTGGGCCTCTATGTAGCTTTTTATTTGGATATAATAAAATTGAAGGTAATGGGGGAGGTTATATTTGTCGTGCAGTTCCGAAAAGGAGTGTTGAGCATTTTATCCATTATGTGGATAAATCTGTCCAATCCCACTGATAGCCTAGGTTGGGCAAAAGTTGCAGTACACGGCAAAGGAAAAAGAGAATGTGTGGCATAAAAGATTATGGATATTGAGTCAGCTCAAAATGTTTAATTTATCCTAAATCTCCAGTGTGAACCGGACAGAGGGTACAGTGCAAACCGAGGCTGCTCTAAGTCCAACACCACCATTATGATTGAATTTAGCTATGCAAGCGTTACTAAGTGTAGGCTTTATGCCATTCCAAATGAATTTGTTTCATAGGGATTGGAGGGAGTGAAGGAAAGAATCCGGGACTTTTACTCGCAAAGTTGAAACACGTACATCAGCTTGGGCAACACATTCACCTTAATTCCAATTGTGCAGCTCACGGTTAATATGTGGCAGTAAAGGAGGGTAGTTAGCTTGGAAAAATTGGTCATAAGTTTTAAACGCCTAAATATCAGATTGCTAGGGGATGCCAAAGAAAGTCAAAAGTGGTTTCCAATAATTACTTAGGGCTAGATTTACTAAGCTGCGGGTTTGAAAAAGTGGGGATGTTGCCTATAGCAACCAATCAGATTCTAGCTGTCATTTTGTAGAAGGTACTAAATAAATGAAAGCTAGAATCTGATTGGTTGCTATAGGCAACATCCCCACTTTTTCAAACCCGCAGCTTAGTAACTCTAGCCCTTAGTGTGAGGAGGGTGGTGAAGACCAAGCCCCTCAGTTTTGGAGTTCACTTTATAACTGGAGAGTAAACCAAATTTCTTAAGTTCTACAAAACAAATTAGGGAGAGAAACATGAGGTGAGGCCCAAGTTAAAAGTACATAATCCGCAAAGAGATTTTATATTGTCGGTTTTACATTTGGATTCTCTTTACATCTGGGTTCAGTCTAATCCTCGCGGAGAGCGGTTCAGTACATAGTGCATAAATTAGGAAGGGGGCATCGTTGTCTAGTCCCATTGGTTATACCAAACATGGAGGGATACGGGCCATTTGTCAAGACCAAAGATGATGGGTTATGGTGGAAATCCTGAATGGCTTGGAGAAAGTTATGGAGCTTTTTAAAGGAGTTGAGGACCACACAAAACCTGTAACAACTGCCACCGATTTACTGGCCAATAGTTGACCTATTAGAATAAAATAGTTCACATTATATTTTTTGTTATTATCATCCTCACCATTTATTTATATAGCGCCACTGATTCTGCAGCGCTGTACAGAGAACTCATTCACATCAGTCCCTTCCCCATTGGAGCTTACAGTCTAAATTCCCTAATATACACACACACATGCAGAGAGAGAGAGACTAGGGGCAATTTTGATAGCAGCCAAATAACCTATCAGTATGGTTTTTTTTGGAGTGTGGGAGGAAACTGGAGCACCCGGAGGAAACCCACGCAAACACGGGGAGCAGGGGCGCACGGAGCATTTTTAAGGGGGGGTTTCCCTTCCACCGGAAAAAATAAAAAGCATGAGAGCTGCCGCGCATGCACAGCAGCTCCGTTTAGGCAGCATCGCCGCGGACGCTTCTTTGACAGCACCGCGGCTGCTGTATAGTACAGTGCCGCTATATAGGGCACTTTTTTAGAGGAGGGGAGGGGTTTCTGGAGACCCAGAAACCCCCCTGCGTGCTCCACTGTCGAGAACATACAAACTCCACACAGATCCAAAAAGAAGCAATCGTAAAAGCTATGTATTCTAGCAAGTTCTATAAAATCTCAACAATTCCATCTTTCTGAATAAGCAGATGCTTAACTGCAAAGATACTGAAGTGAACTCAGCTGCCAGTTCTCATATGCCTAAATAAGCAGATAATTAAAACCTAAGTTTCCTTTTCAGACAAATTTATGGACCAACAAAGTTGCCAAGAGACGGATTATGTTAAATGTAAACACAACAGTCATTTGCTGTGAGCTGCCAAGAGAATGTGTACATTTAGGTATATATATATATATCATCCCTTTGGAAAATATAAAGCACAGTTACAGCTAAATAATTGTTCCTGACATGGATAGTAATGCATTCAAGCCGTACGCTAGGTTTTAAAATGCATAATCAATATCAAGGGGGTGACAATATTTGTCTAGTATAACTGTTGGTTCTAAATACTAAATAATTTTTTTAAAAAAGGCCTATGAAGCATAAAATATGATGCATGCTAATTTCTAGCACTGAAAAACTGCAAAGGCTCCTTTTTGTGGGTAAGAATTAATTTTAGAGCCTCCTAGGGCAGGTTAAGTATAATGTGTGCTTGCTATAGATGTAGTATTTGTAACCTACACATATGACTACAGATAAGATTATTAATTGCTGATACAAATTGGATTTTTATTCTAATGTTTAATTTCCTTTACGGCCTTCAGTGCTATAGAAACATAGATTAATAGTATGAAATAATAAAATAAATATAGTCGTCAACCTCACTGTTTAATAGTTTGTATAACACGTGAAGCCGCTATCGGGCTAGAACACTTCATTGAAGAGCTTACAGTGAATAGTTTTCATTTAAAATGTGCAATGAAATGCTCTGAACCAAGTACCAGTTCTCATCAAACTTTTCTATTGTATCAAACTTCTGTCACTCGTTTCGTTTTCATTCAAATCCAGCATAGCGGAACGTAGCATGAAGGAGCATTGCTCATGTTTAAGATAGATGTGGGGATGTCGTGCCCATGTCTCTCCTACTCGCTTTGTCTATAGCTTGTAAGGGCCCTCTTACCCGTCTGTCTGACTGTATAACCGAGTATTGTTTGTTCCCAATTGTAAAGCGCTATGGAATATGCTGGTGCTGTACAAATTAATGATGATGATGATCTTCAAATGCCCGCCCAAAGATGACTCATTGTCTTCAGCCTTAACCATGAGAATATGTCAAGATTAAAACCTTACTACATTTTTTCCCCTTCACAGGCTATTCCCAGTAATTAGATCTCAACTACTCAGTATCGGTGTATGTTGATATACTACTATCAACCTTTTCATGTTTAGCCAACAAGGTCATGGTTATACAGTACCCTGGATTAGCCTCCTAGGCACTTTCCCCACAGGCAGCCAATGGTCTCCAACCACCATGGGAGAGAACACTCAGAGTTACATTTTTAATTTTCCCACCTATCACAATCTGGCTACCACCCCTAATACGCCCATCACTAGCCCATCACTGTGGGAATACTGAAAGGGAAATAACCTGTGTTTTTGACTGGTGTGATTGTGCATTGGTAACTAGGAACTGTGCTTCCGTCACATGCAGGCCTGGCACTCCCTTTAGGCACTTCCCTAGGGCGCTGAGCTCTGGAGGGCACCTTAGAAATAAAATTACTTTAAAACTGTACGGTGACCGCTGACCATACCTTCCACGGCCGCCGCACAGCGTTCAGATAAATCAACGGGGAAGAGGGAAGGGGCTATTGATCAACACCGCCGCCTCTCTGCTCCGTCTCCTCCCCTCCACTCACTGACTGTCGGGCGTGACATGATCATCAGGGCACGACAGTGTCAGTGAGTGGAGTGGAGGGGAGGAGACGGAGCAGAGAGGCGGCGGTGTTGAGGCAAGGTAAGGAAAGACGTGGGGAGAAGGGAGGAGGGCGCCGATTTTTAAAGTGTGCCTGCGGCGAGGGGGGGCAACGATTTTTAAAGTGTGCCTGCGGGGGGGGGGGGGGGCGGCGATTTTGACAGTATGCCGGGGGGGGGGAGGTGCCTATCTAGACAGTGCGCCTAGGGCGCCAAGGACCCTAGCACCGGCCCTGGTCACATGTGTATGCTGTAGCTGCAAATATTCTCCTCTGTCTGGTGATTGTATGTCCACCTGTCTGTATTGCCATCTACTGAATAAACTGCGTTTTGGTTGCAACACTCTGCCTAGGTGAATCCAGGTCTCCTGGGACAGAACTCTTGTCTGTCTCCAACTGAAACTATAGCTCCCCGCTGAGCTGCAGGTGGCTGTGGTCATACAAAAAACTGTATATAGAACTAAAAAAAATTAAATATTTATGCAAGATGGAGAGGTACAATTTAAAGTGTGAGATGTGAATTTGGGTCACGGTTCTTGCAGGTCTTTACACATTGTATATGGTGAACCCTAGGTCAGACCAGCTTGCTGCTACGGCCAAATATGATCCTACAGGGCTTCTTACATGCATTAGTAGCCTCTGTTGATAACATTTATTGTTTAATACGTAGCCAGCCAGATTGACTCTATGAAACCACACCTTCCAACTTTTAATAGTACAACATTTGGACAAAAATAAGCCACTCCTCTGATCTACTCATATTCCACTCTTTACCACTCACCCAATGTGTCCAACAACAACCAGATTTGATGTAATTGATGCTCACTTCCACAGTAAGCTCCACCCCTTTGGGTTTTACTAACCTAGATCTTCATGCCAAAATTAGAACTATTGTCAGGCATTTGAAACACTGACCAGAGGCATTGGTAGATTCTGAAAAACCACAGTACAAACCCCCAAGTTCAGAAATGCTCTTTTGTATAAAGTTACAAGTGACACAGATAAATAGGAAATGTCTGTTTATTATATTAAATTAGACCCCTAAATTCATTCATAATAATCTAATAATGGAAAAGAGCCGTGTGCATGAGACCCAGATCCTAGGTTGCTGGTGTTTGGGCTTGGCAACGCCCCTGACTTGGACAACAGGTATCTGGCAAAAAAATCGCCAATTGGCATGGGATGTGAAGAGAATCCCCAGCATAGTTATGTAGTGAGATAAGAATGTTGCTTTCTCAGTTCGCTTTGGGAATAAGACCAAGGGCTACATTTACTAAACTGCGGGTTTGAAAAAGTGGAGATGTTGCCTGTAGCAACCAATCAAATTCTAGCTGTCATCTTGTAGAATGTACTAAATAAATGACAGCTAGAATCTGATTGGTTGCTATAGGCAACATCTCCACTTTTTCAAACCCGCAGTTTAGTAAATCTAGTCCCAAGTCTACAGAAAGAGATCACAAGGTCAGTAAACCAATATGCTTGTAGTGTGATTCTATGCTTTCTCCTTGTCCTGATACTGTCTATGAGCTTTATTTTGTGGAGTTGTTTAATCTATTTTCTGTCCTATGCATGTGGCAGTCTCTGCCAGGCTGTGTCCTCAGACGTGCCAGGTGAGTCTATGCTGACGTATCCAGTGCCAGAATGTTACTACTGTTTGTGTACAGCAGCTGCTGTTACTTTTGGATACCGATTTGCACAGACACATTTTAAACTTAACAAAAGGCCCCTTTCCTTTCCTTTCATATTTATTTTATATATGCTTTGCATGTTGTTGCTGGAACGTCTTATGGTACAAGTGGTAACTTCCCTCAATTTCCACCAGAATATTAATTAATCTGTTGCGGAGTGTCATAATACCAGATGTCCAAAGCACCTATTTAGGAACACATCTGATATGTGCATTACAAATATTAAAGTTTATTTATATCTATTTATGCTGGTATAACATAATTTTTTATAGTACTCATAATTGCATGAATATTTATAACTACAGGGTTTCTGTGCGTGTTTTTTCTTTACAGCAGAAACTTTGCCAATCCTATATTTAGAGCATACTTGCCAACTCTCCCGGAATGTCCAGGAGACTCCTGAAATTCGGGTCGGTCTCCCGGACTCCCGGGACAGCAGGCAAGTCTCCTGCATCCCACAATTCCCTGGTCAAAATAACGCGATTCACAGTGAATCGCGTCATGTTGGCCCCACCCCCCGCATCAAAATGGCATTTTTGCAGTGGGGGGCGCAGCCAAAATTATGGAATTGGCAGCGCCTTGCCCCCTCTCGCCCTCTAGTCACGCCCCTCTCCCGGACTGCACTGCCTGAAAGTAGACAAGTATGATTTAGGGGGAGATTCAAACGGTGTCGAGGTGGCGCGTGGATATCACACCGCACATATTGAAGACAATTACGGTAGAAATCTCCGCTCATCTAGAGGTGCAAGGAAAAATGAGTGGAGATTTCTGACAAATCTCCACTACAAGGTGTCTAGCAGCTAATTCACTCTCCCACTTAAAGTACTAATCATGCACATTCTGTAAAAAAATATTATATTCATTAATAATTGTTAGTAATAAATATTTGACTCTTCCTCTACTACAGAGATATGTCTTACTTTCTAACTTTTGTGCCCCATATTGATATTTTGGTAATAACAATTAGTTCCAATAGGTCAGCTCCCCTATTGTAAGCAGTAATAGACAAAGTTTATTATTTACATTCAATTCAGTATTGTTTTATTAATTCTGTCTGGCATATGCAGCTGGATTCACATTTCCCATGTGTAAGGCTCCCCGTACAGTCCCAAATATTGCCACTGGAAATCTTAATAAATAAAGGCGCTTATAAGTGTTTTAATACATATAAAATTGAACAGAAACCAAGGGATGACTTTAGTGGGCTGAGCAATGGGCATTACATATGTTGAGGCAGCTGCCAGTTTAAGACCCCTAGATTATTGTCATACATTATTATATACGTCACCCCGAGCATTCCGTTTCCATATCATACCTGTTTTTTTTGTTATGATTCAAATGTTATACTGTCTCAGGTTTTCGATCACATTTCATTTTTATTTTTTCTGGGGGGGTTCCATTTTTTCCTATGTGAATTTGAGAGATAAAGGCATAGTTTAATACCATGTAATGCATTGCTATCAGAAATTAACTTTATAAAAGTGAATGAAACTTCCATGCTGACAGCTGATACAATATTTGTCCTCATCAGACCTCCCTAGGAGATTTATGGAGACCCCACATTATTCTCATAATCTATATAAGTGTTGGCTTTTCCTACTTTCTGAAAGTCAAGAAAAAATATTAAAATATAAATTACATATTCCTTGCCAACATCTTGTCACCGAGGGTGTTATATCTCCTCCTAGTGGACAAAGGGGACTATTAAAATAAGTTTATAGGTCAGTCTTTCACTTTGGTTCCACAATGTACTGTAAATCCACACAGAGCTATACACTGTGGACCGTACCCTCAGCTGGACCTAACTATTAAGATGCTATATGCTGCAAGGTATGTGAGAGGTGAACTAAATTACTTGTGTGTGTGTATATATATATATATATATATGTGTGTATATATATATATATGTGTGTATATATATATATATATATATATATATATATATATATATATATATATATATATATATATATATATATATATATAGTACATATGTATTAAAAGAGCAGGAGAAGACCTTGAAATTTAAAGTGCATAATAACAAAAGATATTGAAACAACTACCAGGAAGGTTATTATGTTGCAATTGAGTTTGAATAATGTTTGCCTAAAAGCTGGTTCTGTACAAGTCACTGACTGTTAGAAAGGTTGTTTTGTTAGACGGTGTTTATCTTTCATTGCTCCTATCTGTTTGTTGGTCTATGACTTATTGATAGCTTGCAAAGTTGAGTGATATGGAAAACACTGATCTTTTTGTTCGAGATGGACTAAATCACTAGTCGTAAAATAAATATTTGCTTTGCAGCTCCCTGAGATTAAAATATAAATTAATTCTTGAGAACTATTTTAAATGACTTAAATCATTTTATCGCTTAATGCAACACGGTTACAAATGATGTATATACTTAGTTACCCTGCATGTATTATTCGATGATATATCCTATTTTAGCAGCCATATTTACCAATGTTAGAGTAAAATAACTTCATGGGGGAGATTTACGAAGCAGCAAGCACTGTTTTGGTGGTTTTAAAACCGCCACACATCACCAGCGGTTTTCATCTCTAATCCACAGGATTTACTTTCAAGCAGTTTGGTGGGTGGAAACTCAAATCGCCAGCATTGTGTAGCGGTTTGAATTGTCCCAAAACAGATATTACTGTCAGAAAAATATGTTGGAAACAAAATGTTCAGACAAAACGTCAGAACATAAGAGGAGGCACAAAACATTTATTAATTATGAGTTTAATTTGTTATTTGTTGATTAAGGGGAGGGGAAATAATTTATATTGATCTTAGGGTAACAAAATTATTTTATGAATATATTTGTTGCAACAATATCCCAATTGTAAAGCGCTACGGAATTTGCTGGCGCTATATAAATAAATGTTGATGATGATGACAATATAATGTAGAATTATATTAAGAGGGCAATATTTTAACATTATATTTTAACATTATATTTTTTGGGGCAATATTATTTTATAATTATTATGGGGGGCAATACTATTTGATTTATAGCCGGGGCAATAATAATTTATTATTTCCTGATGTGGGCACCATTTATAGTACACACTTGTGTCACTACAGATGTCAGAATGCACATGGGTACGCTTAATTAATAAATATTGTGCCCCCTCGTTTGTTCTGAATGTCCATATAGCTCAAACAGGAAGCGGGTTCAGCTGTCTTGCCTCTCACAACCATTTATTTTTTACTGGCAAATGTCATGCTTTGTATTCTTAGCGTGTAATTAAATTGGGATAGCGTTTTTGGACCAATTTGGACTTTAGTAAATCTAGCAGTTTGAAAGCCACCAAGAAATTGCTGTATAAACAGCGGTTTAACTGATCCGCTCTCTAGTAAATTTCCCCCATATGTCCTCCAGTTTAACACTTACTGCACAGATACATCTCTTAACTGTCTCTGTTTTGCACCCAAATCGACCTATCACATCTAATGGGTAAAAGAAGAGCTAGAACTCCGTTAAAAAGCTAATACTGACAAAATTTGGGCACCGTGGATGTCATTTTTTCAAGTCCAAACTCCTTTTGCCATTTGACTCCCCTACAACACTCCACTTGATATCCTTCCTCAATTCTTTACCGCCTCCCCTCCCTTGCCTTCCCCTTCTCTCTTTCTTCTTCCTTTCTCCTGCTTTGCCCCTCTTTTTCTTCTATTGGCGGTTTAGCCACACCGCCCCCCTAGTCTATCTGGTTTATCTCTCTCTGACCAACTTCTCTTTTCTCTGTTTCCTCTCTCTTCTCTCCTTACAGTTAAAATTTGGTCAATATCATGTTTATGTTCTGTATGATATACACTGAATGTATAGGTCCTTGAACTTGTTTGACTTGATTGTTACGGATACTGTATTGGACTGATGCTTGTTTGTGACCTTTCAAAAATAAAACCCTAAAAAAAAAATAAAAAATAATAAGCTAATACTGAGGAACAATAAACATATTCAGATTTACGCTTATTTTATAATAGAATAAAACAAAGTTAAATTACATTCATTATCTATGCTGCAATAAGTAAATCTTGTGTTTGTCAAACCATGCATGTCAGATATATTTTTTCCACAATAGTACACAAGTGTACAATGCAGTTTAATCTTTGCTGTAGTAACATACTAATGTAAAATTTTGGCAGCATGTTTCATGCACCATAACACATTAGTAGATGTAGATTCATGTTAGTGTACCATTTACTACATATATAATTTTTGCTCTAATGGCATAGAATTGATGCCAATTCAATGAGCAGCACGATGGCTAAGTGGTTAGCACTTCTGCCTTACAGCACTGGGGTCATGAGTTCAATTCCCGACCATGGCCTTATCTGTGAGGAGTTTGTATGTTCTCCCCGTGTTTGCATTGGTTTCCTCTGGGTGCTCCGGTTTCCTCCCACACTCCAAAAACATACAAGTAGGTTTATTGGCTGCTATCAATTGACCCTAGTCTATCTGTGTGTGTATGTTAGGGAATTTAGACTGTAGCTCCAATGGGACAGGGACTGATGTGAATGAGTTCTCTGTACAGCGCTGCAGAATCAGTGGCGCTATATAAATAAATGGTGATGATGATAAATACCTTCATTTTATGCAAAACAATGCTAAAGTAAAACTGCAGCAAACTAAATTGATCCTTTAGTACGGCAGGTCTGGTATTATATAAATTTCCCTCCCTCCCAATGCAGTTTTGTAGAGTCCTGGACAGTGAGTAAAACGGCGCAGAGAGCGCAACAGAAATGCATAGAATACAAGAGGTTCTGGTCTCCTAGATTAATGCGCCTAAAACGATATAAACATTGTTGCATATGTTTCTGATGTTACAGTACAGCATGTTGAGAGATTCTATTTTGCAACTTAAGTTTGTATATTGAGTCTGTCACAAATCACACTGGTAAAGTGAACGAACACCTGCTAGAAGTTGGTGCTATTGAGCAAAGAGGCGCATAGTGTAAAACACTCCCAGTTTTCACCAGGGACCAATGCAGAGAGATTTAGTCTTAGCTGCGTGGAACATGCAGGTCGCGGGACTCAGAGCCATTCGCTAGCGAGTTAGCTGAAGTCATTGTGGGCTAGCTGAGTCAATACTAGGGAATCCAAGTGAAGCCAGAAATGTGATGCAGAAGGATAGTTGAGGTAGCCTAGGTCAAGCCATGAATCTAAACTTGGCCAGAATCCAGTGGTAGAAGAATACTCAGGATTCCCCAGGTCAAACAAGGGATCCACACGGAACCAGAATCGAGAAGTTGAAGAATGGTCAGGAACAAGCAAATCGGTAAAAGGAAGTACAAAATGAAGGGATCAAAGGTGCAGACACTGACAGGCAGGAACCGAGAACAGAAATAGGAGTGATCCAACATTCTGGCACTGTAACAGTGCCACAGGCTGCCTTAAATAGGCTGTGCTAAAAGCATTTCCAGTGGTCAGTGACATCACACTGACTGCCGATAATTTTTTTGAAAGCTGCATTCTGTTGCCTAGCAACAAGCCACACACCACCTGGAGACGAAAGGGATGGCGCCTGACAGAGTCGTATGTGTCTCACAATATTTACATCCCAAACCACAGCATTATTTCTGTGCAGGAGGAGAAATGTGATTAAATGTAAACACCAGCATGTCTAGTCCATAAAAAAATGTGAATAGATGAACGGAACTTAACATAATATAGCTGTAATGCTAATGAATGCAGTACTAATAGCATACAACCAACCAGAAGCAGCTAAATAGTGTTGCTGGCGTCATCATCATGATCAGTAACCGCAAAAGATTTGTTTGATTGGCCTGCCCGCCCCCGCCATAAGGCACACTATCCCTGCTCCCTCCTACATTCTCCTTCCTCCTCTTTCATTGACTGTCGAGCATGACGTCATCATCACGTCCCGACACTCCCAGTGAAGAGCCAGACATAGAGGATGCAGAGGGGGAAAATGTGATGCGGTGGGCAGTGTTCTGCAGGGGGACATTGTGATGAAGTGGCAGTAGTGTGATGCCTGGGAGACATTGTGATGCAGGGGGGCATTGTGATGAAGGGGGAGGCAGTGTAAAGAAGAGGGATATTGAGATCAAGGGGGAACAGTGTGATGCAGGGGGAGATTGTGATGAAGGAGGGTCAATGTGATGCACAGGGACATTGTGATGAAAGGGGAACAGTGTGGTGCAGGGGTGGCAGTGTGATTTACGGGGGACATTGTATAGCAGGGGCAGCAGTGTGATGCAGAAGAACAGTGTGATGCAGGGGGAGCAGTGTGATGTAGGGGGAGCAGTGTGATGTAGGGGGAGCAGTGTGATGAAAGGGGAGCAGTGTGATGTAGGGGGAGCAGTGTGATGTAGGGGGAGCAGTGTGATGAAGGGGGAGCAGTGTGATGCAGGAGAACAGTGTGATTTAGGGGAGACATTGTATAGCAGGGGGCAGCAATGTGATGCAGAAGAACAGTGTGATGAAGGGGGAGCAGTGTGATATAGGGGGAGCAGTGTGATGTAGGGGGAGCAGTGTGATGCAGGGGCAGCAGTGTGATGTAGGGGGAGCAGTGTGTTGAAGGCGCAGCAGTGTGATGTAGGGGGCAGTGTGATGAAGGGAGAGCAATGTGATGTAGTGGCAGCAGTGTAATGAAGTGGGAGCAGTGTAATGCAGGAGAACAGTGTGATGTAGAGGGAGCAGTGTGATGCAGGAGAACAATGTGATGTAGGGGGGAGCAGTGTGATGTAGGGGGAGCAGTGTGATGCAGGAGAACAGTGTGATGTAGGGGGAGAAGTGTGATGCAGGAGAACAGTGTGATGTAGGGGGAGCAGTGTGATGCAGTAGAATAGTGTGATGTAGTGGGGGTTTGACACTTTGCCTAGGGAGCTGAGAAAGCTTGCACCGGCCCTGTGTACGGTCCCGTTCCACCTCTCAAGGCGTAAGGGGCCATAAATCTAAGACAAAATCAAATATAATTATGGATGCATTTTGCTATGCATGTACAGTACGGAAATGTATATATTAATGCCTCATAAATAGATGTACATCCAATTCTAAGTGAGGCCTTATATTTACATTATGCAATGGAGTGCTACCTATTCTATGGTATTATACTATTCAGATTGCTTTATTGGGTTCACTGACAGGATGTCTGCTGTGTGTAGAAAAATATCTTCCTCCACAACCTTATCTAAAATATCTTTCATTATGAACCTTTTACACATATATATATATATATATATATATATATATATATATATATATATATATATATATATATGTATATATATATATATATATTAGTGTTATTAGTAGTTTTTTATTGTAAGCCAACCTGTATTTAAGTACTTTCACAAGTGTGTTTTTATTTATTATTATTATTGCCCAGTGTTTTATTTAATGAATAGTGCCTTAAGATTGTGTCTAGGGCAGGTTTAACCTTTCCTTTTTATATTACATGGAAGGTTGAAGTTCATTGTTACTAAAACCTCTCCAGCACAAGTCAAATTAGATTATTTATATTAGTGGCGTGTGCTAAATTTGGCAAAGAACCAAGCACATTACTAAAATAATATTGTCAGTCAATGCTGGTGTTCTGCGCTGATTAGACCCCAAGTAACTAAATCCTGATTGCAGTCTATGATAGGTTAACGACAAGTGAGATGTGGCACATTCATATCACTCAAGACTAATCACTTTAGACTGTAAAATTACACAACCAAATTAAGTTATTCAACCTGTAAGAACCGATGATCATTTTGTGAGAGATCTTAAGGAAATTGAATTGAACGCAGTCCAGAATACATACAGCATCTCTCAGTATCTGAAAATGTCAAGGATGTTACAATTAAACCTTCACTTACTCTAATTGCAAAGTTTCGAGATCTTTAGAACTTTTTAGAAAGATACTTAGTTCTCCCTCTGCATTGGCTAAATGAGGATTATTTTTTTGATTTATTGATAGATGTACAGAGAAACTATTTCAAAAGAAATAAACAGCTGTAAGAAAGAACTCTGTACAGTATGTATTTTGCAATGCACAAAGTTGGTGGTAGTTTAAAGGTGAATTACATCATAAAAATAAAGACTAATTATCTTTTAAAAATAAATATGCAGTTTTACATCCCATCGTCCCCTTTGATCTGCACAGATGATGTTCTTTGATACACGTTCGTAAAGACAAACCAATAATGTTGGAAGAGGAATTCAACCTTGGTCAAGACTGTTCGTTAATAGTGAAATGTTGTAAATAAAATAAAACACTGCAGGCATTACTGCTGTATCACAAAAGAAGTTTAAACATATCTAGTCCTTTATAAATACACCAATCAACTCAGCCAGATGGGATTATATGGTATATATTTATGTATCATATTTAGGGTTATTTGTGTTAATGGATCACAACCTTTTATTTAAAAGAAAAAATATATATGTAGGAATGTATAAAATAAACCAAGGGATCTGTTTTGTAAATAAAATATCTACCATATCTGTTGGTTAGATATACTGTAAAGCAAATTGTATCTAACTGGCTACCTAGTTCAGAGTCTGCTTCTTCAATGTCCCTCTGCATATGCCCTGCACCCAGTTTTGTGCCATTTAAATTCACTAGCACAAATAGCTACTTGTTCTAAAACCCACCAAATAATTGTGATGACATAATTATTCTATTATAAAGATTCAAGTAATGAAGAAAATAAATCCACTCATTTTTCTACACAGCGGGTACATTAAAGAGCATACTACTTTATACTTTGTCCTCTCTAGTTTAAAGCTAATACCTAATTGGTTGCTATGGTTTCTGCTGTACCATGTTATTCAATAAACCTTAATAAGACATAATAGTTTAGTTTTCTAAACAGAAAACCAGAATATACTTGTTGTATGGAGATTGCTTTATGCAACAATTGTGTGCTAGCAGAGACAGACTTCAGTGGCTCAGTTATAGTTTCCTTTATTTTGTATACCCAGGAAAAAAAAAATCTGTTTATTCTGATGCATCATGAATCTGATTTTTGGATGAATAATCTTTCTAAGTTACAGAGCTCCAATGGCAAAAGCCAGGATTGTCCTAGGAAACCAGGACACGTGGTACCTGTACCCCCTGCTACATGTACGTGGGACTAATGTAGGGGTATGTACTTGGTATATACGTCTG
Source organism: Mixophyes fleayi (assembly GCF_038048845.1). Taxonomy (NCBI): domain Eukaryota; kingdom Metazoa; phylum Chordata; class Amphibia; order Anura; family Limnodynastidae; genus Mixophyes; species Mixophyes fleayi. The sequence continues at coordinate 112,133,988 of NC_134409.1, forward strand.
CCTGTGCTATTTGTCTAATCTAGTCTGTCATAAAGACCTGCATGTCCTCTCTGTTGGAATTTGTTGACTATATTCTAAGGTGGGTCCTCATTCCTTGTTAATTAAAAATAAATGTACAAACCCAAAGGGTAATATATCAGATCTGTACTGCCACTTCATACTGTTCTAGGGCATCTACATCTCTCTTCAGTTACCATCACTTCCAGGCCTTTTGCCGAACCAACTGACTTTTCATAATACGGTTAATAAAATCTGTTCCAACAGAGGTGCTGCTGTTTTGGACTTTGTGTGCCTTACCTGGGGACTTTACCTGTGAGGGGTTAAATCACCTCTCGCTACCTGATTACCTGCTTGCATCATCATCATCATTTATTTATGTAGGGCCATCAATTCCACAGCGCTGTACAGAGAATATTTTGCCATTCACATCAGTCCCTGCCCCATTGGAGCTTACAGTCTAAATTCACACACACAGAAGAGTCAGTTTGTTAGTAGTTAACTAACCTACCTGTCTTTATATTCCTCCCAGTTGCATTGCTCATTGTTGGTCATTGTTCCTTTGTACAGACTGCTGCCCTAAACTCCAGCATATCAATCCTTTGTTCCAGTGTTCTAGCAGTTTGTATTCTGGTACCCTGCATCTCTTTGGGGTCCTAATTCTGGCTACTTTCTGTTTGATTTCAGCTTTGTTCTATATCTATGATTTCCCAGGACTGTTATACCATAGCACAGAGGATTCTAAACTTTTTCAGTACACCCTTAGGGTCTCCAAAATAATAACCAAGTAGTCCCCCGCCTTGCTTACAACAGGCCCTGGCCGAGGTACCCCTGTGAGGGCTCCAAGACACCCCAGGGAGCCTAGGCGCACAGTTTGGGAACCACTGCCATAGCACCTTCTAGCTCTTTCATCTATGTAGTTACCCACAAAACAATACGTGCTGGGCTCCAAATCTGATTCTCAGAGAGTTTCATCTTTTCATGCAAGCCTGCCAAGTTGTTTTTCTGTAAGCCTGGTTACGTTATATTATTATTAAAAGATGTTATTTTACCTGCACTACTGTTACTTTATGGCTCTGCTATCATTTTGTTCCATATCCTGGACTGTTTTCTGTGCACTATTGTTTGCTGTGTTTTACTCTCCACCCATTAGAGCTCTGCTAACCTGTCATCACATGTGTTGAACATAATAAACTTCATCAATATTTCGCCTACTTTGGCTCCTCTTTCAATTGTTCAGCTGAACACACAGGGCCTGATTCATGTTAGACGTCCGTCCATTTGCTTAGCGTATCTTTTGTGAAATAGCTCTGCACGTTCTCAGAAACGAATCTTGCAACAAAGAACGCAATTGAGTGCAATTCATTGTTCGAACGCAAATGACATTTGCAACTGTCTATGACTTAAGAGTTGTAACCAAAGAGAGAAAGGGCAGACTACCGTAGACCATGTACAGTAAAGGGGTTCCGACACAGATGCGGACTATTCAAGTCCTGGGTTTCTCATAAGTGGGCAGCACGGTGGCTCAGTGGTTATCACTTCTGCCTCACAGCACTGGGGTCATGGGTTCAATTCCCGACCATGGCCTTATCTGTGTGGAGTTTGTATGTTCTTACCGTGTTTGCGTGGGTTTCCTCCGGGTGCTCCGGTTTCCTCCCACACTCCAAAATCATACTGGTAGGTTAATTGGCAGCTATTAAATTGACCCTAGTCTGTGTCTCTGTGTCTGTGTGTGTGTGTGTGTGTGTGTGTGCGCGTGTGTGTCTCTGTGTATGTTAGGGAATTTAGATTGTAAGCTCCAATGGGGCAGGGACTGATGTGAATGAGTTCTCTGTACAGCGCTGCGGAATCAGCGGCGCTATATAAATAAATGGTGATGATAAGTGCTCTTGTTCTGAGCGTATCATTTGCACCCACTACAGGGCAGGTGTAAGTGCTGAATGATAGTGATAACTGTCACAGCATTGTCTTTGATGTAAAAAGTACATGTATCTGTGCCACTAGATATCACAGGACAACTGCATGCAAGTAAGATAGACTACAAAACCACAATGTATGTACAGTACACATTGCAAGCATCTTTATTTAATGTTAAAACATATTTATATAAATGATTATACTGCTAACAGTTATTTTATATCAAAATTGTAAGCGTCCTGATGTGACCTTTTATTGTACGCAGGTACGTATACTGTCGTCTGTTGGGTGTGTCTACATACGGCAAGTACTGTTTAGGCATAATGCATTTCCAGCCAGATTCAACTCGAAACATATCTTGTGATACACTTGGATTTGAATACGGTTGAAACTACACTCAAGTTCTGTGCACTTTTTTAAAACTTGAATCAGGTCCACAGTGATTTCTAACAGCTTGCACCCGTACTTGGATAGCACAAGGAGCTTGGGAACTACAGCAGGGCTAACTGAGGGTGACAGAATGGAGACAGAGAGACATTTGAAGAAAGCAATCCTAGCAACAGCAGTAGATCAGGGTAGACACAAGCTAAACAATGGACAAGGGATACAGGATAACCAAAACAGAAGGCACAAGGCAACAATCTAGGGGGGAATTCAATCCTGGCCGCAGGATTTTTACAGAAATCGCTGATTTTTCTTCAAGGGAAATTGACGATAGTAACGGTAAAAATGCGCAGCAGCGATGTTCTGAGGAACATCGTGGCTAATTGAATTCCCTCCTAAGAGTGACACACGGTGAGTACAGATCAAGATACAAAGTAAGGATGGACACAAGCAAAAAAAATTTAGTAACTTTGCACCTTGGCAAAACCTTGTTGCATTGGAGGGGGAGGTCAATTTAAAATGTGGGGACAGTTTTATAGTTGGGATAAGGCATGTCCTAGATCAACTTTAAATGTCAGTGTAAAAATAAAGCTACATGAAAAAACATCCAGTATTTAACTTATGTGCAAAATAATAAACTTATATGCATTGTAACATGGTTTTGTCCTGGAAAAAACTTACTCAATTTTTTGGCTTACTTACCTTAATGAATCAGGCTTAAGGACTCCAGCAATCTCCAGTGTTCTTACTTACCTTTTATACTCCTGGAGGTTGCTGGAAACTAGCTACAGGTGAGCTTGTTAGGTCGGAGAAAACAGACTTGGGGATATATTTATTAAACTGCGGGTTTGAAAAAGTGGAGCTGTTCCCTCTAGCAACCAATCAAATTCTAACTGTCATTTTGTAGAGTGCACTAAATAAATGATAGCTAGAATCTGATTGGTTGCTATAGGCAACATCTCCACTTTTACAAAACCGCAGTTTAGTAAATCTAGCCCTTAGAATGGAGAAACACAACAAGAGACTATAAACAGGGATAATACCGTAGCACCAACTCCAATAGCTTAAAAGCACTGAAGCTCAGAGTTCCTGGGCTCAATCCTCAGCAGAACCTTGCAGCATGCCTATTAAATACAGTATACAAGACTAAACAGATATCGCTTACAAATGTTACACTTCCCTTTTAAACTCAAAACATTACAAAACTTGCTGTGTCTATTATCTGTGTAAATAGAATAATTTAACTGGTAAAATTAAAGTCATTAGCACATTGAATACTGTGTTCCCTGGCACTTTCCCATCAAATTTAAATACATGCTAATTACGCTTTTTATGCCAGTACAACTAATGAGTAAATTATAATTACAAACTGCTTTAAAGCATAAATGGTTATTCAGAATTACAGAATGACTGTGTGTTGTTATTCGGTGTTATGAACATAATGTCCAGAAATGTCTAATATATTTCACACAGAATAACACGCAAGAAACAAGTACATAATCACTGATGCAACATACAGAATAAATATGCATGGCAACAAGACTAAGCATAGCAGAACATAAGGTGATATGAGTGTGGTGGTTAATGGGGGCACAGTTTGGATACAGCTCAATAGAGTTAGAAAATGGAATATCATAGATAAAGATAAAGAATATTACAACAGCCTTAAAAAATTCAACTGGCTTAAATATTAAAAAAGGTTTTATAAGTAGAGGAAGTACAACATACTAGTCTAGTGGAGCTAAACTCAACACCACCAGAGGGGGGGGGTCAGTGGAGTGGACAGCACAACAAATGATGACGACTCAGTCAATAACCCAGTGGGATTCCTGAACTCTCTTAATCCTCCAGGAATACATTATGTGTTGGGAGCGGGCACCACAGTGGGAATATTGGGCCAATCCAGTCTGTCAGACAGTGGGCCAATTGGGCTACATTTGCCCACCCAGTTTATTAAATGCCGCCCGGTGGTTGGATCCAGCATTGCTTTGTGACAGAATAAGAAGGGGAAGGCTGCCCACAGGAAGTATGAAACAGCTGGGGACCCTGACACATCACAAAGTAGTGGAAGGGGTTAAGCACGAGAGGGTCTGCACTCTATCTAAGATCAGGAGGTGGGACTTGATTATTGACTGGCCATTGTCCCAGCATGTTCCAAAACCAGACTTGATAGCAAGGAAACAGCAGGTGGGCTACTACTAAGGTCATATTCTACCTCCACCCCGTTGACACCCAGCCAATGAAAAGGGATCATGGCCCAGGGATGGAGCAAGGACAGGGGGATTTTGAAAGGCATTAAAAAGAGAACCCTGGAGGGACATCATGGATGTTGCTGAGGGATTTTCTTGGAGAAGGACTTGGAATGATGTTGAGTCGTCATACTCTATCAGTGCTAGGGGAGATCATTTCAACTAAGAACCTGATCAGTCAGATCAGGTGCTGTATCTTTGGCACTGATTTTTCGTAGACCATGGGGAATTAGTGAACCTACATCCGTATGGAGAGTAGACTGATACCCAGAGTTCCACCAAGCAGGTGGAGAGTGGGCCGGGATCAGCAAGTACACAGACCCACCGACCAGATCGGAACCCCTGGCCCACCTTGATTATTCAACTGAGGTCTTTGCTGCCAGGAGTTTGTGACTGTTTGGACTCTGAGCTGTAGCCTGTTGGGGTTTTTGCTGACACTGGTGAAGTTACTGACACTTTATTATATTTGGTGGGGGAATGAATTTCTCCTTGGGGGACACTGTTGCCTCTACTTTGTGTGTACACATTTGATAAATAAAGAGAGGTTATTATCTCTTGCCTCCTTGTGTGATCTGTGAACCTAGAGAACTATGGTTTCTACTCCGCTGTCCTCACACCTTATCACAAACATATATTGAACACTGTAGTCCCGTCTATGTTGCTGCAGAACCTCGACGCCACACAACTCTGCAATGGAGTGAAGTGTGCCGCTTGAAACGCCATGTCATAGAGGTCTCCAAGCAGATTGTGCTAAAGGGCGGTGTGTTTTCATACCACCCATATGACTCATGTCTAGCGATTACTCCTTTGAGTTCAAGTGCCTGCAGATCCGCATTCACCACTTTGCCATCACCATCAACAATTCTGAGTGAGGGTCAGTCCTTCAAAGTAGACCGAGATCAACTGGAAGAATCTGTGCTTCTTACGTGGACAGTTCATCTGCTCAGGACCCGGCAACAAGACAAACCTCTATTCTCATCATCATCATTTATTTATATAGCGCCAGCATATTCTGTAGCGCTTTACAATTGGTAACAAGCATTAATAAAACAGTACTGGGTAATACATACAGAGAGGTGAGAATACCCTGCTCGCAAGCTTACAATCTATGGAACAATGGGAGTTTGAAACACAAGGGCAAGTGCTACATCATATTGCATCCCAACCGGAGGAACCCCTACAAGGAAGCATTGAAATATTGAAATCATATGTACAAATAGATTGTAAATTAATATAATATATATATATATATATATATATATATATATATACACTTAGGTAAGGAAGGGGAAGGTGAGCAAGCTCTGCTGCTGCATGCGGATGGATTTACCTTGTTTTCAATTTCACTATATGTTCAACATTTCTGCTCTCAAGCTGTAAAACATTACAGCTGGGATGAGAAAACAGTCACTGCAGGTGTGGAAGTATTTTATTACCAGATTTGATTTCCATGTCAGCCTGGAATGAATGTGTTGTGTCCATTGATTAATGGTACAGTCACACTCTTTGTTTCTCCTTCAATGAACACAAAGTAAATCTACGAGGCCTTGAGAGTGTCCTTGGTGTGATTTCCATGCATGACTGTAGAAGAATAGCTCAATATTCTCAACAAGCTATTCATAACCTGGCATGCAGAAAAACAATATGTACATTTAAAAAATGTTAGATTTGAAATTCATAATTCATCTATTCAATGATTGCTTAGAGAAAATTCCATGTTTTTTGATTGGTGATTGGAATTTATAAACATATAAACCATAATCTGCTGTAGTTGGTTGTACAGACAAGAGACCCGAACGTAGCTTGAGGTTAAAATGTGATCTTAAGATTTAATAGACTGAAACTGTTCATATGAGCTGTAGACCTGGGGTACACACTGCAACATTACACTCAGGGTGCAGATGGTACCTCTCCATACCTGGGCAAGAAACATGAACAGCTTCCGCTGGTCAACCATATACTATGCCAGGGTTTCCCAAACCCAGTCCTCAGGGCTCCCCAACAGTGCAGGTTTTCTGGATCACATGTGACATAATTAGGACCACCTGTGGATCTGTTACAATGTGTCAGTCAGTAATGAATACACCTGTGCTCCAGCAAGGAGATATGGAAAACCTGCACTGTTAGGGAGCCCTGAGGACTGGGTTTGGGAAACCCTGTACTATGCACTTAGCGGTATATCCAGGACATAGCCCCATATATACAGAATTGGAGATCAGGCACTAACAGTGTACTCAGTTTGCTGATCAACCCTCTGTACTTTAGAAAAAGACAGGGACATTATACTTAGGGCAGAGCCAAATACTTTGCACAGTGATGAGCAAGACCCACCCGTGTGTTTCAGTTTTTAGATAAATTCACAATGTCAAACCCAGTGTCCAGTTTTTGCCAAATCGATTTCTCTCTTAAAATTGAAATAATTAAAACAGAAGTGGTGGTTTAAAAACATGTTAACGTATAAAAAGTTATTTATAATATATATGTTTTCAATTTGTTGTTATCTTTGAAATTTGTTTCAACTTCACGTATTTGGTGATATTGAGCGTATAGTATGCTAGTATGCAAAATCACTCCGCTAGATTAAGTTCTTATCAGTAGTGATGACATTACCGTATGCATGCTAATGTAAAATGTATTTCTATGTTCAGTAGACATTAACAACATTCTAATAAATGTATTTCATAGAAAAGAAAAATGTTTTTTTTAAAAATAAATAAAAAAAATACACTTTTTTAACTGTTTTATCTTTAATGCCTTTCTTATTACCAGGTGACATTAATTCAATATTTTTTTAATTTTCCTGTTCATTCTTTTTTATAATTTATAATCCACATAGGTATTGGAAGTATCCTGCAGCATCTTATGTAGTAGAGCACAGCAGACCAACACCCGAATTCAACAGTGCACGTATCTTGAGATCCGTGCCTTGATAGATTTGTCAGCACGCAAAGCTTAAATACGTGCATTCAGGGCCGGACTGGGACTAAAAATCAGCCCTGGCATTTCAAGCATACAGGCCCATCTCTGTTGATGAGCAGGACAAAACTGTGTGCCGCTGCGGTAATACGGTAATTACTCGCGGAATTTCAGCTCGCAGCTCCCTGATCGGCGAGCTGAAATTCCGCGGGTAAACTACCGTATTAACGCTTTTCGCGCGCAATATTACCGTATAAACGGTAATATTTTTTGAGCGCTTGTTTTTTTTTGTTAACGCTAACAATTGAATACCCCCCTTAGTCTCACAAGATTAATAAATCTCATGAGACTTAGAGCTCCTCGGCTTGCTCTGCAGGCTGTGTCCTATCCAGGAACTGGGAGTAGCTATCCGCTCCCTCCTGCTAACCAGAGCTGGATTAAGGCTCGGGGGGCCCTAGGCACTTAAGATAGGGGGATTCCTATGATGTAATATGGTTATTAGACACATTTTCAACAAATACACAGGCAATACTGTGAGCACTACTATTAGGTGCACACAGTTCTGCCTTCACAAGCAGTACAATGTGAAGTAGGACATACCTTCCAACTGTCCCTGTAGTCAGACCAAATCCTGACTAAGCGGGACAGTCACCCACCAAATTCAGGACAGTTGGCAGAATGTCCTGGTCTCTCCTACCTGTCTTGTCATTGTCTCCACTTGTGGCTGCTGGTGTCTTTAGATGAGTTGCAGCTTGTCTGGATCCTGTAATGTTGGGGGCCCTATTTGGAAAAAAAATGGTTACATGAAATTTAGAAAACTCCAACCAGCCGCGGTGTTAAATCAATATAACACCCACGTTTTAAAATTAGGCCTTACTCCAGCCCCAACATTAAAATGATAGTATTCACATTTGATAAATACATCTATTTCCCTCCAACTAGCCCTGACATTAAATAGCATATACATTTAATAAATAGACCTATTTCCCTATAACCAGCCCCAATATTAAATTAATAGTATTCCCATTTAATAAATAAACCGCTTTCCCTCCCTCCAAGCAACCCCAGCAAGAAATTAAATAGCATTTATATTTAATAAAAATAACCATTTCCCACAACCATCTCAGGCATTAAATAATTCATAATTTCATTTAATAAATATACCTAATTTTCCCCAAACAGCCCCGCATTCACTTAATAGCACACATTATAATCATATACTGTCCCCCACACACATTATAGTCATATACTATCCCCCCACACACATTATAGTCATATACTATCCCCCCACACACATTATAGTCATATACTGTCCCCCACACACATTATAGTCATATACCCTCCCCCACACACATTATAATCATATACTATCCCCTCACACACATTATAGTCATATACTGTCCCCCCACACACATTATAGTCATATACTATCCCCCCCACACATTATAGTCATATACTGTCCCCCACACACATTATAATCATATACTGTCCCCCACACACATTATAGTCATATACTATCCCCCCACACACATTATAGTCATATACTATCCCCCCACACACATTATAGTCATATACTGTCCCCCACACACATTATAGTCATATACCCTCCCCCACACACATTATAATCATATACTATCCCCTCACACACATTATAGTCATATACTGTCCCCCCACACACATTATAGTCATATACTATCCCCCCCACACATTATAGTCATATACTGTCCCCCACACACATTATAATCATATACTGTCCCCCACACACATTATAGTCATATACTATCCCCCCACACACATTATAGTCATATACTATCCCCCCACACACATTATAGTCATATACTGTCCCCCACACACATTATAGTCATATACTATCCCCCACACACATTACAGTCATATACTGTCCTCCCCACACACATTACAGTCATATACTGTCCCACACACACATTACAGTCATATACTGTCCCCCCACACACATTACAGTCATATACTATCCCCCCACACACATTATAGTCATATACTGTCCCCTCACACACATTATAGTCATATACTGTCCCCCCACACACATTATAGTCATATACTATCCCCCCCACACATTATAGTCATATACTGTCCCCCACACACATTATAATCATATACTGTCCCCCACACACATTATAGTCATATACTATCCCCCCACACACATTATAGTCATATACTATCCCCCCACACACATTATAGTCATATACTGTCCCCCACACACATTATAGTCATATACCCTCCCCCACACACATTATAATCATATACTATCCCCTCACACACATTATAGTCATATACTGTCCCCCCACACACATTATAGTCATATACTATCCCCCCCACACATTATAGTCATATACTGTCCCCCACACACATTATAGTCATATACTGTCCCCCACACACATTATAGTCATATACTGTCCCACACACACATTACAGTCATATACTGTCCACCCCACACACATTATAGTCATATACTGTCCACCCACACAGATTGGCCATTTTTTATTTTCCCCCTCCTACAGCCATTGCCCCCCATGCAGACATTTTCACCCCCAATTCCCCCTGCAGACATTGTCACTCACCCCCCCTTCCCCCTGCAGACATTGTCACTCACCCCCCTTCCCCCTGCAGACATTGTCACTAACCCCCCCTTCCCCCTGCAGACATTGTCACTCAGACCCCCCCTTCCCAATGCAGACATTGTCACTCACCCCCCCTTCCCCCTGCAGACATTGTCACTAAAACCCCCCTTCTCCCTGCAGATATTGTCACTCAAACCCCCCCTTCCCCCTGCAGACATTGTCACTCAACCCCCCCTTCCCCTGCAGACATTGTCACTCAACCCCCCTTTCCCCCTGCAGACATTGTCACTCACACCTCCCCCTTCCCCCTGCAGACATTGTCACTCAACCCCCCCTTCCCCCTGCAGACATTGTCACTCAACCCCCCTTTCCCCCTGCAGACATTGTCACTCACACCTCCCCCTTCCCCCTGCAGACATTGTCACTCAACCCCCCTTTCCCCCTGCAGACATTGTCACTCACACCTCCCCCTTCCCCCTGCAGACATTGTCACTCAACCCCCCCTTCCCCCTGCAGACATTGTCACTCAACCCCCCCTTCCCCTGCAGACATTGTCACTCACACCCCCCCTTTCCCCTGCAGACATTGTCACTCAACCCCCCCTTCCCCCTGCAGACATTTTCAATCACTTCTCCCGTGCAGTTATTTTTACTCATTCCCCTCCCCCCTCCCTTGCAGTACCTGTCACTATCCCCTAGACACACCAACTCACCTCAACACCCTGCGACCTCAACAGACCGACGGCTCCTAGGCGGCTGCGTGACGTCACATCGCGCAGCCGTGCGGAAGTTAAAAAAAAAGAAGAAAAAGCTGCGGGACTTGAAGCGCAGGGACCGGACCGGCCCATACAGCCATCGGCCCTTCTGGCAAAAGCCAGAAGAGCCAGATGGCCAGTCCGGCCCTGCGTGCATTCTAAGTAGCTCTCCAGGGGAATAGTGGAGAGTTACAATGGAGAAGCTCATCTGAAAGTCTGCAGAGGTGTATTTGGGTGGTTGTCAGCATATCGATGCTGACTACCCCGACCTAAGGATTCCGAAGGGCTCCTTTCCGACCATCACCAATGACGACTCCTCTTGAAACCGACTTCAGCCAATCACGATGAAGTAAGAAGATGGCTCCAGTTGATGACGTCATTCAACATGATAACGGGATTATCGCTGTTGTTAATGGGGTAATTTAAAATGCATCCATGCACAATGTACTTTACAAAGGCTTCTATATTGTACATGGATGTATACTTACATTACCCCCTTAACAACAGTGATAATCCCGTTGGCATGTTGAACGACATCATCAACTGGAGCCGTCTTCTTACTTCATCGTGATTGCCTCAAGTCGGTTTGAAGAGGAGTCGTCATCGTTGACAGTCGGGAAAGAGCCTTTCGGAATCCTCAGGTCGGGGTAAGTCTTGTCGGAGTTCTCGGCATCGATATGCCATACCCCACCCGTGTATTTATGTGTCTGTCAATGCACGTAGAAAAATAGCTTTGACATAAAATGCTCCTATAGTGCTATTTTGAATGTTGTGAGAATGCTGTAGAATGCTTGTCCTAACCAGAGCCATTCTGCCCATGGCAACCAAACATACTTCTTCCCACCTCACCCACCACCGCAGGTGCGAGTGTGGCAACTGAGCATGAGAGTATTAGCGACAGGAGAGGACGTACTTATTCTCTTCTGCTGTTACTCCTCTCACCATGTCAGTCAGCTTGCTCATCCTGCAGTAAGTGACGGGTGATCAGCGCTATAGAGAGGAGGATTTAGTGTACAAGAGTCCCTTCAGGAAGCAGAAGGGGATGAGGCCCTTTAGCCTTACCCAAAATCAGAAAAATAGATTTTGGAAAAATGTGTGTATCTATACATGTATGTATGCGTTTTATAACATCGGATTGAAAACGCAAGCACATACGCCCATATTTAAGTACAAGCAGATCTCAAGAAAAGTTTCAATACGGGTACTTGCCATATGCAGACAGAGACAACACACTGTAGAATGGAGTGGTAGATGCACTATTGGTATCGAACCAGTATCGTAAGAGCAGCAAGTGTGTGAGGTAAACCAATCCTCTAGTGAAACAATTTTCGAAAGAACACAGCGCTCGAATAACAATCAGACCTGATTGGAGGTATGGAAATAGTGTACTGAAGTAGATAAATGGCAGTGACGATGTGGGATCAATGGACAATAGTGAAAAATAATGAATAATGAGGAAAATACACAATGAAAAATGCTGTGACAGTAAGATATAAGGACTAGTGGTAAATCAGGGCCCGATTACAGTATACAGGACCTGATACCAGGTGATTGTGGGTGCGATCAGAGGGGTCCTCAGTGCAAGTGTCCGGATTTGAACAGCTGATTTCCGTGTAGCCGAGCAGATGCACTGAACGTAAAGGTCTGCAAGTGGATATGGTAAGTCACTCATGGTGGCCGCGGGTTGCTGGCCGTACATTCCTGGGGGTGGACTGGTGGACCTTGAGCAGCTTCCCTGCGTATAGTCGGGGGTTGTAATTACCTTATTGATGGTTGGTTCGCGTGTTGAGAGTACGGGTCAGTATTCAGATGCTCACGATCTCCTGCTTCAGTAGCTGGTGCCTGGTCTCATGTTGGTAGGTGCTTCTTCCATGCAAGTACGGGTTAGGGAGCTTGGAACAAAGGAATTGCAGCTACATGGTGAAGTATGTTCACACAATGCTTTAATGCTAGTTTCAGGTTAAACTTACATTAACAATGATGTTATCATGCTATGGATGACAATAATCCAAAAACAAAATAATCAATAACTGTCACAAGGGTAGATGTGAACCCTGACGCATTTCGTCTGTTTCCTGACTTTCTCAAGGAATCACACTGCAGGATACGCACAATGCATATGTACAATATAATGTTCCATCAGAATGCATACAAGAATAAAATACATATACATTAACAACTCTTAATACTATAATCATTAATAAATATACATTTGATTGTTTATATATGAAATACATATATCAGGATGTTCTTAATGCCTACTGTACACAAAATTAATTTTGACAGTTTGTCTTACTTGTAAACACATGTTCTAGCATTTAATAGAAAATCCAGATTATCGGCGCTAAATTGTACCCAAGGATCTCAAAAAAATGTTAAAAAAAACTCTAAAAAAACAATATATCAGGATGAGCAAGATATGAATAACAAAAATAACAATAAAAATAATACAATAACCATCTAATTCAGTTCATTATAAACAATCTTCGCTGTTGAATAGTGAAGATTCATTCGTGATGCAGAGGTATAAATGGTTTTCACTTCACCGTCACATTCATAGATTAGTCTGGACTTCAACGCGTTTCAACCGTTAATACGGTCTTTTCTCGAAAAAGACCGTATTAACGGTTGAAACGCGTTGAAGTCCAGACTAATCTATGAATGAATTTCGACATGTATTCCATTGCCACATTTGATATGGGACAACAATAAAATTGTCTTTTTTAAACGTTATCATGCTAGATGTCCATTTTTTGTTTATTTTTATGATAATATTATGAGAGACATCATGAAGAAGGAAACATGAATTAGCGAGAGATTTCGTCATCACTATTCAGGAGGAAACGGAGAAAAGCAATAAAGAACTTGCTATGTGCCTATTATCAAACACCTTCTGGTAAGAATTGATTTCTTACTTTTCTATATGAATGTGACGGTGAAGTGAAAACCATTTATACCTCTGCATCACGAATGAATCTTCACTATTCAACAGCGAAGATTGTTTATAATGAACTGAATTAGATGGTTATTGTATTATTTTTATTGTTATTTTTGTTATTCATATCTTGCCCATCCTGATATATTGTTTTTTTAGAGTTTTCTTTAACATTTTTTTGAGATCCTTGGGTACAATTTAGCGCCGATAATCTGAATTTTCTATTAATTGCAAACTATCTGATAGGTCTGTGTACCCTGTTCTATCCACGATATTCGGCAGCTTTATTGATTACTGAGCGCTGACAGTCTTTTCTATTTCTATTGACATGCTCTAGCATGCATACTGATCTTTCATCCCTATAGATTGGTACTTAGACCTGCCCTATAGTTGGTGCAAGTGATATGGCTAAAAGTCACATACCTGAGAGATGCCCAGAGCTTGAATCCAATGAATGTGTGTGCGCTCGATCTTTACTGTACACAGCCGACGTGTTTAACCCCCTTCCTGCCCCCGTTCCGCCTTTCGAGTTGTAGGCAGAAGGAAGTGTCGCTTGCGCTCACAGATGAATTGTATGCACTTGTATTCACTGACGTAAAGTCAGTCTCTGACCATGCGCAGAGAAATTTCACACAGGATGTGACACGCAATCAGGCCCACTATGCTTTAACTTGGAAGTGTCAATGTTGCTACTGTTATCCATGAACGAGTTTACACTGTGTCTAAATACCCACCATATAAAAGAACACATTTTAAAGCTTAATTACCATCTTGCAGGCAAAACATTGAAATTTGACAGTTTTAAATGGTTGTGGAGGGCGTGTGTGAGTGAGAGGACCAATCAGAAGCTGTAGTGTTTCAGATTCTAGTTATCATTTGTTTAGTACATTCTACAAAATGACAGCTAGAATCTGATTGCTTGCTATAGGCAACATCTCCACTTTTTCAAACCTGCTGTTTATTAAATATACCCCTCAGTGTCACACAGCCCCATTTTTTTGACTGTGAGTTGAACCATGGAGCCCTGAAAAACTGGCTGCATAGGGCAGTCCTCCCAGGGCTCTAGGGGGTAAAAGGATTAAATAGGTTAAATTTAACAATATATGGTAGTTCAGCTTTAAAGAGCAACATCATCAGAACAAAACATATAAAATATTCTGTAGTGTTTTTAGTCACTTTTATTTAACATTTATTTAAATAGACTTTTTTCGAAAATATGAATACATTTTGGGGTTTATTATATATAAAAAAATCTAGACATAAGCATTATATTCCATGAAAAGGGAGTTGAAAAATAAATTAATGAAATAACAAAACAAACATTTTTCATTACAGTAAATGGAATTTTTAGTAAACGAGAAGGTGGTATCAGTAATCGTAGTATTAGCATATAAAACCAATGTTGAAAAACCTATATAAAGTTTCAATTTTACCTTAGTTCTATAAATATTGACTGACTATAGAAATGTAGAAATGGTTACAGACAGTACTAAAGGTTATACTTCATCATTAAAATGTCAACAAATACAGGTGTTTATCTTACACAGGGCCTACTTTACCCCTATTAGATTGGCAAAATTTCGCCCGGATGCTACCCCTAACTGTCCGAAATGCAATTCGATCAATGCTAACTTTTGGCACCTTCTATGGGAGTGTTCATGTATACAAATCTTCTGGCGAAGGATCAGGAGATGTATTCAGGTTACTGGAATTGAAGTGTCTCTTAGTTCACCGGCCACTTGTCTCTTTGGGCTCCGAATGAAGGGGAAAGTTAATTAACTGACAAAAATGTACATTTCACAGTTATTGATGTTGGCTAAGGTCTGTATAGCGAGGCTGTGGTTGGCCCCGACGAGTCCCACGGTTAAAAATTGGAAGGCACTGGTCAATACTACCATAAGGCACGAGAGATTTGTTTATACTAGCAGACAGGCTCTGAAGGAATTTGAGAATATATGGTACAGATGGTTAGAGTCTCCATTCTATCCTATGTCATCTAGTACAGATGCTCTATCTACTTAAATGTATGGCTACCGCAGTTCTTATAATAAGTATCTGAGTCCATGTAATAAACCCTGCATGTGTAACATACTTATGTATAAGCATTTACGATGTATGATCCTGAAATAATATAGCACATTTATTATTATTATGCTTTAATGTAATCTTGTAAATTCCGTCATTTAATTCCGATATGTATGCGATTGTTTTTCTTTTCTTTTTGTTGTTTAGTATGTTTATATCTTAAAAAATTTCAATAAAAATACTGGATTTAAAAAAAAAAAAAATATTGACTGACTACAATTCAATGATACAATTTCATCGTTAGAACGTTGATAGAAAATACTCTTTAGAATAACAACAATTATTCAATAACATTGCACTATATTTTATTGATTTTAATCTTAGTTTTGTGGTGTTTATATAGCTATTGTTTTAACCAGTGGTATTTCAGAGAATTTCTAAACTCTAACAAAAGTAACAGACGTTAGAATAAGCATTTATTAGAAAATGCAGAAAGTCGTTTGAATTTGTGTTGTAACCATGTTTTGCTGCCAAAAAAAATCTAAGTGCAATGACTAAAGTGTATTTTAGGAAAAATATAACTAATACCTTACAGTATTTATAAAGGAAAGTAGTTTAGCAACATGTCTATACATTTATTCGGTGTGCACACGTCTGCAAATACTGCTCCAGTGTCCAATATCTTAAAAAATTTCAATAAAAATACTGGATTTAAAAAAAAAAAAAATATTGACTGACTACAATTCAATGATACAATTTCATCGTTAGAACGTTGATAGAAAATACTCTTTAGAATAACAACAATTATTCAATAACATTGCACTATATTTTATTGATTTTAATCTTAGTTTTGTGGTGTTTATATAGCTATTGTTTTAACCAGTGGTATTTCAGAGAATTTCTAAACTCTAACAAAAGTAACAGACGTTAGAATAAGCATTTATTAGAAAATGCAGAAAGTCGTTTGAATTTGTGTTGTAACCATGTTTTGCTGCCAAAAAAAATCTAAGTGCAATGACTAAAGTGTATTTTAGGAAAAATATAACTAATACCTTACAGTATTTATAAAGGAAAGTAGTTTAGCAACATGTCTATACATTTATTCGGTGTGCACACGTCTGCAAATACTGCTCCAGTGTCCAATAAGTTAAATGTTTATTAAAAGTGACAGCAGAGCAAACCTTTCAAGATACAGTGAACAAATGCACATTATTTCAATGTTGTTGTTGCTTCTTTACAATAATGCCACAAGAGGGAGCCATAACATTAGTCTTTGAAAATAGAACATAATGACACAACCTTGATAGTTCTGCAAATCCTTAAGTTGGCAATTTCTTCTTCTGCAAGGAGGGTTCTCAGTACAGTTACTTGAATGTATAGTTCCTCTTACTAAATATCAGAATCAATGTTGAACCAGTTTCTTAATACTGTGACACACACTTATACCGTGAGCATATATCCAGTGTTGGTTGATGCTGGTATTTTAAATATTAACAAGTGTAAGTGTATAGTCTTAAGGCAGAGACCTATTCCCTTCATATGGTGGAAAATAGGAATTTGTTTTGTAAGAAGTGATTACAGTAAGAAAAGGAACAGTTTTGTATAAGGTCCCGTTGACCAACAGTAAGTTGTTATTTGAGAGAAAAAAAAGCATTGCATAAGATAACACAATTGATTGTATAATCATTTTAGGTTTATACTTAATTGTGTAGTGAAAATGGTGGATTTATAAGCAACAGTCAATTATTTTGCATTTGCAATAAAGAATGGGAGATTGTAAAGAACAGATCAATTATATGTTATCGTTTTGCACTGTTTATATACTATGGGCCTGATTTTAAGTTAGAAGCAAAGCAAAGAAAAGGAACAAATTAGCACCTTGGCAAAACCATGTTGCATTGGAGGGGGAGGTAAATTTATAATGTAGGGACAGATTTATAGGTGGGATACAGCATGTCCTAGATCAACTTTAATTTCAGTGTAATAATAAAGCTATCAAGTATTTGTGTGCTACATGAAAAAACAGCCAGTATATTCCTTGTGTGCAGAACAATAAGTCAATTTGTACCCCTTGCATTGTAACATGGTTTGTCCAGGTGCAAATTTGCTCCTTTTCTTTGCTTTGCTCCTAAATCAGGCAATGTTAACAACTAAATATCAGTTTAGAATTATATGTGATGTACTGTGACAGGTCACTCTTTGGTGCAACACAGATTAGAGTAATAATAATGGTAATTAATATTATTGTTATAATGAGTGTGCTAATCCATATTTTGCTACTAAATCATCACATATATTTCTGATTAAGTGGTAATTCCATGTTAGCAAACGTGTATAGTCAAAGAGTCACACTGATAATTGCTGCATACTAGTTATCAAAACAACACACAATATTGGTAAATATTATTTATATATGTTGCATCTTAAAAAGGACCAAGTTAATATTAAATGGTTTAACTGCGATCTATTGCTACGTATTGCAGTGTAGAAATTGCAAAAAAAAAAGGAGTAAAACATTGAATAACAACCTGATGGAGAACAATTCACTATACACAAAACATTTAATACAAATGTCTGCAATATTTGACTGTACATGGGTTTTGTACAACATTAATCTATTCAAACTTTGTAGATATTTCATTTCATACCTCACATTTTCTTGATTGTTCATTGCTATATTTCAGTATATAATGTAACTAAATGCTATAAAGACAGTTTCATACCGATACTAAATATTTAATAGAATCCCCCATGGCTCAAAAAAATCATAGGTATCTGGGGCCTGATTCATTAAGGATCTTAACTTGAGAAACTTCTTATTTCAGTCTCCTGAACAAAAATGTTACAATGCTAGGGGTGCAAATTAGTATTCTGTTTTGCACATAAGTTAAATACTGACTGTTTTTTCATGTAGCACACAAATACTTGATAGCTTATTTGTACACTGAAATTTAAAGTTGATATTTGTGTGCTACATGAAAAAACAGTCAGTATTTAACTTATGTGCAAAACAGAATACTAATATTGCACCCCTTGCATTGTAACATGGTTTTGTCCAGGAGACTGAAATAAGAGGTTTCTCAAGTTAAGATCCTTACAGAATCAGGCTCCTGATGTGCATGAGCCCTGTTGTTCTATGCTAATCCCTGGCACCTGTGTGATTGATCATTCTCCTGCTAAGACTGACATAAGAGCAGTGTTATCATTAATGTTTACTTGTGCACCAAACAGTGATACTTCTATCTAGTCCCAGCCACCCTGGCAGGTCTGCATACAATTTAGTTGCTGTCCTCATTCAAATTAATGACTTCTGTTAAAAGACTTGCTGCAAATGGGGAAATGTAACAAGAGCAGTGCAGGGAACCTGCTAGTTGAATGTCATGAATACGCTATTGATTTTCCTGTACACTACATTGCTACTTACATCAACTTGAAAGGAGTTGACAATTTTATTGCCCCCTCATTATAATACAATTGACAATGACAAGTTGCTACCAGACTGGTAACTCTACATTGCACTCTAGGGGGTATATTTACTAAACTGTGGGTTTGAAAACGTGGAGATGTTGCCTATAGCAACCAATCAGATTCTAGCTGTCATTTTGTAGAATGTACTAAATAAATGACAGCTAGAATCTGATTGGTTGCTATAGGCAACATCTCCACTTTTTGAAACCCGCATTTTAGTAAATATACCCCTAGATGGCTATATAGCATTGCTGCTAAAAGGATGACTATATACTACAATTTCTTAACTCCAGTTCTCAAGTACCCACAGATCAACAGATCATGGTTTGGGGATATACCTCTAGACATGATAACTATTGTCCCAATCAAACATATTAATTCATGCGTTCATGATTAATGAAATCCTCAATCTATGACCTATTTGGAGTACTTGGAGTCTAGAGGGTAGGTTTACTAAACTTCTAAAAAGAAAAGAGGAAGTGTTGACCATATCAATCAGATTCTGATTATCATTTATTAAGTGCCTCTTAGAAAATGATAGCTGGAATCTGATTGGTTGCTATGGGCAACACCTCCACTTTTTGGTTTAGAAGGTTAGTGAATCTACCCCTAGAGATGAGAATCCCCCTAACATATATATCAATTACTTGCGTGAAGCCCCTAACATAACAAATGGAGATAATTACAATTCTGTTCATACAATTACATCCAGCATGCACAACATAAGAACTGGTATTATGCAGTACATACAAATCAAGAAACACACTGGGGACATGCCCAGCATACAGGACAACTGGTCAAGTACATAAAATCAGGGAGAGATTGCAGGTTATACATATAGACACCTACACCAACAACTTTGGGATAGAAGGATATTTGATCCCGGATATTGTAAGCAGAACCCATTTTCATTGGAATGCCGTTAAAATTCCTTTATTATCTGGTTTTGGAATTAAATATACAGGGTTAGTTGGAAAAAACATCACAATGTGTAATGAAAATGTAACACTTAAATCATTGTTAAATGACAAACGTACTGAAGAAAATTCCAAAAAAAGAAAAGACAAAAATGCATTAAATTGATATGTATTGTAGGCTAAGTTGAACTCTTTGAATGTATTAAGTTTCTAAAAATTAATGTATCCAGTTTTGCAACAAGTCAGACGATTGCAATTAGTTCTTAAAAGAATTGCTTTTAAACTAATATCACATATTACCTATTTCACCTTAAAATGTAATATTTTTTCAAAATTAATAAAAAAATAATAATCGCTTTTAATATGCTACATGTCAAATATGGCTCCATTGCTTGGTTTCAATAAAAATGGTATTATATAGGGTAAAACAAAACCTATTGTACTAAGAACTTTGCAGAACCCATAATGAAAGTAGCAGTACAAGATGTGGTAAAGCTATAAAGGCACTTGGCTATTTTTATACTGTTGGGTCCATTCTCCATTGTAGCGTATCAAAAGATTACAATGTTGTCTGTTTCACACTTTCACAAAGTGGAACATTTTCATTGTTTATTTGCCTAGATTCATAGTTATTTTATTTTTCTGTATTTTCTGCAGCTGAACCTAGGGGGGGAGGGGGCAACTAAACCACTGGTATTGAGAATGAATGGGAAACCCCTTTAATAATAGGTTTGGCATATTTACTGTATAATGAGCGGCTGCCCCTTGGCAAAATCCCAGGAAAAAATATAAAACGAGCATTTTTGTTTTATTTTAATCCTTGATTTAAATGAGAAGTAGGTATCCTACAGGCATCCAATTGTTGTGGAACTACAACTCCCAGCATGATGGTAAGGCACAACTTGCCTGAACCTTTATTCATTTTAAATATGCTCTGCAAATTGCAGCTGCCTCATTCATTCTATTTCTACATTAAAAGTGCATCCTGCAAAGAATGGTGAAATGTTCTTTGTTCACTATGCAACAAAGTTTTCAATTTTGATTTCCTCATACAACTTTTACACAGTGCTGTATACACTGAGATTGATAGACACAGTTTTCCTGCCCAGACAAGTTTACAATCGTGATTCTGGTGCCTGGAACACAAGAGAAGCAAGGTGCCTTCTCCAAGGACACAAGTTGCTGTCACTAGGGGTATATTTACTAAGCTGCGGGTTTGAAAAAATGGAGATGTTACCTATAGCAAGCAATCAGATTCTAGTTATCGTTTGTTTACTACATGCTACAAAATGATAACTGGAATCTGATTGGTTGCTATAGGCAACATCTCTACTTTTTCAAACCCGCAGTTTAGAAAACATACCCCCAGGAATTGAACTGAGGTCTTCAACATTTTGGTTTTAATTCTCAGTTTTATTCAAAGCATTTCATTATTATTTTTGCATCCAGATTTGAATTTAGAAGCTCTTTCCTCCATATAATATTTTTTTATTTGACTAAATTCTATTCCCAAGTTTTAAATAGTTATATTATCTTTGGTGCCTGTAATTATGCATGTTTACCAAATATAAAAATAAAGCTGGTGATTATTTCATATAACACAAAGGAAAATATTTTTTTTTTGCTGAAGTTGTTTTTTCTTTTTTTATTTTACAAAATACTATTCTACAGCTACAGTCTGTATTTAAAGCAATTCTATGCATCTGTACTACAGTGCAAGTAATGTTTAACATCGACTATACTGTTCAGTCCCCCCGTGCTTCCCCAAACATTAATGTTCCATTCATACAAATGTTGCTGTCACATTTTCCAAACACCTTGCACGTCCAGGACAGAGGTTTCCTGAATTTCACATGCCCTGAGCTAGAAAGTGAATACAGGCCTCACTTTTCCGAAGGGAACCCACGAGGAAAAAGGGTAAGGGGGGGAAAAAAAAAGAGCAGGAAGATTTGGAGCAAAGTCAACAAGCGAGAAACAAATGGAGCACAGGATTGCAGAAGATGGTTAGAAACTGCTAACTTCCCTTTCCAGATGCCCCGCAGTGCTTGGGGATGGCCAAAAATAGCACCAAGGTCAGTATCAACTGCATCCAGATGCAGGTCAGGTACCGGGAGTAAAAACAGGCCGGGATAATCGCCCTTCTGCAGTACCTGTCAGGGTCATAGCTCAGGGGCACAATTGCCAAATGCTTCATCAAACTGCTTGCAAATACACATTATTGCTAACTGCTCTTTCTCGGTTGTGTTTTATCTCACAGGACAATGTGCCACATTTATAAATATGTTTTAACACTACAAACTGAAAATAAATAAATAAATAAATAAAAGTAATAATACCACAATACATATATATAAACCTAATCAGTGTTTATCTTAAAATAGTCACTTAAAGGTACTTTATTTATAGTCAAATGATAATTGAAAATGGCAGTAGATCATAAAGTAAATAGGAATATATAAACTGATTATTGCAGAACGATTATTGTTTCTAATATTTTATATAGAACAGTAATAACCAAGGAAAAATGAAAAATTTATTTTGCTATTTTTCTTTTATATCTTCATATGATTTAACCTAAGTCATGTGAATATTTGATTAGATTTTAAGATAGTTTGTACAAGATCCTATTTACATTCTGTTTTAATGTCATTGCATGTGATTTGTTTGTAACAGTATTAAATAAACGTACAGAGATGTGTCATTTTTGGAACTTTATAAACAAAAGATAACAATAGCAGGGACCATCAAAATGAGTATAACAAATATATGTATATACAGATATATCTCCCAAAAAAATTCTATATAATTAATATTATTAAGAAAACTATGTAAATTACAAACAGCATTTGGTGAATTATGTTTTGTTGTGCAATGGTATTTATGTCTACTACTTAAAAATAAAATAAATAATTTTATATAGTATATGCACTACAATATTTAGGGGTATAACATGTTTATTGTTTTTAATGAATAGTGCCAAAATGTAAATGACTAAAATGGTTCATGTCCAGAATTTATTTTATGCGGTAGAGAATATGAAGTCAATTATTTATATAGAAATATTTAGTCCTATAAGGGTTGAAAGGACAGTACAGCATGGTGGAAATTGTTCTTGCCTAAGGAATTCTTTTCTGTTTGAGATTCTCCATAGAACTGCTGTCCTTTAATGCATTTCTATTATTAATATAGGTCTACAAATTATCTTTTAAATGCATTTATATTATTATAATGTTTAATACTGTGACTGCTTGGGAAATATTGCATATTGACACAGACATATATTGGATTTATCCTATACTATTTCAGATGAGAGTACAAAATTCATGATGCCAAGTTTGTATGGTGATCTATCTCTGTAGGGTTTGCCACCACTGACAGTTGTGCTTTTCATTATAGAACACGCTCACAATAGGTCATATGTCAAAAGTAGGCGGGGCCTGATTCATAAGTACAAATGGACATAATCAGTCAAAAGCTAAATGTGCTTAGGGCTTTCTAAGGTCTCCTAAGACAGTCCTCTTTTTATCACCTAAAATCATTCATTCACAATTATTATTTTAACATACTTAGGACTACTGATGCTCTTAAAGTAACTGCAAAATGGATATAGCTGTTTTAACTTGTTTGATCTATAAGAAAACAAGGTGTGAATTTTAAGGTCTGAGCAAGCTTCAGAGACTGCAACAGGAGCAGATAGGTAGCTAGTAAATGACCAGCAGGACCAACAGGGAGAAAGTACAGGCTTAGGTCAGACAACACAGATTGCAGTGATTTTGGATCACTGTAATCAGGGAATGTCAGGGACCGATTGTAGATAATAAATACAATTGTAATAAATATTGTATTAAGAAATGCAACAGCGAGATGTCTGTATCAAATGCTCGGTTGCAGAGCACAGGATGGCACAAGAGGGTTTTTATTGTATTTTCTTTTATAGCATGCACACTAACGTGTACAGCATGTACAATGTTATACAGAGTAATTCAGTTTCTCTACTAAATGAAACTTACAAAGTAATTATGGCATCTAATATAAGGGAGTTTCTAAGATCCCCTCAAGCCTGTAGGGATCTGTATATTATCTATAGGAATAGGAAGAGCGAGTGTGGTCGTCTGATTGTAAAGAGAGCTGTGAGGTTTTAGTTGGTTGACTTGCTGTGGGAAAGAAATGTTAAGCTTTCCTGTGATTGTAATTCCTCTTGAAGAGGTGACTAGAAGAGCACAACGTATGTCTAATGAGTCTCATAAGGCCTATAATGGAAGGTTTGTGGGGCCTGTTATCCTGTTCTAAATGTTACACTTATGTTTTTTTCTGCATCGCCTTTGTGAAATTTGTGCCGTTTGTTTTCCTAATTTACTTTATTTGTTGAAACATTCATCTTGAATGTTTAGGTTTGGTAAAAGTGAGGTTACTAAGACATTTACTAAGAGTTTAGTCTGCTGGCAAGTACAATGTAATGAGTCTGCCGGAAGGCAGGTAAGTAAGAGCACTGACAGGAGCAAGTTACTGTGCAGATGTGGGTACAGGCAGCACAGAACTGCGGTCAGTGGACAGGTCAGATGTCAGTCAGACATTCACAGCCGGAATACACACAGCAAGAATACACCGATGAGATCACAACATTGCACTGATGCTTTCACAAGGTATAAGCAATGTTCTCGCATTGCTCATGCACAGGAATTATAAGTGAAGGGCTGTTTAAGTATTTGAACACATAAGTCTATTTCTATAATATATAGCGCCACTGTTTCCTCAGCGCTGTACAGAGAACTCACTCACATCAGTCCCTGCCCCATTGGAGCATACAGTCTAAATTCCCTAACACACACACACAGACACACACAGACAGAGAGACAGACTAGGGTCAATTTTGATAGCAGCCAATTATCCTACTAGTATGTTTTTGGAGTGTGGGAGGAAACCGGAGCACCCCTAGGAAACCCACGCAAACACAGGGAGAACATACAAACTCCACACAGATAAGGCCATCGTCGGGAATTGAACTCATGACCCCAGCGCTGTGAGGCAGAAGTGCTAACCACTTAGCCACCGTGCTGCCCCATGTGTGCCTATGCAGACTTACATGTATCTGGCACTTACTCCTGCCTGCGCCTGAAGAGGCGGGACAGGGGAAGGAAAGGGCCTTTCTTAAACTGGCTAAGGCATTTTTACGCAAACGTGGCTCATGCAGACTTACCGAAACATGCATGTATGACTGTTAGTAGGTATATCGTTTGCACCTGCTAAAGGCAGGGGCAGGTTGGCCTGGGAACGTGGGGGCATCTGCCCCCCGGGCCGGTCCCATAGTGGGCTACCTTGGGCTGGGTCACTGGGCCATTTGCATTTTTTATCCTTTAAAATGTTCCTAAAGTCGAGTCTTGCCCCCCGAGCTCAAATTTGCCAGCCCTCCCCTGGCTATACGGCAGATGCAAATACTCGCTGATAATGAAGACTTATTGTAAAGCAGGTGCATGTGCTGCTGAAGCCTATGTGTATGCATCTCACCTATGGCGCTTGTAATAAGCCGATCATTATTTTTTCCCAATTTGCATTCAACTCTGCACCAGCCACTAAATGTTTATTTCTGTTCCCAAAACTGACCATTGGGTGCTATATTTACATAGTAGAACAATGAGCCCCAATGGTCAGTTTTTGTAGCAGAGCAGTGCCGTATATATTATTTAGTTACTACTTATAACACAGTTCTGTTCAAAAATTGAGCAGTGCTGATCTCTGACACCCAGAAGTCACATAGGATTTTGGGAAACAAACATGCTACATAGTAAGTAATAATCTTATTACAGGCCTGCAGGTTTTTGCTATGCTCAGCCTTCTCCACCAGGTATGTCCCCTGGCGGACAGCCATCCGGAGGAAATGAAAATGCTTCACTCTTTCCTGCATATGTGCCTTACTGCATAGACCCAATAGTAGCTTATAGAAAAGTTGACACTGCAGTACTTTGAGCTGCTGTGACATCACTAAGCCTGCCCTTGTGTATGAATCCTGCAATCAACACTGCATTTCTGCACAGCAAGTCTACAAACCTGTCAGTCTGCCTGTTCGGTTAGCGAAGCACCTCCCTCCCTGGCATGGCATTCTGCTGCAGAGGTGTGAGAGAGAGCATAGTGGACATATTTAGTGAAGAATACTCCAGTTATTTAAGGTATATATATTTCAGTTCATTAATAAACAGCCCTTTACATATGTTAATGTCAAATATTGGCTTTGCCTGCTTGTTACTACTGAGGCATATATTGGAAGGGAGACGGGCAATTTTACTGAAACAGTATCATTGTAATGTGTAATTTTGATGATGTGATAAACCATATCTACATGCATAATAATAACTATAAAATAATGCAGGTTTGATCTGGTCTAGACCATTATTTAAAAAACAAAACAAAACATGACTTTTGTTGCCATATAAGGTAACTTGAATGTCTGGCCAGTTTAATTCGGTGACATACTTGTTCAAACTATATATGTTCCATGATATTCCAGTCCTCATTCTACTCTGCTGTCTTAAAACAATATATTTTGTTAGGATTAATCCTCAGCATGGTAAATCCTATTAGCATAGTAAAATATATCAATACAGGTCAAGGTATGTGGATTAAATTACACAGCTCCATTGTATCTGTTAGAAAATGTACATCATATGCAGGTACGGTGTATGTCCAATATAATGGGGTACAGTTTATATGGTCATTAAGTGATCATTATGGTTAAGGACTAAGGGGTTGATGCAGAGTTTGATTTACCCCCGTTTATGTAATGTAAATTGGGTGATTTCACTCTGTGCACGCGCACACAACAAAGACTGCCTGCACCTATGCACACATCCACAATTACTTCTGCTTATGCTTGATTTGGCGTGATGGGTAATGGAAGGGGCATTCTGATGTAGGCCAAGTTCAGGAAGGGATTGGTCGCAGAATTGCAAGTTAATGCAGACCTGAATACAGATGCAGACACGCGTTTTACAACCGTATTATAATTACACTCTTATGATGATGACAATCACCAGCGCTAGCTAACCACTTCTGATTTGCAATCTTGGCTGATCTCACCTCTGAAGCTGCTGGGTGCTTTCTTCATTGTTGATGCATATATTATGGGTGTGTATTTACAGCACCACACGTATGTGAGACGCAGGGCTGGATTAAGGGAATGGAGGCCCCTGGGCTAAGGGGCCCTCCATTCCCCTGTGAGGCCCCCAATGTGAGCCGCCCACCACCCCCCACGAGGGCCCCCCCCACAAGCACTTACCTGTCAGTGCAGTCCTCTTTCCTGCGGCGCGCTGTAAGCTCCCTACTGAGGAGATATCGCAAGAGTTCACAAACTCTCGCGAGATCTCCTCAGTAAGCAGATTACTGAGTGGCGCCGGGGACGGATGACTGCACTGACAGTGCTCAGCAGCATTGATCGGGCTGGGGGCGCCCCCGCCCCTGGACCGATCAATAATGCTGCTGAGGACTTTGAAGGGCCCCCTGGATGCCCGAGGCCCCTGGGCTATAGCCCAGTTAGCCCTAGGGTTAATCCGGCCCTGGTGAGACGGAAGGTTTTATCCGCTGTACTATATGAAGCCCAATAGCAAATGCATTTTTCCCTATGGAAACAAATGTATACAAAGTTTT
This sequence comes from Mixophyes fleayi, assembly GCF_038048845.1. Lineage (NCBI taxonomy): Eukaryota > Metazoa > Chordata > Amphibia > Anura > Limnodynastidae > Mixophyes > Mixophyes fleayi. Next base: position 112,161,785 of record NC_134409.1, read on the forward strand.
ATTGCACTTACAAGCTGGTTATGTGTATATATATATATATATATATGGGTGTAAGTGCACCTGCTGTAACCCTGGCACACATGCTACAGATGCAGTGCCGGACACATCTTGGGATGGGTGTGCCTCAGTAATTATGGGTCTCAAAAATGCATATTTGGGCTGTAAATTACACCCAAGCTGCGGTTTGCTCTTTATTAGGCCCTAAGTGTCACAAACTACAGCTGTGATAACACAAAGCCCGGTCACAGGGGTACTTTTGGGTTTGCCATCAAAGCTAGTTATTATAAGCACCTTGCTGCTAAATACCTTTCACAAACTGTCCTGGACTTGGTATGCCGGTTGGGGCTCAGGGAAGCTGGGAGCGCAGGTTCCAGGTGTTGGGCGGTAGCAGCATTAAGCGATCAAATTTTTACATGTAAGCAGTGTCTGTGTGCACAGAGAGCTCTTTTATGCACTCGGTTGAGCATCATCATTGGCCCCTGGTGCACTTTGGTGATTATATTAACCCAGTGCTTTGAGCACCAGGTTACCAGATAATAGTGTGCCTGCACCAGTGTCTAGTGTCCATATCTCTGATGCCTCCTTGTGTACAAGACCCTTGACTTATCTATGACTACGAGTATTGTCTTTCTTCAGTACTTTTTTCTCCTGAACATTTGTCATTAACCGTGTGGGCACTTAAGCTAGGTACACACTACACCGATCCACAACAGTGAGTACGAAATTACAGTCATTGCTCACGACAACATGGCTACAAAAAGTCGCTAATGGGACAGCTGCTCTTCCCTTTATAGTCTAAATTAAGGCTAGTGTGTATGCAGTCCAAGGACCGAGCGATCGGACCATGGATCGCATGTAAAATCGATCGGCATAAAAAGTTGGTGGAAAATTCTGTACTGTGTACCCAGCTTTAGCATCGCACCTTTGCCTGTATTGTGTATTAAACCTTGGACTTCTGATATAACTACAGTTACAGATTTTACTTTGCTATACCCTATACCTGACCCTTGGCACTGACTTTAATTAAAACAACAGATGTCTCCTAGGCGCTAAACCTTGGCACTAGTTTCTTGTATACACCAGTGTTCCATAAATTGGGAAGTTACCCTGATTTGTGGTGCTGATTCTTCAGTTTTGACTGCAGCAGTAAACACTATACAGACCCTAGTTCATCTTCCTCCAGAGATATTTCTGAGTTGGTGCATTTTCTTGAATAACAATAGTAATCTTTTTGTAGCCACTAGCCATTACCAAGATCCATTGCCAAGAGTACAAGCTACGTAAATTATTTGCAACATTCAGTACAACGTAGACATTCAGTGCTATGCTGTGAGAATTATCTTATTAGATTAACTGTGAACAACTTGTCAACAAGCCCAACAAGACAGTCATGGACACATTGATGGCCATGCAGCACAATCACCCAAAATAAAAGTGGTGGGGTACGCGTCACTGATGCTGGTAAATCCGACGCTGAGGACACCTACAAAAGAAAACCGATTTGAGAAGACAACGACAAGAATATACACAGACTTACCTGATCAGTGACTGTCCAGATATCCGATCGTACCAGAACACTGACAGGAGCTTCTTCTGAATGCACAAGTGTCCGGCAGTAGTGCCTGACGTCAGTACGCCCTTAATTAATTTTTATTTAAAGCGGCAATGTCGGGACCCCTCTCTTAACAGTTAACCTACGTGGTTCCCGACATTGCCGCTTTAAATAAAAATTCATTAAAGGAACATTTTCCCCCTTCTATTCATTACCCCCACCTCCCTCATACCCTATAGTTTTGAAATATTAAAACAACATCTTTACAGTTTTGGATAAATGCGCAATTATCTCCCGACTATGATCGAACTATGAGAGTGTTTATGTGTCCTGCTGTATGTAAATACGTGTTATCTGTTATTGATTAACCTCTCAAGATTTTGTAATGCTTTTTATTGAAAAAGAAAAAAGATGTTTCTAATAAAAAATTTATAAAAAAAATAATTCATTAAGGGTGTACTGATGTCAGGCACTACTGCCGGACACCTGTGCATTCGGAAGAAGCTTCTGTCAGTGTTCTGGTTGTCGGATATCTGGACAGTCGCTGATCAGGTAAGTCTGTGTATATTCTTGTCGTTGTCTTCTGAAATCGTTTTTCTTTTGTAGGTGTCCTCAGCGTCGGATTTACCAGCATCAGTGGAGAGACTACCACCGAAATAAAAGCAGGTTCTACAAAAGGCTCTAGAACCAGAAGAGAAAGGACAGTCGGTTAAGATAAATGGTGAAGGATAGTCACGGTTAACACTAGCTGATTGTATCAAGATTTCTACAAAAACTACTTCATCGTTCATGTCTCCACCTCCCACTGTGTCTCCTCATTCCAACTTTACTACACCCATCACCAATAGTTGTTTTAATATTGGTGTATGCTTCTGTCTTACAGTAGTCACACACACTTTTCCCAACAAGGACAATAGTTATTCAGCTACATTATATAGCAAGTGTCCCCAACACACCACTTACAATAAGCTCCTTTGGGTAAGGTCATCTTTACTTTTTGTTTCATATTATTCTATGTATTGTGCGTCACCATCCCTTCATTGTATAACGCTAAGTAATATGTCAGTTCTTTGTAAATAAACGTTAATAATAATAACTTGGGGGACTTAAATTAATTTCAGAAATATACGGCACCATGGCGCACCATTCAGTGCCAAAAAGCTCCAATGAGCTTTATTTTGACATAATTTCATCTAAAAATATTTTATATTTATATTTAGTAACATAAATACGTTTATTCCAGAATATCAAGAACATTATGGATGGATTAATTAATTGCAAGATTACAACTTGATTATTAACTGTTTTATTATCCACCGTAATTTATCAGCGGGAGCCCCCTTTACTTTGGTAAAAGGATTCGGACAACGTCATATCACTACGGGGATCCCCGCACGTATATAGAAATACATCTATGTAGTGAACTGCACCGTTTTCTCTCCTCTGTTTTATAATTGTCATTTTACACCTTGTATTTCCATTGTGCACTTTGGGATACTGTTTAGGAATCTCACACAGTTCTGATTGGTGATCTAGAGACGGTACCTTTGATATAGTATCAGCCTTTCCTGTATTTTTTATAAATCATAATACATCATTTTTATGTTTTGTTTATAATCTATTGTGTGTGCATCATATCAATTGATAATTTTTTTTATGTTTTTTATGTTATTGGATTGCATTAAACCTTATTTCTACCGTTGATTCGTGAGAGACCTTTTTTTGCAATTATACATGATTTAATTTTTAGTGCATCTATGGTTTAATTATCACTGTATTTTTCTTCGCTGGTAAATTTATTCAAGGACTTGAACGGAATGTTATATTTCTTTTTCATAGATTAGATGCTTACAACTTCTTGATTTGTTAGACACAACATAATATTACTCAATTTTAAGTTTTCACATTTGCTGGACATGAACTTTATATGAAGCATTTTCTTCGTTTGCTCTTATTTGCGTTTGTGAATAACATCTGGGGGTAAATGTATCAAGCTGAGAGTTTTCGGGCGGGTTTGAAAAACCAATCAGGTTCTAGCTATCATTTATTTAGTGCATTCTACAAAATGATAGCTAGAATCTGATTGGTTGCTATAGGCAACATCTCCACTTTTCAAACCTGCCGGCAAACTCTCAGTTTGATACATTTACCCCCTGGTCACTTGTATTTACCAAATTATGATTTTATTGGGTGCAAGAGTAGGAGAAAAATTGCACCATATGAATTTCAGTAATTGTCATTTACGAACCATTCTTAGGCTTAACAATTTTATAAAATAAAATATTATTTTTTATTACTGACATTTACAAAAGGGATGCAGTTATTTGTTATAAAGTAAGTTGATAATAACGACTTCTATTTTCATCTGATCTTTAACTTAAGCCAATGAAATTAACACACTACTACATAACATTCCATGTAGTTATGCAGACATTTCTTTTTGAAAAATTTCAAAATAAAACATTAATATTTATTAAATTATACTGTTGGAAAATGACAATGACATTTCTTTGGATGTCGGTGTTGAACACAATGTAATTCTACACGCGAATTTGCAAAGTGTTTTATGCCCTCCAGATTCCCATTTCCCAGAAGAATTGTGTCACAGACGTATCTGGCTTCCATCTGTGAGTGTTTAGAAACATTGCTTCTTTATCTGTAATTTTACCGTTCCCTATGCTATGAGCCACTAATTTCATCTGCTTAAAGAACAGAGGCTTCCATAGATAGATATTAAGTCCTCAAAGCATTAGTAGTTGCAGGTTAATTGCCAATGACATTTCTGGCAATTGCTGTTTTCATTAGTTGATGCATGCATCAGGCTGCTGAAGTCTTCAGGAATCAGGAGCTGACTGGTAGGTGGGTCTGTATCTTACTAATTATCTGATATTATTTACTGGCTACCAGGATTAACAGAGTCTTTATCATCAGAGGGTTGGTATTAACCCTTTCGTTGCTAGTGGCCTGTGCCAAAACTTTACCTCCATTTTTGCTAGGAATAACTTTTTAGTTTTTTTTCTTACTCTACTACGAAAATTTGGGATTGTTTCTTTTATTTTATTTCTGAGCATTATCGCAGAAATAAATTAACAAAAATGTGCTTTCTTATGATTCTTCCATTAGTTACTGTCACTAAATTAAATAAACCTATTAAATATACCTCAAATTTTATTCTGCAACTTACAAAGATACTAAACACTTTATTGGGGGGGGGTTGATATATATTTGGAATCATGATAAAATGCAAAATGTTCACTTGTCTGTGTACTGCTTTATTATTTTACTCTTTTACCATATTTTTTAAATTTAATTTTTAAACAAATCATCAGCAAATATGGATTTCCTGCCACTTGTAGATCCATAGCAGCTAGAGAGAGGGAGTAAAATAAATATAAAAAATATACAATACAGTAAAAAAAAAAAACATACAAACAAAATGAAACACAGAAATAACCAATTAAAAAATGAATGTAATCAAATTCAAATTGCTTATTTACCATTTTTCTATGTGTAGTCAATCAGAACCTTCAATCGTCAATCATCATCGGATGTAATCCATAGTGTTACTTGATCTTCTATTGGCTGCTACCTTGTGGATGTTACAAAGCTGCCTCTAGTGGAGGTTAAACTCTGAAATTGCTGCGCGCATAACTTTCTGTCCAAAGCAAGTTTCTTTGAATGCAAAGATATTAAAACATTAACATTTTGTGAATGTATGTTCTGAAGACCAGTTGTTGCCCAACACAGCTGCTCGGCCGAGGTTCCTTGCCACCCTATCCAGAAAGCCTTCACTAATCTGATAGACTGTGCCCTGATATTATCATGAACGAGCTTATATACACTGATACATGTCTGCTGAAATACAGCCATAATCCATATGGCAATGCTTTTGCTGCTGGCCAACCCCTCTTTTGCGTATCATAGAGATCACCAGTCCTATGAACTAGTAAAGTCCTGTCCAAGTATATTCTTAGAGCCCTAGCCATATCCAATAAGCAAAAAGATTCCTCTTCTTCTGAAGAGCACTTCTGTTCTAGAGTTGTAATAACTATTTCCTGATTTATGTTGAATTTTGACACCAATTTAGGCTGAAATGACAGTGTGGTAGGCAGGACCACCCTGTCCTCATGAAATATAATGTCTGCATGGCAGAGCCCCTAATTCAGAAAATTCTATTTGCCAAAGAGATTGCTAGAAGGAATACTATCTATCTTCCACAGACTCGAAAGGCTCAAATGCTGCAAAGATCTCAGAAGCAAATTTAGGTCCCAATTGGAGGAACGTATGGATGCAGTATATGCAGTCACCCCTGCAAAAAAAACGTGAAACTCTGGCTTAATAGCCAATTTCCTTTGAAAGTTGACCAACACAGCAGAGATCTGTACCTTTAAGGAATTAGTCAGGATTGACGTCTAGTAGTTTATTATCCCTGGGTATCCAGCATCTGGGCTGTCACCTGCAAATAAGTCTGAAGAAGGGATGCAGATTGGACATTATTAGAAGGCCACTCAGGTAAGGATTCACTATTTCCCCACTGGATCTTGGAAGAGTTGCCATGCCGCTATGATTTTTTAAAACAGCCTTGGTACTATTACGAAGCCAAACAGTACAACCCAAAACTGAAAATAGAGATCTTTTACTGCAAATCTTGAAAGACAATGATGTCCTTCCCAGATCGGAACATGTAATTATGTGTCTTTGATGTCTATGGACGCTAAGAAACTGGGAGAAGTCAAGGGCAGGAAAAAATGGCAGAAGACACTCAACCAGCTCAGAACAAGACAGTGCCCACTGTCACCTGATAGGACCAGGCGCCTGTCACTTCTATTAAAAGTAATCTCTGAAACAGATTGGTTCCTTGTCTTTGCCCAGGCTGTGCTCCCCCCAGGTGTGCATAGACCATGGCCCTCAGCATCACAAGCTGCACTCGGCTCAGGCCAGTCATTAGGAAATTTTGCCTACAATTAGAAACAAATAAAATACTGATTTTACAGATTTTTCCCTCACCAGATTTAGCTCTGGAACTAGTCCCGTTATCTGACATGACAGAAACGTGACAAGACAGAAGGATATCTGGAAAGCGCAACCCTGTAGAGAGTGAAGGTATCTACAGAGGCTGACGGGTCTTATTAAAGATTGCTGTAGTGCACAATCTAAAGAAAGACAGTGCAGGCCAGTGACAGACAACTTGTAAAAATAACTGTAGTGCAAAATATTCTATGGTAAGAGTGTAATTACACTGGCACACTTGTAGGTGCATGATATGATGTGGGTGGGATGTATCAGAGTTGTCATCCTGCCAATTAAAGTAAGTCATGATTTGCAAGTGGAATTTGAAATAATTTTTGAATTTTGAGCCAAAACATGGCTAAATTGCATTTGCACAATGGAAATAAAAGTCCATATTAGGGGTTACAGTTCCAATTATTAAAACAAATAAAGTATTAAAATGTTGTTTCATTTATTGTAATAATAAAATATGTTTAAACACAAATGCATTAAAAAAGTTTTTAATTACTATAGCACTGTCACAACTAATCCCAGACCTCCGTCTTGACTCTTGGCACAGGCAAGGAGCCAGACGTGTGCAGGATCTCCTGGAGGGAGGGTCTCTTCCCCCTTTCTCTCAATTACAAGCTAAGTATGATATCCCTGTCCGCGATTTTTACAAATATCTTCAAGTAAGGCACTGGTTACAAACACGCCCCTCGCATTTGGGGGTGATGGGACCCCTCCCCCCTGGTATCAAGGTGATTCTCTCCCCTACATCCCACGCAGGTGGAATTTCCCTATGGTACCGGACACTCTTAACTCCCATTGACAATCGGGTTTTACCGATTCAAGCTGTCTGGGAAGCCGACATAAATATCACTATTTCAGAGGAGGTATGGGGGAGAATCTTCCTAAACATATAGAAGATGTCAAAGTGTATTAACCATTCGGAAATGTTGACTAAAATTGTTCACAGGTTATATCTTACTCCAGATAAGCTGCATAAAATCTGGCCATCAGAATCTAAATATTGTTGGAGGAATTGTGGTGAAATTGGAACACTTATGCACATCTTTTGGTCTTGCTCGAAACTTCAACCATTGTGGACCGAAATCTTTCATTTAATCTCTCAGGTCTCCAAAAATAATATCTCTCCTTCCCCAGATATGGCTTTACTTCATCTGTATCCTAAACATCTACAGCGACACAATCATTATGTCACTGGACATATTCTCATTGCAGCAAGAGCTGCAATAGCCCAGAACTGGAAATCACCTCTAATTCCAGCACTCCCTAAAATTATTAACAAGATCCAACATAGCTACAAAATGGAAACCATAGGTTTTAATCTGTCTACAGGGGCTTCCTCCCCGCTTGTTAAGTGGTTTATATGGTATGAGTACTTTACGAATCACAGCTCAATCTTTGATCAGTGAGTACTGTGGAATGGTTTTTGAGTTAAGTTGGGTACTTGGGCTAGACCCACTGGTACACTTTCTATAACCGGATAGTCTCTTGTCTTGTCCCCCCTTTCCCCCCTTTATCCATCTGTTTTTCTTGTTTGTTCTCTTTGCCTTCTTCGGCTTATGTATACTGGGTCATAAGATGTGTTGTTGTCTGTACCAATGTTTTTTCTTATTTTTATTTACTTGTTTGATTGTTTATCTAAGCAGTGTGGATTGTTCAATATAACTGATCTGCTGTATGTACTCTGCAACCACTGCTATGTTTGTAATTTGCTTTTCTAAAAAATTCAATAAAAACCTTTTGAGTTAAAAAAAAAAAAGTTTTTAATTCTAAGCTGTCAATATACTATCCTATATTTTATAGCAGTGACTTGTTAAATAATGTGATTAGTGAAGTAATAGGTGATGTTATAAGGGATGTTGGGTCTGATTCATTAAGGAAAGGAAAGCAAAAAAATGAGTAAGTTTATTCCTGGACAAAACCATGTTACAATGCAAGGGGTGCAAATTAGTTTATCATTTTGCACATAAGTTAAATATTGGCTGTTTTTTCATGTAGCACACAAATACTTGATGGCTTTATTTTTACACTGAAATTAAAGTTGATCTAGGACATACCCTATCCCAACTATAAAACTGTCCCCACATTTAATATTTAGCCCCCTCTCCAATGCAACATGGTTTTGCCAAGGTGCAAAGTTACTCCATTTTTTGCTTTCCTTTCCGTAATGAATCAGCCCTATTGTGTGTACATTAGTGATTCGTTTTGTAAAATTGTATTGTATATGTATATTTTCTTAACATTTGACATGTGATTGTAATAATGGTGTTATTAGAATATCCCTGGGGGTGGGGCCAGTTCACATTGGGCAGAGACCACTTTCCTGTGTTTTTTATCTTTATGCAGGATCTTAACTGTGCTTTCAATTTATATATTTGTTTGTTAATATAAAAATATATTGAGCAGGAAATTTTACATATATTCATATCCCTTGTATACTAGAAAGCAACATATTTAATAAAAGTTCTTGCCATGTATGTACAAACCAATAAATTATAGTCACGGGAAGGTGGTCGACCCCATTTAATGCGGTTGTGTGCAATCTCGACTTTTTGTGAGTGCTGTTCAGCAATATAGGAATGTTCTAGGTGAAAATAGCATAGGAAATTCATTTTATTGGGGCTACGCAGGAACAGAGCAGTTATTCAAAATATTAGCTGAGCTCACCTGAAAACAAACTAAGTTGAAAGTACAGCGAAGTTTGGCTTCACGATAATTTATTCTGGCAGAAGAATAATTAAGGCTATTTCCCGAAATGTTGATCTTTTCATTCATGTCAAGTCAATGGATGTCCAGGAGAGCTCGAGACTGACACTCACACTCTCCTTGGCAAAAGCTCATTTGCTAGTGAAATAAGATTTAGTCAGCGACTGTAGTAATTGTTATTGCTGTAAATACGGCTCTAGTGTATGACTGAAAAATGGGGCCTTACAAAAGTTTTGAAAACAGTTCCAAAAATTCCTAGACGCTTGAAAATGAAATTATTCTAAATGCAATTCTAAAATAGATCCAAACAGTGCAAGTATGGATTAAAGGACAGTGTTTGGCTATGTATAAGTGCTGTATAGGATGTGACATACTCTGAATTGTACACATGAAATGATTTCTTATGGAAGAGGTAAATAAACACCCCCCCCCGCCCCCTTTTTCCTTTCCAAAATATAAAAATTTAATAAGGTGCTAGAGGCCCGGCACTAACTGGTGTCCTTGCCATCATAAATCCTGACTTTACACAGGCATGGATGAATGGGAGTCAAATAAAACACATTTTCCTCCAAAATTGTATTATTTTTATCATTGCATTTATGCTGTAAAATTGTAATATATCACCACAACTATCACATTCACCATTTACTTCCATATTGAGCTATTTTGACTAGAACATATAAGGAACACCTTGCTCATTGATGTAAAACAGCTGTACTAATTTGTTAAAAAATTTACAGCAGCATATACCAAAGCTAATTGTAGTCAAAGAGACTTTGCTCTTTAGCAGCATTAGTTCAACTGTGTTATATAAAGCATAGTATCATTTGGGAATTGTACCTGCATAATGGCAGTGTGACAGGTGTCAAAGTCGTATAATTGGATGAACGAAAGTATATTGGTTAATATTGTTTTATCGTGCGATTGCAGTCAGTATGCCACGCTTCATGTGGCATGGCGCAATCACGCGGTAAAATACGCACGCACACACTCGCACTACAACATTTAGTTATTTATATATTTTATATTTATATTGATTCCATTCCACAGTAATTTGTGAGCAGATAGTATTTAGTTTATTATTAGTTTATATAATATGATTATATGTACACTTTAGTGTTATTTAAGGTTCAGGTTGCAGGAAACGTGTCATGTCATGGTATCATTTTAATCCCCTATTCATCAGCAGTTGTCCAGTTCTTTCGCCGAAGAGATCGCACATTGCATACTCTAGTTAGTGATGTTAGGGAATAAATACTTAAAGTGATACTGACTATAAAATGCTAATAGACTAGTTGTAACTGGATTCTTGGCGGGAAAGTCAGAGCACAACCCCTGGAGAGATGACCCCCACCTTTGGATATTTTGGTTTGAACTGGCCTATGACCTGCAGCACTCTGGACCTTCATGATACCTGGACCAATAGAAGCAAGCCACACCATCTGCATTGTTTTCACTGTAACACTGAGTGTATATAATATAGCTCTCACTGGCACTGGCCTCAGTCTTCTCTGACCACAGTATTCTGGAGTGAAGTACTGTGTGCTAGTACCAGTGGGAGCGCAGTTAGCGCAAGCGAGCGCAGCGGTATGTATGTATCTTTTGGTATTG